>NW_015168045.1:1545285-1639459 GCF_001447785.1 Gekko japonicus
AAGACATAGAGGGGATGCTTATCAAATTTGCAGATGACACAAAGTTAGGTGGGATTGCTAATTCTGAAGAAGACAGAGTCAGGATTCAAAATGATCTAGATAGGCTAGAACAGTGGGCTGAGACAAAATAAATTTCAATAAGATAAGTGCAAAGTCCTACACTTAGGTACAAAAAATCAAAGGCACATATATAGAATGGGAGGGACTTGGCTTGATAGCAGCATATGTGAAAGGGATTTAGGTGTTCTGGTTGATTACAAGCTAAACCTGAGCCTGCAGTGCGATGTGGCTATGAAGAAAGCTAATGCAATCTTAGGATGCATTAACAGAAGCATTGTGTCCAGATCAAGGGAGGTGGTAGTTCCGCTCTACTCTGCTATGGTCAGGCCTCACCTGGAGTACTGTGTCCAGTTTTGGGCACCACATTTTAGGAAGGATGTTGACAAGCTTGAGTGTGTCCAGAAGAGGGCAACCAGGATGGTGAGAGAGTTGGAATCCAAGTCTTATGAGGAAAGGCTGAAAGAGTTGGGTATGTTTAGCCTGGGAAATAGAAAGCTTAGTGGGGACATGATTACAGTCTTCAAGTATTTGAAGGACTGTCATGTAGAAGATGGAGGAGATCTATTCTCTCTTGCTCCAGATTGCAAGACTAGATCTAATGGGTGGAAATCACAAGGGAGTCATTACCGGCTAAATATCAGGAGAAACTTCCTAACTGTAAGAGTAATTAAGCAGTGGAACAGTCTGCCTCGGGAGGGAGTGGATGCTCCTTTGCTGGACATTTTCAAGCGGAGGCTGGACGACCATCTTTCAAGTATGTTGTAGGTATGTAGGGCTATCTTTCAGCTATGTTCCTGCAGAGTGCAGGGGGTTGGACTAGATGACCTGCAAGGTCCCTTCCAACTCTAACATTTTATGATTCTATGATTTGCAACAGAATTTATTTCCAAGCCAGGTTAGGAGCTGGGCCTGCATTTTTGCTCCCCCTGATATCAATGAATCTTGCTTCCAAAGAAGTGTTGACAAGACTTGTAGCCTCCAGCCCCTTGTTGGTGGAGTGAATTGAAAGTAAAATTTTTCATGGTGTGAAACAAACATTTTCTCTTGCCATCTAAAAATCATACTTCAGTTAAAGGGGTGTGAACAAAAGCTGCCAACTACCAAAGTTGGCCATTTTTGAAGTAATCCTTGTACATGGTCCTTTACCTGAAGTTTTATTTGCAAGAGAAAATTTCATTCCACACCAAGGACAGCTTTACTTTCTGATTCTGGATATCAAAAGTCAGAGTCTGAACACACAAAGTATAAGCAGGAAACACCATGTACCTGTATCAATATACATGCATAGAAACAAGCTGCCTTACTGTCCAAGGTGCTGCTGCTGCCAGCCATCCCCTCACACACACCAATTTCCATGCTGTGGTCAAGCAACAGCTTGAGCAGCACTCAACAGTATGCCCCAAGTTGGTATTTCACTAAACCCTTTGTACCTCCCAAACAATGGGATTCAAACCAGTGTTCCCTTTAAGCTGAGTTAGTGAGAGCTAGCTCACAGTTTTTTAGCCTCCAGCTCACACATTTTCGTCTTAGCTCAGGAAGGATGGCTCTGGAGAAAACTAATTTATGCAACAGCCAAATCACTTGCTCACAGCTTTAATGCCAGTAACTCACAAAATAGAATTTTTGCTCACAAGACTCCAAAGCTTAGAGGAAACATTGATTCAAACCTGCCTTTTCAAGCCCTCACCTGTATAATCAAACTTGTCATCTTCCCCAGAAGGAAAGAAGTTAGAGCCTTTTAGCTTAGAAAAAAAAATATGACCAGGGGGAAGCATAGGACATTTATCTTGTATATTTATACTTTGGACTCTGTATTTTCCTATTACGGATCTTGTTGGCTTCTGTATTTTCCTATGAGGGATTATCTGAATAGATTCATTTCAGACTATATATGCATTTCATTTTGTTGAAGTCTCCTTTTGAATATATATATTTTGCGGGCAATTCAGCTCACAGTTGTTTTCTGTTTTTCTCTGCTAATTCCTAGTGTGTGCTGTACTGTTTGTTGTTGTATGATCTTACCCAAGGGAGAAGGGCAGTTTTGTTCTGAATAAGGTAAACGCATTAACCTTCCCCTCATAACTGCCAAGGAGTGGCCAGAATGAATGCTCTTGAAAGGTTTGGGGAAGTAAATAGATAAGGTATAAGAAGGAAGAAACTTTGGTGGGGAGAATACCAAAAAATAGGGATGAATGGGTGTGGTATGCTCTAAAAGCAAAGCTGTAGTGATCAATTAATTTTACAGGACTTGTCACCAGAGCAAATGCTGCATGAAGGCCCAGGTCCTGGATAATGTCCAGATTAACACCAAGAACCCTTCTAGATTCCATTTTTCCTGCGTTTTGGCCAACAGTTGAATATCTGCTTTCAAACAACACTAAAATACACTGAAATACAGCCCTGTAATAAAATTCTCATGAGGTGGGCTTGTTGTTCTAAGGATATCAGTAGAAAGAAACATGAATAGCAGTGTCTGAAAGGGAATCACAGCAAGAGGTAGCCTACTTAGGTCTGTTTTTTATTCAGCATTTGAATTTTGTACATTATTTATTGTTGCCATCAAAAGTTCTAATCCTTAAGGCATCGTTGTTCATGCAGTCCCCTTGTCCTCTTTGTAAGCACACAATACCCCAGGTAGCTTCACTCCAATAGAGCTACATAAATTTTTAACTTTTTCATCTCCAAATATGATGCACATCACCTTGAGCCCAAAGTTTACATTTCTCAATAACTTTCTTGGATTCAGCATCTTTTTAGGAGCGGTACTAAGAGACATTTCTTTTAAAGAGCATGCAGGAGAAGAGGGATTTTGTAAAACTGAAGCAACTTCACAAAATAACTTCCAGTACAGGCACATCTCTGTGCCTTGATCAGTGGTTACTTTCTGCTCTACTTGACAAATTATATACCTTTATCCACTTACATACATTTAAAAGTAATTATAGACTTTATTTGTATGACAAATTGTAAAACACTTAAATATTTACTTACTTGCTGCGAAGCCAGAGATTTTGACAAAGACCTCAAAACAAAACCATTTCTTTCTTTGCTGTCACTTAAATGTCCTTTGACAGGGTAACAGCTCCTTTTACTTTTTGCAACTTTCCTTTATCAGTTATCAGCTAGTAAACATGCTACCAGTACATTCCCATTTTTAAAAAAAAGACTAGGTGCAATGCCAAGAGAGATCCATGGCAAATAATGCATGGATCAGTTTGCTCTGGCCCCATTTACATCAAATGAGGCACAGGATGCTGTTTGCTCAGATGCACATTGGTTAACCAAAGAGGCGACCGATACTTCAATAAATTCCCAAGGTTAACATTCTTGAAGCCAAAAAGTCAACTTTTAATTAATTTCTTTACAGTGTTTCTTCATGCAGTTATTCAGATTCACAGATTTGCCTCTTTGATAAAGTCCCAGCGTAACAGGAAAATCTGACAGCTGGCAAGCCCATAAGAGGATATGCTACAGTGACCGGCTTCTTCTGGAACACTGGGCAATGTTAGAGACTGTATCAGTATTTCCAGCATCCCTGTTTGCATTCGGTGTCGTGTTCCTTGAGATTCCTGTCTTTTGTATATGTTTGTAAGATTTTCGACATGTAAGAGTCTCTCATTGTATGTATGATTAAGAATAATATAGCAAACACTGATTAATTTATTGTTTGGTCTTTATTTTAGCTATAGACAGTATTTTGTTGTTTCCACACCCACAAAGACATGGTTGACGTGGGTCTATGCAGACCAAAATCCTGACTCCCAGCAATAAGATCTGCACAAATCCTGCAATCACAAAATTCCAATCTAGGGAATGAATGGTTGTAAAAACGGACGCAGTTGCACCTGATATCCATAACCAGATAAACACCAACGAGAGGCCCACAGGATTGAACTTCCCACCTAAAATATGGAAGACAGCTAATAGAATACAAACAGGCTTTGGTAGCTGTGCAGTCCTGTTGTTTAAACGGGGCATAATGACAGGACCCTACTGCAATTGTTGTGCAGCCCACCAAACTATTTTCCATCTCTCTGTGAGCATCGTGCTTTCAAGGGAGATGTGACAGAGCTGTTTGAACTCTCCCCAGCCGTGATTCAGTGAACTGAAATTTTAGATATTCACATTTAGGGGTACTGCCCAATCAACCTACATATCCACTCTATCAACTTGGTTACATATATTATTACAATATATTACAATTATTATTATTTGCTTTCTGTGGGTAACTCTGCCATAAAATAAATAAATAAGTATATTCAGTTCCAGCCTCTCACTTGCAGACATTTTGTTGCAGCGCACTGGCCCAGTGTGAAGCCCTTTTTTTCACCTACTCCATGCTGTCACTATGGCTAGGGCATTGTCATTTAAATAGGCTTAGTTATAAAACTGGTTAGCCCACAACCAGTTTGGCAGGAATAGGGCAGGTTGATCAGGATAGGAAGGGTTAATTGGCAAGCACCCTGAGACATCCAGTGTGATGGAGGAAGTGTCCAGAACAGGCCACTGCATGCCTTGTGGCTGACTCTACTGTGAAGGAGTGCACCTGCTGCTGAGCACCATTTTTTGAACCTGGTAGGAGCTTGGTACTTCTCCGCACATTCAGCTGCGCAAGTACTGATAAGCAAGCCCTGTAGAAGTGCAAGCTGAGTTTCGAGTTGGGGTGGATCTGTCCAAAAGGCATACCAACCAGATGCCTAGAGCATACCAACCAGATGCCTAGAGCAGCCCACCCTTAAAACAGTCAGCTTATTGAAATAAGCAGTGACGTAGATCAGCCATTTAATTAATTTAAGTATATTAAAAACTAGTTGAGCCCACACTTGGCTGTTTTGTATCATCATTTGGGAGCACTATTTGATCTTTGCCTAAACCTTGATGAACACATAGGCTTGGATCAACTGATAATAGAAAGGATTTTTATCTATGAAGCTACACTTTCTTTCTTTCTGGCTCCCATTGAAACTCCAACACCCTCTGAAATGCTGCTCTGGGTGGACAGGGAACCTCCCAACAACAGCATGGGGGGTTCAGAGACTTGCATGAGGAGGATTGCTGAAAATTCCCCCCTTCCATCCTTGGACATTCTCCATTGGATCAAAGCCATCATATAGTCACCAAGCCTGTAGAGCCAGCAAGGCCTTCTCATTACCTTGTACACATAGATGCTACAGTCACAGGGGAAATGCTTTGACCATCATGTTATCAAGGCAGATGTAGCACTTAACGACAAGATGAGAACTCGCTTCAAATCAATTGCTACATTCAGTTATCACAATGAAACATAAACTGTGATTTGATTTATTTCTTGCTTAGCATGGTATCTAAATATGACAAAATATAGTTTTGTGGTGAATATTAAACTGAGGTTAGAACCATGGCTTGAACTTGGTTTGTTACCTGTGGTTTGTGTTAGCTGCAGTTTATTGATTGCAGAATTCCCAGTTTATTCAGTAGCATCTCCCAGACTCCTGCATATAGAGAGGAAAGTGCAGAGCCACAGAAAATATAGCTGGCCCAGTTTCATTCAGGTATGTATGGTATTTTCTGAGGACATCCATTCTCTCTCCACTACCTGCTTGTGATGACTCAAGTAATTTCTTTCAGCAAAGTAGGACTTCTCTGCCTCCCCCTTCCCATTGCAACTCCAAATGCCCCGCAAAATGCTGTCCCTGGGAGACAATGGGTAGGATCAGCGGTCTGTTGTGGGAAGGGGGAACTGGCAAAAATCAGCCTCCCCCTTCCACTGCTGGGTTGTTTGTTTGTTTGCTTTTTCTGGATCCAACCCAGAAGAGCTACTTATTGCAGCGGCACTCTGATTCATTGGATCCAAGCCATAGTACAGGATGTTTATGCTACTAGCAGAAAAGGTTAATCCACTATCCACTTATTACCAGTGGGCAAGCATTAGTTATTAATACTACCTTAACAGAGCTCAGTTTCAGAGCAAAGGATTTCCAATGACACTTCCACCTCCCTCCATTCCACCAGACAAGACAGTTGATCTGCATTTTATATTGTTGACTATTTTTTTTCTTATCAAGCTCTGATGTAACAAGCAACATTCAAGAAATAAAGCTTTCCTCATGCACAGTAACAGGAAAATCTTCACCTGCTGAATTTCTGCTTGGTTTCCATTACTGCCCTTCAGAGAAAAACTGGCAACCCTGATTTCAACACTGTTATGGCGAAGCCTCCCATTTTGTCTCTTGGAGCTTCCTTTTCATTAATTTGTAAAATATTTATCTTGATATTTTTGTTTCATTACTTGCAATTTGTCATTAGAAATCAGGAGCTATACTAGCTGTCATGAAAGTGGGTCCTCAGGATCTAAGTATTTGCATTTCTGTAGAATTGTTAATCCTTAAGTTTTGTCCGGATTGTTTCCAAACTACAGTGTACCTTATTAATGAGCAGCTGCAGTTAGTTACCAGTTAGCTTGATAGTGGCCAGCTGTGAGCTGTCAAAGTAACTGACAGCAGATGATCTTGACAGTTCAAGATCTAGATCAATTGACTAATCCTTGTGATTGGTCAGTCAATCAAGAACTGAGAGCTGAGCTAGGATAAAGTCAGGAGTCACGAACTACCAAAGGATGCAAGGAGCGCAGGAGTATTTGCACAGAAGATGTCCAAAAACAAAGGGGAAGAACCTTCTGCATGAAGAGCTTCTGAACCTGGAGGAAGAGGTTGTCACTCTCTTCAGTGCTTCTGTGTCAGCGCAGACTACTGCACAGGATCAATGTTAGTGGCTCGTGAGTCAGGTTTCTTATGTTTGTCTTTGTTTCAGTGTATACACCCTTTCCCTTTCTAGTATGTTTTTATATGTGTAATTATTTTGTAAATAAATTTCTGATTCTGTTTTTTTAAAGTAACTAGAGTGAGTTACTAGCCCAGAACCCAGGCTTATGGTTAAAATCAGAGCCTAGAAATATGCTAGGCACATTACCCAAATTGGCACATTACCCAAATTTCCTCACACCCCAAGCCAACCCGATCAAATAAACATTGGGGGGCCCACATCCTAATGTTGTGACATTAGCTTCTTACTATTCACAGAAACGTAGATGAAGTATTCTTATTGTATTTTATCTACTATCTAGATATTCAACCAATACATGTAACCTTCAAAGTTATAATTATTGAATGTTAACTACTAATCTATATGTTATTGTTTGTTATTTGTGAATTCAATACAATGTTAACTATAAAAAAAAGAAATCAGGAGCTGCCTCACACCTTGCCTCTAGAGGTTCTTTTTGATTATTTCAGGTCTGTAACAGAGAATCTAGCTTTGCCTTTTTTGGCTCTTTATTCTCTGATCTTGGTTTGCCTCATTATATGCCTGACAGTTTTTTTATTACATGATTTCATGTTGCATCTGGTTTTCTCTCTATCCCATTATGTGCTCTCATGAGCTTCATGTCTCAGGTTTGTTCTTTCCTGCTTTTCCTGTCTGACAGTTCTCTTAGCCTTATTCTCCTGTGTCTTTCTCTTCGTTACTGTTTTTTCCTCTGCTTTGTTTCAGAAATTGAATCCATTCTAAAACAACTAGCATTTTCATTCAGCTTACCAGCTGTCTATCATTCTAAAGAAGATTGTGATTGGATACACTATGCTGGACAGTTTTAGATTTAATTTTTTAAATTACCATTAACCAATGGCTTAAAATTCTTACCATGTTAACCTCTAAAGTAAAGCATTTTTCATTTTAGTTTACTGACGGAAAAATAAGACAGAGAAAACTTCTTCAAAAAGTGTGTAACATGTTGTCCAGAGGTTGACTGGAAATCGGCAACCCTGTCCTTGCCCCACCCCGCCCGATGCTGTGGAGACAGAGGGGGAAAAGGGATGGGGGACACAGGTGTGGGGGTTAAACAGCGAGAGAGCCCTTTTGCCTCACTCCTCTAACAAGAAGGAAGCTTCCAACCAGGAGGGGAGGGGCGGGGTTGGGGTCCAGTGATTTAAGTGGAGACAGGGAAACCAGCTGTGGAGGAACTGCTGGAGATTCTATGCAGGACTGGGAGAGTGAGCCAGAGAGAAGGGAAGACCCAGCAGTAGAGCTTGAGAGTGAGGAAGAGGGACCCAGGTGAATCCTATAACCCGCTTTTTTTCTCACAATTCTGAGGCTGCACACTCCAGCTCTGCAGAGAGATCATGCCATGGAGCCACCCAGTCCTCCAGTGGGAGACCCTGAGAAGCTAGGGCCTGACACATCTTTAGGATTTGATGACAAGTTTTTGAGGACTACTGCAGAAACTTTTTTTACTGAAGGGTGAGGCCAATTAAACTGTGGTACAGTGTGAGCATAACGGCTTGTATTCAAATTTGCACATGTTTGAATGAAAGGCACTTCCTCTTGTGTGGGGGGAGAAGTACATTTATTACTGTTTCTCACCACAGTCCTCCATTCTATGTGCCATGACATACTATCAGGCATTGCTTTTCAGGGGTGCAGGGGACTATAGGGGTGCAGAATTCTTGGAGGCCCTGCTTCATACTGTCTAATTTTATTGTTTGTTTATTTAAAACATTTTTATGTTGCATTTCTACCCAATCAGTGTCCATGTCATGGGCGATGATGGCCGCACCAGGCCCTTGCCTGAGTTGGCAGTGCAGCTGAAGTTGCCAGCATCACTAGGGCTGGAAGCCAGCCCCTATGACTCCTCAGGAATTGACAGCTTGCCACCACTGGCACCCAAGCCAGTAACCCCTCACACTTGGTCCTTCAGCAGCCGACAAGGTGCAGGTGCAGACAGAAAGCCTGCCTGATTCACCTCCACAGGTGGCTCGGCTGAGGGAGCAGCTCCGCAGGGACTTAGCAACCCGCCACCAAGACACATGCTGGCAGGGAAGGTGGGCGCCGAGCCCTGAGTACTGACAGGAGCAGCGCCACCACTAAGGGAAGCACTGCTGGAGGCCTATATAGCTCCCACTCAGGGTTGGGCTCTCCATGGAAGCAACAAGTTGCCTCTGTGCTGACCTTCCACCCACCCTCCACCCTTGCCTCCTGTTTGGATTCCCAGATTCTTGACCTCCTGCTTCGGGCAACCATTCTCTTGGACTCTCAACTCAACTCCTGTTCTGTCTCTTCTGGCTATGATCCCCAGACCGGACCTGACTCCTGGCCCAGCCTGTGACAGTCCACAAGATGGCGAGCATAAAAACATTCAAATGTTTAAATACATAAAATACAATTAAAAGTATAAAATTCAATTAAAAACTCATACACAAACAAAAGACATGATTAGGGATGTGCCAAATGAAAAATAAAGTCTTCACCTGCTGGTGAAAAGACACCATTGAGGGAGACAGAAGAATCTCCCTGGGGAGAGAGTTCTAAAGTTTTGTTGTTACGATGGAGAAGGTCCTTTCTTGGGTCACTATCTGTCTAGCCTCAGATGGTGGGGGCAACCAAAGCAGGAACTCTGAGCATGACCGGAGTGAGCAGGTAGGTTCATATGGGAGCAGGCAGTCCTTTAGGTATGTTGGTTCTATGCCGTACAGAGCTTTAAAGGTCAATACCAGCACTTTGAATTGAGCCTGTAAGCAAATTGGAAGACAGTGTAGGTGGAGGAAGACTGGACTGATATGGTCCCCACAACCCACTCCAGGTATACAGGAACCTACTTTGCCGATACTGTAATCTTCAGAGGCCCTGCTTTGGGTGCCCCTGCCTTCTGAGATTAGGTGGGTGGCAACCAAGGAGAGGGCCTTCTCGGTAGTGGCACCAAAACTCTGGAACTCTCTCCCAAGGGAGATTCATCTGTCTCATTCTGCTGCCATTTTCTGCCACCAAGGTAGAGACTTCTTTGGTTTGTTTGACATTCCCTCACTAATACCTGTGCCTTGGCAAATGTTTTAATTGTGGTCGAAGGCTTTCACGGCCAGAGTACATTAGTTGTTGTAGATTTTCTGAGCTGTACAGCCATGGTCTTGGTATTGTAATACCTGACTGTGACTGGCATCCTCAGAGGTATAACACAGGAAGATGGAGTATTCTCTGTGTCAAGGTAAGAAGAAAAATGGTAGGCAGGTAATTTATATCTAATCAGGAAGGTGGGGTAAAACTGAGTCATTATCTTGTAGGAGTTCCCCAGGCTGTGATATGCTAATAGACGAGCTTTCCTGAGGAGGTTCTTTTGCATATGGATTGGCTGTTAAAATTCTAATCTTATCTGTAGTGCTATTGTAAGATGTAGAGCATTTTGTGTTTTTCAGAACAGGAAACTATGCCCTTTTTAATTGTTTTAAAGTTTTTGTATGGATTTTAGCTCTGGTTTTAGTCAATTTATACTGTTTGTGTTGGATTTAATGATTTATAACATGTGGTTTTATTATACATGTTTTAATTTGTTAGTCATCTTGGTGGCCCTTTTAAAGGTGGGGCATAAAGTCTGTAAAACAAAAGTTTTTTTAAAAAGACGGAAGAGGAGGTAGGACAGTCACATTCTGTGGCTGGTGGGTCAATGGATGAACACCAATGTACTTATTTATTTTTCAAGGCACAGGAGAACCCTTTGGCCAAGAGTTTTCCAAATGTTGTATCTTACATTCTCCATAAAAATGTGAACAATGACATGTTCCATAGCACCTGGCACCATAGGAAGGCTGCACCATTTGTGTGAAGTAGCACACCATGCATACTTGGAAATGTTGTCATCATATTGTTGTAAGTGCTTTTGGGGGGGCTGAAAAAAAGGGGACATATGTGTGTGAAATATTTATACCTCTCTCCCTCAACCAAAATTGTACCTTAGCTTGCACAAAAACCCCAAAATAAAACATCAATAGCTATAATAATAAAAGTATATGAAAACAGTAATACATTTTAAAAGATATCATAGTATATAAAATGACTTAAAATAGCTTTAAAGCATTAAAACCTCTTACAGCTTAAAAGGATATATGATATAAAGACCGTGCTACAACATGACTATCAAAGCAGCATGACAGCATGAAAATCAGAGCCAAAATATCTAACAAAAGGAAAGCAGGGGTGGGAGGAAATCAGCTAAATCCCTGGCCCCAAAACTAGAAAATTCAGAACCATGCTTGGAGGTAGGACACATTCCACAACTGGTACACCATAATAGAATTTGGCCTGCTTCTTTTGACAGGAAGCTTTGCAGACAGACAGAGTCTATGTGTGTGTGTTTTTTGCATTACAAGAAATAGGCAACATGCATACACAAAAGCACACACATAAACACACACATGAAGCTATCTTATACTGAATCAGACCCTCTGTCCATCAAGGTCAGTACTGTCTACTCAAACTATCAGCAGCTCACCAAGATCTCAGGCAGAGGTCTTTCACATCACCTACTGCCTGATACTTTTTAACTGGAGATGCCAGGGATTGAACCTGGTGCCTTCTGCATGTGAAGCAGGGGCTCTTCCACTGAGCCACAGCCTCTCCCAGAGCTCAGGACTGTGTCATAGAAACTCTGTCCATGGGACCGTTGGAGTCCTGAATGAACACAACTGGCTACCTCCAAGAGTGCCTCCCTTGACCTGAAATGCATAACAAAGGCAATCTGCTAGAAAAGCAGTGATCCATGCCCCAGTTTAAGGAGACTTGCTTGGTTAAACTGAACAGCACCTTCTCTATAGTGGAACCACTTATGTGGGATGCCATCTCCACTATACTATCTTTGAAACAGCACTAAATAATCTGTAAAAGCCTACCAGTCCTACCAGGCTTCAGGAGCAACTAATGCTGCTTTGGGTTTCTGTTTTAACTGAGATTTTTTTAACAATTTTGTTTTTTAAAAAAAATTGTCAGGAGGTTTTTTTCTTTTGCAAATTACAAATCTTATTCTGGAATGACATTTATTGTTGTTTGGTTTTATTTTAAAGTATATATACTTTATAACGTCTTAGATATTCTAACAGAGAAACATTCTTATGTGTAGCTCTGAATTCCCATTGCTGAAGACACTCAGCAGGGAACATGTTAAGAAACAGAACACTAACACTGGCTAATCTCACAACCATTTGCCCTAAAGCTTTTGAAAGGCTAAGTCTATACTACTTTTCAGGGCTATCTAGATACCAGCTAGTTTCTATCTAACTTCCACCCTATCAACAGAAATGTTGACTTGCTTTTTAAAATGTAGTGTTCACAAAACCCATAAAGGACATGCCATAAAGCTCTCAAATGCTCAGTGAAAATTACCTGTTTGGTTACTTTCTGACTTCTCTTGTAAAGTGGGAATTAAGGTAGCACTCACAGTCATTCACATAGCTTGAAAAAGGAGATCTTTCGATCGACTAAATGGAAGCCTGTGCCACAGTCCTAGGAAGACCTTTTAGAGAGCGTTGAGTCAATATTTCTTAGCTGGGTTGCAGCATTTGTATTCACTGCAACAACCCTAAGCCCTAATGTTTAAATGTAATGTATGCATATGTGAAGCATAGGTTATACAGAGAACCCCACTTCACAACAGAGTGAACTGACAGAACATTTGTAAAACTGATTTGTAAATAGGGACCATGCTCTAACAATGATAATTTTATCACAGAACTTTAGTAAATAGATACCCAAAAGTCTGAGAATTCGGCATCTTTATAGTACTTACTTTAGGATGCCACAGTATTAAAAAAGAAAACACAGTTACACTTACTTGTAATTCAGTCTCATGAGTATTCTGCTGTGCAGGCACACATGGCAACTGTGCATGCCCACATCAGCTGAATGTTCTAAAAGCTCCTGACAGCATGAGGCACTCTCCCACCCTTTCGTACAGTTTCTCACCCAAAGCGTCTTTAAAAGGGAGAAGAGTACTTCCCTCCCTCAGTTCAATGAGGATGCCACTGGAGAAGGTACACCTAATGGAAGACACATCGGTAACTTACCCTGTCACCATTTTGTGGTACCGGGGCTCTGGGGGAACTGGTGAGGTGACCATGCAGCTGGCAGTCCTCAGGCCGCATGGCCCGGCTGGGGGGCTGGGTCTTTATCAATGGCAGCCAGGACCCTGCAGGGTCTGTGCCAGGTGGGCTGGGAGGAGATGGGGAATCCTGGAGGGCTTTACCTGCCCTCCCCTCCCCTATATATTCAGGAGCCACACCAGCTCCTAAAGCTCCTAAAGTGGAATCAATAAAACTGTGGCCATGTTATTCTACAAAGTCAAGGTGTCGTGTCAGTTCCTCTCCTGCACACACACACACCCAGTGCTCCTGGGACCCATAAGACCAAAAGAGCACACAGTGGGGTAAGAGGGAGGGATGGCTGACTGCACAGAAGAAGACTCAATGAACATCAGTTGTAGGTAAGTACAACCATGTTTTCATTGTTGTCTTCTGTGCAGTCCCACATGAGAGAGTAATGAGCAACCACACTGAAAATGAAGAAACTTTCTGAAACTTTTATTTATTTTGATATGACAGTAAGTATCTTAAAAGTTCATTTTTGGTTTGCAGCTATAGACTTTTAAGATACTTACTGTCATATCAAAATAAATAAAAGTTTCAGAAAGTTTCTTCATTTTCAAGTCGACCTGCATTTTCTAAACAAGTTATTTCAAAAAGGTAAGCCACAGAAACAGAGAAACCACATGGAACCTTTTTGTAACAACTTGTTTAGAAAATGCAGGTCGAAAATTGGATGTATGCTGCCTAATTATTAGTCTGCTATAAAGTATCCAGAGAAAATATCCTCCCCAATATCAGCAGGTACTTCCTCTATAGCTCTCTTTGCTAAATGGGGAGAATGGGAAGGATGTGGGTGCAGAGGAGACTTGCAAGGATGACCAGGGGCTTGGAAACCAAGCCCTATGAGGAAAGGCTGAGGGACTTGAGAATGTTTAGTCTAGAGAAGAGGAAGTTGAGGGGGGACATGATTGCTCTGTTTAAATATTTGAAGGGTTGTCACTTAGAGGAAGGCAGGGAGCTATTCTGTTGGCAGCAGAGGATAGGACTCACAATAATGGCTTTAAATTAAGGGCAGGAAGGTACTAGGTGGATATTAGGAAAAACATTTTTTACAGTAAGAGTTGTGCAACAGTGGAATCAGCTACCTAGGGAGGTGGTGAGCTCCCCTCACTGGCAGTCTTTATGCAGTGGCTGGACAAACACCTGTCAGGGATGCTCTAGGCTGATCCTGCATTGAACAAGGCATTGGACTAGATGGCCTGTATGGCCCCTTCCAACTTTGATTCTATGATTGTATTCTATTATTCTATTATGTGCCTTTGGGGAAACGTTTTCCTGCAATGTCTCTGTTACCATGGAATTTGAGACAGGATGAGTAAAAAGAAAAAAGTAACCCTCCTGTCTGGTCTTATGTTTTCCAATTGTTTTACAGAAGGTGGAATGGAAGCTGGTCTGGACCAAAATATCTTTAGTATTGTCCAGCATGCCCTGCATTACAGGGAAGGTCACTGAACCCATGGTTTCCGAATGCAGGACTCTAAACATGAGGTCCATGAAGATGGAAGCCAGGCAAGTGATCTCTGTTTCCAAGGACTTTGCCTTTTTTACATAGAGCTGCAAGGGACCTCAAAGGTCATCTAGTCCAACCCTCTGTACAACACAGGAAATTCACAAGTACCTCCCCCCTCCATTTCCCTAATGACAAAGGTCCTCAATGTAGAGAAGCAATAGCATCCTCAGCAGCTAGGTCAGATGGAGATAGTTTGAAAGTGATGCCTGACTCAGAACCATGATTACTCTACATGCATGGTTCCAGAGAAGGGCCTTGGTCTCCTCCAGCATCATCAGGCCCAGTTTGTGAGCAGAAGATGGTAAGTTCTTGGTTCCAAGCAGGAACAAGAATGATGATCATAAACAGGATAACAGAAGTGATGATGGTGAGGATACTGATAAGGAGAACCCTTATGGCAGTAATAATAGAAATGAAAAGGGACTCCCATAGGGTGAATATTGGAAACTTTGGTGTCACCACTGATCATAGAATCATAGAGTTGGAAGGGACATCCAGGGTCATCTAGTCCAACCCCCTGCACAATGCAGGAAATTCACAAATATCTCCTCCCCACACCCCCACTGGCCCCCTTCCATGCCCATAAGATGACAAAAAACCTCCAGGATCCCCAGCCAAATGGCCTGGAGAAAAATTGCTTCCTGATCCCAAAGTGGTGATCAGCATTTCCCTGGGCATGTAAGAAAGGGCCATGATAGTCATAATAAGATGCCAGTTCCAGATATAAATATCGGAAATCCCTCTTGAATTTGGACACGGAACAGTTCTGAACTCTGGAGTAGAAGCCAGTGGGGAGACAGGAATAGAAGTATCCACCCCTTCTACAATTTTACCTTCAGAAAAAGACAGCAATGAATGATACCTTGGCCAAGGAGTAAGTGACTGGGTTTTCAGAAGCAGCATTAAATTGGAGGGTCTTCTAAAACCGAGGGGATGGAAAACTTGGTCTTTTCCTTAAGAGATGATTTTGAAATAGTAGAAGAGCAAACATATACAGAACTCTCCAAGTGCATAGTCTTCGTCTTAGCTTTTTTTTTCCTGGGTGATCCAGATTGGCTCCAAGGAGAAAATTGCGGCCATGGAACCGGCACTGAAGCCAATAGAACCAATGCAGCAGTCAAGGTTGGAAACAAGGTGGTGGTCAGAACCAGTGGAACTGAGATGGTGCACAAAGGCCCCTCAGAGCTGTTTTCTCTTGCTAGAGCTGCAATCCAGTCTGGCCCTTTCAGGGTGATTTCCTGTAGAGCAGCTTTGAGCTGGAAAGCCTTTGGAGAGAATTGCTTGGAAACCAAACTGCTCAGGGTGTCATGGGCTTCTCTGAAGCAAAGCAGGCCACAGTTGTGAGAGTCAGGCTGATCCATCTTGATTCCACAGCAGGAACATTTCTTAAACAGGACCTTTGAAGCCACCGGATATAATGAAACAGTACTCATTTAGTTTTCCACATCTTTCTGAGAACTCTCCCAAGTTGTTTTCCCATAATAAAACAAAAAGATCCATGGGGATTTTTGTTTGTTCACAGCCCAATGATAATACTACATAGCCAGCAATTTTTGGCTATAACCAGCAATTAAAATAGAGTGAAAAATCAACCATGCACCAAAGTATTCATCTTATAAATATTTAAGATACACTCACCCAGCAAGTGTGAAGCCGCCCAAGGGTGTTGGATGAGCACTTGAGAAGCAAAACCAGATACTCATTCCAAGTTAAAGAACCCAAAATTTGAAAATGATGTTCATTTATTAAGTGTATTCCACTTCAGTTGCACTGATGGAAAAACTAAGAGGCTGACAGAGACCCATTTAACCCTCAAACTGTGAATTATAGCAGGAGCCCCCATTCAAGGTTTACACTTCATGTCCAGCTGTTCTTGCAAATATGTTTCAAAGTAACACACGCATATATGTGTGTGTGTGTGTGTGTGTTACCTTGGAAGACATTCAATATGAATCTTTTTATATACACACACACAAATCATTATGGACTTATACTGAACTTACATGAAGGACTTACATTGCAATACGCCTTAAAACCTACTTGGAAATAGCTGGCCAGATGATTAAGGTTCATCAAGATTTTTAAAAAGCAAATGAGGTGTCTGCGTTCAACACCTGCATTTTTGTTTTAGACACTGTTTTCCTTAATGCAATTTGCCTAAGTATTTGTATATAGTGAAATCAATTATTCTAATGTAATCAACCAAAATGAAATCTGCTCAGGCTGTTTTTACACATCTTCCAACATGAATATTACTCCTTAGTAGAAAAGTGTTGTAGGACAGTGAACAGAGTCTTCTTAAACCACCTCAGTGTTTCAACAGGAATTATTTGTTTACAAAACCACCTGGATGATCCAAAGCAAAATTTGTACAAAGAAACCGTATAATATTTATCAGAGCTTGTCTTTGAACCTAGATCCTTCTATACTATCAGAGATGGTAGCAACTTTGCTACTGCCTGAAAGCAACATATAAGTATATTGATGAATCAGTACTGTAAAACTGTTGTTGAACTGCTGGCCCTCCACTGTGCTGGCATGAAGCATTCTGCTCTATAGCACTACTGCTTACTTAAAAATTCAATAAGATATTGCATTCTTGACATGGGTTACAAAAGAGAGAGAAACAAGGCAAATATATGTCTAACAGAGATACCATCCAACCAGAACACTTAGACTATGTTCCTGCCACACACTAGTCCTGATCACAAGTTACAGTGAATGCACAATCCATGTACAGCGTATCTTTGATTTTTCTTTATTCATGAGTTGGCTAACCTTCATGTTAGGTTCAATGCATTTACAGCTGAATGTGTGATTTATACCCTATATTTATCCAGGTACTGATTCCTCAGTCTCATTTCTAAAATGGCTCTTTCTTACAAACATTTTATGCATGTGCATGCAGGATGCATGTGCATTCACTTTAATGTGTGACCAGGGCTACAATCATCCCCAACCTTTCATTCTATAAAATGAGAACAGGCATAAGACATTCCCACTATCATGTTAGCCAAATGGCAGCTTTGCTCGCACTCCAGAAGAAGCATAAAGGCCAAGGATTTACAATGGTATCCAGTTCTCCAATTTGGCACTTTCAGACAGTGGCTAAGATGTTCCTTGCGTACTATGCAGGAGGGACTGCCATTTCACCTGGGGAAGGCAGCTTGTGTCCCATCGCCCACCCTTGATTTGTGGCGCAGAAGCTCAGGCTAATAAATTCTAATGAAGGGAAGAGAAAGGAGAAATACAGATGAGAAAGGATCAGACTGCTCTGTGGGACAGGATCTCTCCCCTTTATCCTAAAACAGATTATGCAAGAATTCACTTCTTCATCTGTGAATAGAGAGAATACTTTTTTTTTTAAGCCATATTATGAGGGAGGGGAAGCATATACTGCTTTCCCTTTACACTTTATTTTGTAGCACTAAGTGATTAGCATAATAAGGAAACTTTGTTCAACTTGTCTGAAAGTGGGAACAGAGACTCCCTGTAGTGAACGCTACACTCCCAAAGAATTTTATCCCAGCTCTTTGGGACAAAAAGGTTATGGGTGAAAATGGGATTCTCATCAAAACCAATGTAACAATGATCCAAAGTACAATAATGATACTAAATAATCCATTCCTGTGCACATCTTCTCTGTCCCTGGCTTTCCATTTAACATGGGTACACAGTAACTGCTTCTAGTTCTAGTGGCAGATGATATGCTAAGAGTTGAAGAGGAAGAGTCAACAGTCAGAAGTGCAATCAGGTCAAGGTGCTGGCAGAGGGAAAGCACAGATAGCGCTGCCAATTAATTTTTCAAGCTGCAATCGAGCTATTGGCTACTTAATCTCACTGATTAATTAATTAGTGCTTTCAGCCTTGATTTCTATTAGACTGTTTCGATACCTAGTGAATAATGCCCATAAATACAAATGAACATCATTTTTTTTGTTTAATGGAACCTTGCTTGAGGATATTAATGCATTTGAATGAAAGTTGTTTGCTCCAATCTGTGATAAGTTTCAGTTCTTTACAGTCTGCAGCTAAGAGAATTTTCAGTCTATGTTGCACTAGAAGTTTTCTATTCAACCTTTAATTTCTCCTCTATTAACTACAAAGTAAAATGGATACATGGGCATAAACTCTTCTTAGTATTTTACCAACCATTGACAATTTTATTCTTAGAAAAGAAAAGCTAGTTATCCATTATACAAACTTATTCTGATCATTTTAAAGAAAGTGATTGAATTTTCTACAAACTACAACAGGTACATTTTATTGGCAATGTTTTTTTTTTCCATTAGACTGCTTTATGAACCATGTATTACTCAAAATCTAATTTAAAACTGAATACAGCCCGTAAAACTATTTACCAATTACTTTGAGATGCCTTCATAAAATATCACAATAATTCAAGAGAGAAAGGAGAAGATAATTTCTAGCCTCTTCTATATTTACAGTAATGTAGATCAGAATGGGCAGAAGCTAGTATATTGCCAGACCACTGGGCAATTTCTAATAAATCACTTGCACAGGGCTCCTCAACACTGTTAAGCCTGCTGTCATTTTTGGAATTTTGAGACAGAGCAGTGAGTACTACTGCTTAAAAGCTGCCATGAGGGCAAAGACAAAATGTCAAGAAATTCCAAAATTACAGGGCTCCAAGCTTCATATTTTTCTGCATAGAACCAAAATGGATCAGCAGGGGAAAGGGGCCTGGATCCTCCTTAGATCTGCCATTGTCGGCTCCCCCTGTCCTGTCCAATGCACTTGGAATATCTTTCAGTATGGCCTGCCACACCCAGGACTTCCCTGGTCCATGCTGGTGGGTCATGCCTACCTCATTTTCAATTTACTGGAGTCATGCAGGCGTGCACTGCAAGTTTGGCATGCATTCATACACTGGGCCAGTTTGGCATACACTCATTTTGGATCAGGGCAGCCCCCACTGTTTCCAAAATGGGTCTCCTTTCAAACAGGATTCAAGCCATCCGCCACTGGTGCTCCTCAGCATATAAAACATGCATACAGCCCACACTGTGATTTGCAAAACCTTATATGTTCTTATTTTATTTGCAGAAGGTTCAAGGAAATTGGTTTGGATTATGGGTCAAAGTATCGTGTTCTGGACTGGTTCGTAAGCAGATTCTTCTGGCTGGGATTTTAATTTGGGCCTCAGCAACCGACTGCACATCACCTGGATAGGAAACAGAGGGATGCGCTGGCCTGCTCTTCTTGACATCATTTCAGATCTGGATGCCAATCATCATACAACTGGATGCCATCATCATAGAAATGTCATCCTATTGCTTCTGAATGGCCACTTCCTATAGATACAAGGATGCCTCCTGGGCTGCTCCAAAGCATCTTCTGATCAAATAAGGTGGATGAAAGCTAGGAATGGACCTTTGCTCTGGGGAAGAAATACTTCCCAGAAGTGTCAGTGTCCAACAAAAAGAAGGATTTGCTTCCTGCTCAGCCACAGAGAGAGGTTTACAAGTTCAGATACACAAGAAATGGACAAGCCTTGGGTACACCACTGTGGAACACCTGCCTGATACAAGCTCAGTGCCTTTCTTAATCATCTCTATTCCCAAGAATCAAGAAGCAAGTGGGCAAAAGGAAACGCATCAGTGCCTGCCACACTGGGGGTCAGTAACTTAGTGTTTGCAAGGCAAAGAATTTCAGGCTAGGTGGCCTTCAGATGAAAGCTGCAGTTAGATGTGCAGTTTGATTCAGTGTGGCCCCACTTCTAATTGACCCAGGAAGTTTTTTTGAAATTGTTCCTTTGGGAAAATCCAACCTTTCAAACGTTTCATAGCCGGGGGCGGGGGGGATAAAAGAGAAAAACCCTTGTGTCCTGTGTGCTGGTGTTTTTATTTAAAAGATTGGAGCGGAGCTGGACTCACAGGCATCATTCTCAGACTGGCTCCTCCCCTCTGAAAAAAAGTTATCTTTCAACCCCTTCCTTACCCCATGTGTCACAAAACTGTAGGAAGAAAAATGCTGAAACACACAGGGGTCTTTCTTTAAAAGTTTTTTAAAGGATAACAGAAATGGACTATCAACAATTCAACAACTGAACAAACAAGAAAAATTTAAATACCTGGGGATCACCTTTAACCTCAAATTAAGCTGGGTGCCACATCGAGATAGGACCATTAACTTGGCTAAATGTTCAGTCTCTCAATTCAAACAATTTTACTTTGCAAGAGGCAACCAATTAGCTCTGGCGGCAATTAAAGTGTATAAAGCCAAAACACTAACCCAAATTTCTTTTGGTATCCCTATATGGATCTCAGTGTTTACTAAAAAAAGTGGAGAACATCCAAGCCTCATTTTTTAGACAAATTCTCAGTATGCCAAAATGCGTATCTTATTTTGTTCTTTGTTCTGAAGTGGGTCACTCCCTGGTCAAGACAAAGGCTTGGATTCCAATGTTTAAATTCTGGTTTAAAATTTATTTTAGAACTGATCTTGAAAGCCTTCTCGATTATCTGAAAAGAGATCTCTATACCTCAAGTTGGTCAGTGGCTCTTATGTCCAAATGCAACCAATAAGGGATCGTGGTGGATTGCCTTTCTACATCCAGTGAGTCATATATCTTGTATTAAAAAGAGACTGTTAGACTGGGAGAAACTTAAACTATGTCCAGTTAATCCATATATTTGCTCCCCAGCCTCACTGGGTCTCGATATTCTCTGCAATAAGATGCCCCATTATTTAGCAGACTTAATGACTCCGAACCACCATAGGGCATTTGTGCTGGCAAGATTAAATGAATTCCCCTTCTAAAGTCTTACAGGAGAGATATCATCGAGTACCCCTGAGTGAAGACTCTGTTACTGCAGAGTGAATACCTCTGACACAATTCAGCATATATCTCTCCACTCTCCGCTATGACAATCTACATACCTCATGATTATTCGACTAACTTTTCTATTTGTTGGCATTTATTGTGTGATACTAAGCGGGAGATTACTGAAGATGTAGCCAGTTTTGGGGCAGATATTCTTAAATCCAAACCTGATCAAGTATGACTGTATGTGTAACTATTTACATATGTTAAATCCTTCTTTTCATTCTGTATATACTTGACTATGTATGTTATGCTATTAAAGGTTGGAGTTGAAATTAAATTAAAAGGAAAGCACAGTTTTGTAAAGTTCCTGTGAGAGAGAGATTTCTGTAAAATGTCTATTAAAAATAAATGCACAATCAGTGTTTCAAAACCCTGCCACAAAGATCTACTTACGTGCACATCATTAACTGCCTAAAAAAAAAAAATGGCAGCAAACCGGAAGGGGAATATTTAGACTTCCCAAATGGCTTGAGAGTGAGATGGGTTGATCAGACTGCCAGAGATGCGGGGTGAAAGCACTGACATCTCTAAGGACCAGACTTTCACTAATGCCTAATAACTCCAATTTAAAGGCTGGGCAGAATGGGGTGGCAATGACTGGGGAACCATTCACAGATGCTGCTGTCTGAATATGCATTTTAAATCCACCAAGCAACAGCAACACTATCGGATCAAAGAGCACGTCTGACTGCAGCCTGATTCTCCTGGTGCTTCTTATGTTCATAAGCAATAGAGCATATTCTGGATCACTTAATACCAGTAAGTTCTGTCTTTATGTTGTTGTTTTTTTGCTTTGCTTTGCATATACTTGCATGGGCCTTAATACATTTAAGCCAGAATTCTTTTTGTTAAATATATTTCCAGATAAATTAAAAACAGAGGAAAAGTATGTTATTGGGTATATTGTCACTGCAGCACGTATTTTATCTGCCAAAAATTGGAAACTTGAGAGGATACCATCAAGGAGAGAGTTGGTTAGTAAAGTACAAGAAGTTGTGGAAATAGATAAATTGACTACATTGTTACAGAACAAGGATGTTGAGACATTTATTGCTAGGTGGGAAATGTTTTATAAATGGTTAAAGGAATAATTGATACAAATGCGGACTGTGTTGACTCCAAAGCTTGTAGATATAAGATATGAGAAATATACATGATGTAATGTATTTAGACAAACTGAAATAAATATATTTTACAACAAAAAAAATACTAATTCCAAGATTTCTTTTGCTACACAAAGTTTATTTATTTATTTAATTTATACCCCGCCCTCCCCGCCAAGGTGGGCTCAGGGCGGGTTACAAATATCTCATGAGAATACAATTAAAACCTATCATAACATATATAACATAAAATATTGATAATTTAAAATACAACTAGAACACTGGAACATTATTGAGTAAAGAGGAGCAAAGATGACAAAGATGATATAATATGACTTATGTGGCCATATAGGAGCCGCCCTGATCATCACCATCAATGAGCCCGGCCCTTAGCCTAACATCTGGCCTAGTCCATCGTGCAACCCAAGAAGACCATGAGCTGGATTGTCTGCTTGCAACACTCTTAGGATGCCATCTCAATTAACTAAGGATGGATGATTAACATGTATGATTTTATAACTTTGAATTATTTTAATGTGATTTTAGGTGATTTTATGTGGCTTTACTGGTATTTTGTACCAACCGTGTGAGCCATCCTGAGCCTGCTTGTGGGGAGGGCGGGGTACAAATTGAATGAATGAATGAATGAATGAATGAATAAATAATTCCCATAACTTCACACCAGCTCAGTTCAGTCACTTGTTATGCAATGGGTACAGGCTGAAGATAACAATGGTAAGGCCAGGACACAGGCTGGCAAAGGTGGTAAAGTCAGGGCACAGGGACACTCCTCGGTGTATGATGTGGCTCCTTAATCAAACACCTGGTGGAAGAGCTCTTTCTTGCAGGCCCTGAGGAACTGTAATAGGTCCCGCAGGGCCCTGATCTCTTCCAGGTGCTCATTCCACCAGAATGGAGCCACCACCGAGAAGGCCCTGGCCCTGATTGTTGCCAGGGAACACTTGAGGCAGTCCCTCAGGTATGCCAGACCCTGACCATATAGGGCTTTAAATGTTAAAACCAGCACCTTGAAGCAAATCTGGTATGAAATCAGCAACCAGTGCAGTGCCTTCAGTACAGGCTGGATGTGCTCTCAGATTGGGAAACCCAACAGCAGCCTGGCTGCCACATTCTGCTCTAGCTGCAGCTTCTGGCTTTGAGACAAGGGCAGCCTCATGTAGAGTGTTACAGTAGTCCAGCCTCGAGGTGACCATTGCATGGATCACTGTTGCCAAGTTGTTGCGTTCAAGGAAGGGAACCAACTGCCTAATCAGCCAAAGATGATAAAAGGCTGACCTGGCAGTGGCTGCTACTTAGGGCTCCATTGTTAAGGAGGCATCTAATACACTCCCAAACTCCTAACTTCCAGCGCTGGCACCAGCTGTGCTCCATCGAAGGTCAGGAGTGGGACCCCTACCCCCAGGCCGCCCCGACTCAGGCACAGGACTTCTGTCTTTATCAGATTCAATTTCAATTGGCTCAGACTAAGCCAACCAGCCACAGCTTGCAACGCCTAGTCCAGATCTTCTGGTACAGAGTCAGACTGGCTGCCCAACAACAGATAGAGCCGGGTGTCATCTGCATACTGGTGGCACCCAAGCCCATGTCTTTGGGCAATCTGGGCTAGGGGGTGCATGTAGATCTTAAATAACATCAGGGAAAGTACCGCCCCTTGGGGCACTCCACAGATCAGTGGGTGCCTTCAAGACAGCAGTTCCCCTAGTGCCACCCTTTGTCCCCTATCCTGAAGAAAGGATGTGAGCCATTGAAAGGCAAGCCCCTAGACTCTGGTGTTGGTGGGGCAGTGGATCAGTAGCTGATGGTCGACTGTATCAAATGCTGCCAAAAGGTGTAACAACAGCAACACTGCTGATCTGCCTTGATCCAGATGCCTCCAAAGATCATCCATGAGGGCAACCAGTGCTGTCTCTGTCCCATGTCCTGGGCAGAAGCGGACTGGAAGGGGTCTAAGATGGAAGCATCTTCCAAAAAGCTCTGTAACTGGACTGCCACAGCCCTCTCAATTAGCTTGCCCAAATAGGACAAGTTGGAAATTGGCTGGTAGTTACCTAGTTCAGTCGGATCCAATGATGGTTTTTATGAGTTTTTATATGTCTCTTCCTTACAAAGGCTAACTCTAAGAGATACATTTTCTCTCTGCAAGCTGTAATGTCTATAGATCTTTGCATTAGAGGAAATAACATCAACTCAAAGAGGACTAATCTTTACAAATGAAAGGGAAAAGAAATACTTAGGAGACATGGATGGTGCTGGGGATCTCAGCAGTGGGTTCACCTGATCATTGCAAAAGCTGGCCACAATAGTACTGTTAGGGTGCTAAAAGTCTTTTCTGATGATCCCTGATGTAAACAGAGCAACTACCTTATACAAATAATGGGTTTAAATTAAGGGCGGGAAGGTACTGGTTGGATATTAGGAAAAACGTCTTTACAGTAAGAGTTGTGCAACAGTGGAATCAGCTACCTAGGGAGGTGGGGAGCTCCCCCTCACTGGCAGTCTTTAAGCAGCGGCTGGATGGACACTTGAAAGGGATGCTCTAGGCTGATCCTGCATTGAGCAGGGGGTTGTACAAGATAGCATGTATGGCCCCTTCCAACTCTGTGATCTATGATTCTAAATATTTACTAGTAAGCAGAGCAAAATAAACTAACAAATGCTGAACCTTTACATACCTCTTTTCCTATATATTCAAAGTAACTTGTTATGCATTATTTCAATAACCTTATAAGCAGGGATCATTTTGAGTAGGAATGGGCAGGAACGGTGTTCCAGGAGTAACAAGTAAACTCCCCCCCCTCCTTTCCCTTCTCCTCACCTCCAAGCGGGGCGAAAGGAAAGGGGGGGGGAGAAAGGGAATCCAGGGCTTTTTCTGCCTGACACGCCATCCCCTCTGACAGGCAGAAGTGCCTGGGATCCATTCCTCCCCCCCCCTTTTCCATTGCCTCACCTCCAAGTGGGGTGAAGGGAAAGGGTGGGGGAAGAAAGGGAACCCAGAAGAAGCTTCTGCATGACAGCTGGGCCAGCGCTTGCCCTGCTGCCAGGCAGGAACATCTGAACAGAGCCTCTGTGAAGTGACTTCAAAGACTGAGGGGGTTTAAAGTTTAAATCCCCCCTCTCTGGAGTCCTGCTGCAGTGGTGGCACGCTCCCTTCATTGAAGGGAAAACAATTTGCCTTCCCTTCAATGATGGGAGCCTGCCAACGCCCCCCCCCGCCCCCCAACACAACTGGGGAGGATCATTATACCCTATGGAGACCCTATGGAGACAGTCTCCAATCTGGTCCTCAGCTAAGATATGCCTCAGTTAAGAATGTTTTTTCATGAAGATGTTTTTGGCTGACAAGATCAAAAGATTTTGGCGATTCAAACATGACTGAATGGCTAACAGCAATCTTTTTTAATTCAGAGTTTTTGTAGAAACATGTCTTGTTTGTTTATGGATCCAACTATCCACAAAGTTGGTCATGTCAAGAATTAAACAGATTTATTATGATTGATTTATACTTTGATTTTGTCAGCCAAAAACATCTTCATGAGAAAACACTGTTAGCTGTGGAAGATTCGGACCAGTAGGGAAGTACCTAGCCAACTACCATCCATCATCGATGGCAGCTGAAAATACATTGGGTCAACCCTCACACATAGTAGAAGCAGCACCTGTAGCTATATGAAAGAAATTCTCTCAGTGGCCATTGTTTTTCAACCACAGCAGTATTTCCAGCCTTCAAGCATTTGTTTCTGTCAGTAAAATGTAGGGGGAGACAGCATGTCAGGCCTGACAGCAGCCACTGCACAACTTGACACCATGCAACTTGCATAACTCATGCAGGCTCAGCTACTTGCTACTGCTCAACAGCCGCTGCCCCATAAAGTATTGTTTAGTGGTTAGTGTTCCAGACAAGGATTTGGGAGACCCAGGTTTGAATCTGAGTTGGGAAATACCTGGAGATTTTTGGGGTGGAGCCTGAGCGGTGGGTGTCACCTTCTCACACACTTCCAGTGATGTCAGGGTGTGTGGCATATGCAAATAAGTTCTGCTAATGAGCTCCTGCACCTCTTTTTCTACTAAATGACCCGTGCTTATAAGTATTATTACCCACTGGAGTCAAGAGAGCCAAGTTGGAGGGATCATGTACTAAAACAGTATCACCACAGAGCTGTGATTTAATTGGGACCTCTAACCCATAGCTCATGCTTTTTGTAGGATAGCTCACAGCTATTACTTAATAATATATATATGCTCCATGTGGATAACAATGCAATTCAAAACAGAATTATACTTTTCTATGCTCACTTTCTTCAATGGACTTAGAAGGGTGTAACTCTGCTTAGAACAGAACAATAAGAGTCTTAGTACAAACTGAATTTCCATGCTAAACTACTGACGTTATATAACACTTGTGTCATCTCAGAAATTTTAAATATAAGATTTATCATTGTCCATCTCTAGGATTAAATTTAAGAAGTCACAGTTGTTTGATTTAGCTTGTTAAATAGTACATTATATTTTTTATTAATAGGATATGGCTTTAATAGATTGGGTTTATGGCAGGTCCTTCTGAATGGTGACCGAGTTGACATTATAGCAAATAGTATTCCACTTGCATAGAGCTTTGGGATTAAGAGGATTAATATTTTATTGATTAATGGACTTTCTGTTAGTTCTGCATCACAAAAGCACACCCTGTTAATTCAGTCCTTTGAAGGTACAAGACAAGCAATTCTTGAATGTACATATACATATTTTCAAATGTATCATAGAAATTTCATTTATGGGATACAGGAAATCCTTAGTATTCATAGAAGATCAGGTACTTAAACTGTTTTTCAAAAGACAGAATATAATGAAAGAAGAGCCTCACAGGGTGAGGCCACACAACTTTAACAAAAGCAGCAGCTTCCAAGATCTATGATCTTAACAGAACAGCTTCTTCTACTTCCTATGACAAGTTCAGGGGGAGCAAAAGGTTTAAAAAGGCAGTGAAATTTATAAGGCTGCTTACTGTGCTGTTCCCATGGCTCACAATGGAAGTGAGTTTATGACAAACACAGAGAAAGGAAAGGCGCAGAAGAGAGCAAAGCCAATTACAGGCCAGGTACCAGCTGTGCTCATCCACTCTCATGAATTCAGAGTTCTCTTTACAGAGGACTGCATGAAGAGAGCAATGTGCTGTGGGGCAACAAAACAAAAAGGAGACTGGTGTTGGGCTGTTGTTAGTTACCTACAGTGGAAAGGCAGTAGAAAAGTATCAGAGGCTTGAAGCAAGATACACATCAGATGTACAAAATGGTGCGTCACAGTATTGTGCAGAGCATAAATGGACACAGAATCCAATCAAGAAAATATAAGATCCAACAGCAGGCTTGGGACACAGTTGTGACTAGCAACCCTAGGTGGTGAAAATGTAGGGCAATAGCCATAGTGCAAATAAGCACCATGAGAAGGACAACAGCTTTCTTTGAGCCAGTAATTCCAATGATTTATTGAGATCAGTGTCAAATTTGCTCATCAATTCCAGTTTGTAACCACTTGCAATTACTCTTTGATATTTTTTTCTTGATGGGCCTCATTTATTTATTTATTTATTCACATTTATAGCCCGTTCTTCCCAGAAGTGGGCTCAGGGTGGGTAACAACATCATTTATACAAACATTTTGTTAATAAAATAACATTAAAATTTAAAACATCTTCAAAAATATTAAAATGGTGGTCACAGCTAATACAAAAAAAAATGCCCTGGTTGTGGGAGGTTCCTAGCAATAGCCAGTAAGTTGTTAAAAGAGTGACAACCACCTCAGGGAGGCCATATATGGACGTCCGTTGCCTCAGCCAAAGGCCTGGCAGAACAGCTCCGTCTTGCAGGCCCTGCGGAATTGAAGTAAATCCCGCAGGGCCCTGATCTCAATGGGGAGCATGTTCCACCAGGCAGGGGCCAGGGCAGAAAAAGCCCTGGCCCTGGTCAAGGCAAGACGGACATCTTTTGGGCCAGGGACTACCAGGAGGTGTTGATCCTTAAAGCATAATCCTCTTTGGGGCATATATGGGAAGAGGCGGTCCTTCAGATTTGTTGGTCCCAGGCTGTGTAAGGCTTTAAAGGTTATTACCAACACCTTGAAGTGGATCTGGAACTCTAATGGTAACCAATACAATTGGCGAAGGACCTGCCAAACGTGAGCCCGCATAGACGTCGCTGTTAGCAGGCACGCCACTGCATTTTGCACCAGCTGTAATTTCTGGGTCAACCTCAAGGGTAAACCTGCATAGAGTGAATTACAGTAGTCAAGCCTGTAAAGGTTATTGGAATTGGAATTACAGTAGTCAAGCCTGGAAGTTACCATAGCATGGGTCACTGTAGCCAAGTCTTGGAGGGAGAGGTCTAATCTGCCGATGATGGGAAAAGGCAGATCAGACGGCTACAGTAACCTGGGCCTCCGTAGAAAGAGAGGCATCCAGTATCTAATAGTGGTGAGCAACACACACACACACCACTGGGCAAATAAAAATTTCAGCAAGGAAGGGCTGAAATGTGTGTGTGTTCGTGTGCATTCAAACCTGGGGTAAACATTAGTGGATAATAATCCACACACACACAAATAACAGTGACATCTGTGCAGGGGCACATATCAGAAGAGGTGGGGGAAAAAAACAAGAGTATGAAAACTTGGGTGGGTGTAGGTAAGTGGTCCACCAAAGGGAAAAAAAGCAAAAGCGAAATTGGTGGGGGTGAAAACTTGGTGATTATGTGGGCTGGGCAGGAGGAGTTCAGCCAGGCAGTGGGAGATTGGGAAGGGAGAGTAAATTGGAGGGGGAGGGGGACAGGTAACTCAAAAAGTAAAACAAAAAGGGCAAGGATCAATTAAGGGAAGAAAACAATGGGTAACCTGGCATTTCAGGGAAGGTCAATGAAGAGGGGAAGGAGAGAAAAGCAGAAATGGGGAGAAGCAGGGAAAACAAAGATACAATGTGGGCTATAGAACAGCAAGTTAAAAAAACTAGTGAAAAGAGAGGGGGGAAGGTAGCAGGCAAAAGAACACAAGAGGAGAAGGGTAAGAAAAAAACAGCTGGACAGAGGACAAAAAAGAGTAAGGGAGAATTGGAGGAAGCATCAAAGAGAGTAGTCTTTTAACATGCCACAAGACTCTTTGCCG
This sequence comes from Gekko japonicus, assembly GCF_001447785.1. NCBI lineage: Eukaryota > Metazoa > Chordata > Lepidosauria > Squamata > Gekkonidae > Gekko > Gekko japonicus. The sequence goes on from NW_015168045.1 coordinate 1,574,917, forward strand.
TTTTTGATGTAGCAGATTAACACACCATCTCCTCTTGATTTGGGCAAGAGAAAAAATTTAGAGACCAACAAAGGTTTATTCAAGGTATGAGCTTTTGTGTGCATGCAGACTTTTTCTAATACATTGGAAATGAACCTAGATTTCAAACTTATAGATACAGGCTGAACAGCAAATTAACATGTAACATGATGCAGATGCTTTAAGATTCAAAGTGAAAACTAAATAACAAGCTAAGATTATAAGGTCAACAGCAAAGTAATAAACATGTCAAAATAGAGGATAAATGTGAGAAGGCATCTTTTCTAATTGCGGGAAGTAAACTGAGAATCACCATTCGTCTCCTCTCAGGCATGGAGGATAGAGATTTGAATACTGCATTCCTTCCCTTTAAAAAACTACTGTTTCAGTTTTTCACTTTCTGATAAGGATTGAATCCACACATTGTTGAGTATTGCACTATTGTTGCACTATAGCAATCATTTGCAGCTTGATTTTCCTGTGTGGACAAGACAATCCAGTTGTGAGTGACTGCTATAGCACAACACAGCATCTTAGCTTTTGGGCAACCAGACCAGCTGCCCCAGGCCCAGGGCTGGGAGGTGCACCCACCCACAACATTGCCCCCCCAATCATAAGATGAAGCACAGGCTCACACTGCTGGTTGCACCTAACCCTTTCGTGGCTCAGGCTGCCTGCTCCTGTAGATGGCTACTTGTTCCCACCCTGTATGGGGCTCAGATGCAAGCTCTGTAGTGGCAACAGCAAATGCTCATGCCTGTCCCACCTGGGGCTCAGCAATGGCAGCAGCACCAGCCACTCATGCGTGTCCTTTCCAGGGCTCAGAGGCAGCAATAGCTGCTCCTCCACCATCCAAGATTCAGGGAGCCTGTTCAGTGGAAGCCCAGGCTGCTCTCATCCAATCAGGGCTTAGGAAGCCAGAGCAGCAGTGGCAGCAGCCACTCACTTACCCCATCCAGGGCTTGGGCAGGCTGCTCGGTGGCAGACACTCATGCCTGTCCCATTGGGGGCTTGCAAACTTGTGGGTCACATTTTCATGGAAGCTCCCTTATTAAGACCTCCCACAAAAAAGGCAAGCAAATAGAAGGGATTTCCAAGGGAGGAACAAGAAGCCACTGTTGGAAAAGGCAATGTCTGCAATACAAGGAAGAAGAGAAGATTACCCTGAAAGGGGCAGCAAGAAGACAGATAGGATAGTGAGGACAGCACCTTCTCTCTCCTGTTAAATGTCACTCGTTGTCCAGATTGCTACTCTTAGGGCAATTTCCCCCTTCTTCTCGGAAGTGCCACACTCAGTCTCCCTCTCTCTCAGCTAGAGATGTAGTAGAGTACATCTCAGTAGAGATGCAGACCTATCTCTGTCTCTCCTCTTTCCTGTTAAGTATGTTAGTTCCTAAATAAACCTCTATCTACTCTTTAATCAGGTTGTGCCCCATTGCTGTTAATTACTCTGCCAAAAGCAATTTCATAGCATACCCCCTCCAAAAGCAATCTCTGTTGCCCCTCTTCTGAACCCTAGATATGGGAATTAAGTTGAAGTGCTAATCCCCCCACCCCAGTTATTCCCTAAAGAACCATGAACACTCCAGGAATGGGAGAGAAAGAATTCTACACTGGAAACATACATTACACAAAAACCCAGGACAGATAGCCTCTCTGGATTTACAGACACAGCCACCAGAACCTTTTCAACTATAGGCCAATTGAAGTAGACCTGGGTGTGTCCAACTTTTGGGTTATCATGGCTACAACTGAATGGTCAGTTGTCTTGGAGGCCACACCTGCAGGCATATGACCCCCACCCCAACACACCATGTGTTACGTGCATATTTGCTTGTTTTCTGGTCTCTGCCAGCGAGTGAAGGAATGTTTATGGCAGGCAATTGACCAAATGGTCAGCCATCTGGCTTCAAGAGGAAATCAAACCAACAGGGGTTCAGCAAGATATATTCCAAGGGGGAAACATGAAGCCTATAGAACATTCCAAGGGAGACATGAGGCCTATAGAAATCAATATTTCTATACACCCCCCACCCCAGTTATTCCCTAAAGAACCATGAACACTTTGAAATGATGAAACCCTATTCAGAGGAAGACATGTCTCTGAATTTCAGTGCTGGGGACTGAAAAGGGAATTCCCTTTTCCCACTGCCTTGTAAATTCCAGAGACATTTGACTGACTGCTGATGGAAATGGGAAGCTGGATCTGATCAGTATCTAACATAGTAAAGGGGGGCACACAACTTGTCACATACTTCAGCCCCCTCCAGCAAAGGGTCCACTCCCAAATAATATAAAAATAAGATTAAAATGACAAAAGTTAATTGCGTCAGTTTACTTTTTATTTTGGTATAATGTCAGCTTTCTTGCCTGGATCTTATTTCCTATTGAGAGTATTGACTTCAGATGGTGAAACAGAAAGTTTAACTCTATTGATTTATGTTTGAGCTCTGTGTGTGTTGAATCACCGACCCCAGCACAAGGCACCCCCAGCTGAAATTAATTTTTAAAAGGCTCTGGATCAGAAGTTTTGATTCAGCAAAGTAGTTCATATCTACATAAGGACACTTCTGGCATCCCAGCTATTGGATCAAAAGCAGACTTTAGCAAAGACATTTGCAGCCCTTCAATAAACCAGCCATAAAGTGTTGGTACAAATGCAACAAATTTTGTGTGGAGAAACTTCAGTGTGCTAAGTTTTGACACCCATTCACCTCCATGACAGCTAGCAGCAGATATACAACAAATGTGGGGTAGGCCAGGCAGGGTGGGAACTGTGATTCTGGGGCCTCATACTGGACGTTTCCCCAGGGCTCCAGAATCACTAAGACTGCTCCGACAAGAATAGCCCAGTATCAAATGATATGTGGATCCAGCCAGGGTTCGAATGATGAGCTCTCCAGCATCTGTGCTACATCTCTGTTACCTTTCAGAAATAAGAGCAAGAAGGCATAAATGGCTTGGGCCTCATTCCACACAGTCCAGTAGAGATACTGCAAATAGTATGTAATAAAACATGCAGCTATCTGAAGTAGTGACCTGTGACTCACAGAACCTCATATTGAAGTGTTATGTCAGCTGATGGCCACCAGAGGCCAGCGAATACTCCTGAGCTTGAATCTATACAAACAATAGGGACTAGGCTCCTAGTCTCTTCACTTGGGAACCAATAGGACCATGGCGGGAGTTTTGAACCCACCAACGGGACCTAGGGGGGGTGTCCCCCAGGTGTGTATATAGTTGGCCATCCGGCCAGTATTCGGTGTTCTTGTTGTGTACCAGTAAACCATGCTGATCACTGCATCCATCTCTGTGGTTTCCACATGCATCTAACCCAGTATACTTCAGAAGTAAATGTTGTTAGTCTGTTATTACTGAACTTTTTAGTTTTGTTACAACAGACTAACATGGCTACCCCTTTGCAAGTATTCTTGACAGTCTTTCAAAAATCTGTAATTCCTCTCCTTTGTTTTTTTAGAAAATCGTCACAGGTGCCAGAATCAAAAGTGGTCTCTGAACCTTCCATTGACATATTTCCAGCGCAACAAGGTTGTAACATGGAACATTCAGTTGGTTCCTGTGGGTTTGTTCCTGTGCTAACTGCAGTGGTGCAGTGGAAGAGCCACCTGTGGCTCCTCGCACTGGAAGAAAGTGGAAATACTACTGCTGCTGGTATAATGGATGTGTATGCAAAGAATGGCCTAAGGGTGGTTATAATTTTAAATTGTACATGCACTAGTATTTATTTATTTTTTATTTATTTGATTTGATTTATAACCCCCCTCCCCACCAAGGTAGGACAACAAACCAGAGATCAGTCTAGTCTATGATGTGAATTCCATAGCTCAGGTTGGCATTCATATTATTTTAGCAATTTTGTTATACCTTGTTTCCTTTTATATATCCTTTTACTTTCTTCTCGGTGTCTCCCATAGGAAGGAGTAAAATATCTGTGTGAATCTTCTTCTTTTTTGCATTACTATTACCTGATTTGATCTAAGGTTATAAATCTAAGTCAACCAATCTATTAACAATCCAGAAATAACTCCCATTGTAAGAGTGGCTTAGTTAGTTATTAGATCAAATAATAGAAGCCACTGCTGAAGAGAACTGAGTATTATTCTTATAGAAATTTAAATGAAATGAAGCCATTTAGAATATCTGTGCTCTTTGCGAGTAGAGACCATGAACTGAAAATCTTCTTCCAACTGGACAGCTAACATGTATAATGCAAGTAATCATCAGTGTGTACTTTTTCAGGTAAAGTGGGCTAGCACAATTAGAAGATAAGGCTTCAGCTGGTAGGATGAAGGTAAAATATGTTCCAAGTGTGGGAACAGTGGCTTGAACATGAATCTGTGCCCTGAAAAAAAATCCTTGGAATACATCAAATGTGGGTAATTCTATTACACTTGGACCTTATTCTGTCTACAATCCAGCTTCTACTGTACTTCAGTGAGTGTTTTCACCTTAGATTGTTCAGTAGTGAGCCATTTGTATTTGCTTTTATGTTGTTAATACAACCTAATAGTTAAAAGAATAGTTGCTGTAGTATTGCAGAGCCTATCCATTAAATAAGGACAATGGTTCTGCATAAAGAGGATACAGAATCATGGATTTCCATTCTTTCATTTGAACCTCAACCTGCGAATGCAAATGCTCCATCTTGCAAAGAAGGCTAGCTATAGGCCTACCATCCTGAACTCCTAGACTCTGCTTTTCCGAGTTTTAGGACATAAAAATTAACAACTCAGCTCCTTTAATCAAGTATAGCTGTAGCTAATGAGAAAAACAAAATATCATACAGTGACCAAAGCTGGTTGATTATGTTTTAGATGTAATTATCAGTTTGGTGCTGATTTAGACAGGTCAAGAATAGGCATTATGTTGCCAGTCTTGACTGGGCCAAAAGCTAATAGTGAGTGATGAGGCTGTCACCTCCGGCTTGGGAAAGGTGGGAGAGTCCTTTCCCCCTGACAAGTTTAGCAGGTGGACAATCATAAAAAGTGCATATACTTAAAATTCAGTTGGTGCAGAATGCTGAAAGTCCAGCAAAACTTGCAGGAACTGGCTGGAATCCTACATCAATTTTAAGAGCACTGCACTGACAGCCTAATTGTTTCTGGTTCAATCAGATGATGGATATTATCTATATAGTTTTTTTATGGCCTGAGACCTACATATCTTCAAGAATGCCTCTCCTCATTCAGTCACCATCTTGTTGGCAGAAACAAACCTCATATATTGTTGTGGGGCAGTCGGACACAGTTAACTCTGAAGGGGCAGAGAACTCATCAGAAGAGGAATGGGCATGTGAAGAAGGTCCTGGCCCGCAGCTAGTTACAGACAGTCTGTGCTGCCAACCAACGATTCCCAGCCTGATAGCAGCATCCCAGCTGTACAGCCCCATGGCTTGGTATCAGGGAGCATCCCACCATCCACCTCACCTCCCCCATCTCCAGAACCGCTGGAGCATATACAAAGGAGGATATGACATGAGATGTCGGGAAGACAGCAGTGTGTGTGATTAGCAGCCTAGTGTCACCTGGATCCAAATAATGAGGATGGGTGCACATGCACCTGCATGATGCAATCCAGCTGGAAGACAAGCATCTCTTTTATAAAAGGTGGAGAAAGGGGGAGACTGGCAATGTGTCATTTTACTCCTGACCTTGCCACCACTGACCCTACTGGACTCGTGATTCTGACCCTTTGGATCATGTTTGGACTCTTGACTTCTGGATTTGCTGTTGCCAAATTACCTACTTCATGTTCAACCTGGGAACTAGACTCTGACCATCCTGTGCCAGTTGTGTTGTGCCCATGCCTCATTGAGCTCATGTTCCCGCCTGGCTGACCTGCCCTGTACCTAGCATGTTCCAGGACATCTATTCTGGCTAGAGCTATTTCTGCCATGCCCTGCCACTATGGAATAGCCTTTTAGTATATGCTAGAAAGGCACAGGCATTGTTAGAATTCCAGCAACACTGTAAGCCAGAATATAAGAGCCTTTTCTAATTCATGGTTGTTCAGTGGCTGCCTTGGATGACTGCATTGCTTACATCTTTCTCTTACAGTTCTATTTACTCAGGTTGGGTAGCCATGTTGGTCTGAAGCTGTAGAAGAAAGTTTGAGTCCAGTGGCACCTTTAAGGCCAATAAAGTTTTATTCAGTTGTATTGAATAATTATTGAACTATTGGTTTTAAAGGTATACCACTGGACTCAAACTTTGTTCCGTTCCATTTACTGTTTTTAACAATGCCTGGGCCTTTCTAGCATATACTAGAAGGCCATTCCATAGTAGCAGAGGATGGAGCGGAGTTGTTTTCTGTTGCCCCAGAAGGTCAGACCAGAACCAATAGGCTGAAATTAAATCAGAAGAGTTTTCGGCTACATATTAGGAAGACCTTCCTGACAGCGGTTCCTCAGTGGAACAGCCTTCCTTGGGAGGTGGTGGGCTCTCCTTCTTCAGATGTTTTCAAACAGAGGCTAGATGGGCATCTGACAGCAATGCTGAGAGGGAAGGCAGGAAGTATTGCATCAGTGCTTAGTTCTTGTGGCCCTTTCTTACATGCCCAGGGAAATGCTGATCGCCACTTTGAGGTCAGGAAGCAATTTTTCTCCAGGCTAGTTTGGCTGGAGATCCTGAAGGTTTTCTGTAATCTTCTGGGCATGGAACAGCGGTCACTGTGGGAGGTATTTGTGAATTTCCTGCATTGTACAGGGGGTGGACTAGATGACCCTGGAGGTCCCCTCCAACTCTATGATTCTAATGTATGGATTGTATTTATTTATATCCCCCCTTTTTCTCCAATGGGGACTCAAAGCAGCTCATGTCCTTCTCCTCTCTTCTGTTTTATCCTCATAACAACTCTATGAGGTAAGTTAGGCTGAGAGTATGAGACTGGCCCAAGGTCACCCAGAAAGCTTCCATGGCAGAGTGGGGATTCGAACGTGGGTTTCCCAAATCCTAGTCCAACACTTTAACTGCTACACATTGTGATTGAGATCTGTTCCTTGTGGAGAAAAGCAAGGCTAAAATGTTTTAAATATAATGCTAGTTTAGAAGGCTTTAAAAGGGTCCATCAATCACAATTAGACATATTTGCCAGAGACAACCTCTATGTTCAAAGTAGAGTGCCTTGGAGCAACAACAGGAGATATTTTAGCCTCTGTGCCTTGCTTGTAACCCTTCAAGAGCATATGATTGACCCTTGTGGGAATAGTATATTTCAAAGCAAGTACTAGGGAGAAACAAAAAAGGTTCTTGCTTGTAAATTTTCTGGGAAATCTTGCTGGCTGCTGCGGAACCTAAAGGCTGAACTAGATGGGCCTTTGGTAGGAATCAGCAAGGTAGTTAGTTTATTTTGTTGAGCTTTTCAGAGTGCAGGAAGTCACACTGAAACTTTCAATATTTATCAGGTCTGCCTGATTTGGAAGTATGTGAAGTTCTTCTTAGGTTGCTGTCATGATGTATGAGACTAATTTCAAGGCATCACACTAAGATTTTTTAAAAAATAAACCTTATGCATCCTGTTTAAGTAGAAATTTGACAGTGATACCACAGATGAGAAGACTGACCTGTGGGAAAGAAGAAAAGATAATCATCCAGTACCAACGCAAAAAGGGAAAAAAGGAAAGGCCAGAGTACTAAAGCACTTTGCTAAATGTCAGTGAATACAGTGAAGCATTAGAATTCAGAAAATGTACTCTCTCTTTTTGTGTGTGCGCTTGAAAAGAACAGAAGCCATGCATGAATCTGCCAAGAGACAAAGATCAGTAGGATAAACTTTTCTTAAAAGTATAAGACTAAAAGCCTAATAAATGGCTTTGGAAGGGAAGAGGGGACAGTTAGTAATTATTTTTTTCAGTAATGTTTGCAAAAAAACCTATCTGATGACTTGGAGTCTGCTCTTTGTCACTGCTTTAAGGCTAAGGAAAGTGAAAGGGCAGGTGGGTTGACTACTGTGATCTTTTCAAGTGCCACTAACTTCAAACAGGCTGCTCCAGCTAAGTGTTTCTGGCTTCCCTAAGACTTTAATTCATTACAATTTAAGCATTGAACAGAAGTATATTTTGTCTATCCTAATTTGTGGAAAACTTCAATTGGACATCAAGGGCTGTTCTTTGACAGGGGTATTGTTGGAATAATGTACTCTTATTTGTAGAGCAATTAATTAAATTTATTTGTTTGATTTATATCCCGCCCTTCCCTGGAATACAGGGCTCAGGATGGTTACAGGCTATTTATAAAACTTAATTCAATAATAAAATTCCTCAATGATAACCAACAAATCACAGTATTTCAAGATGAAAATTCGAATTTCAGCCTACAGTGTCCGAGCAACCAGGCAAATAGAGTAGACAGTATCCTGCTGATACACAGGTGGCATGAGATGGAATAAGATAAGGCAGGATGAGGCAGGAGAGGCTGGTATGATTGGACACCCACCGCCTCAACCAAAGTTCTGCCATAACATTGCAGTTTTACAGGCCCTGCGGAATTGAAGTAAGTCCCACAGGGCCCTGATCTCACTTGGAAGAATGTTCCAAAAAGGGTCTGGCTCTAATTGAGGCTAAGTGGATGTCTTTTGGTCTGGGGACCACCAGTAGATGTTGATTTCCTGAGCACAAAGCTCTCTGGAAGGACATATTGGGAGAGATGGTCCCAGACTACATAAGGCTTTAAATGTTAAAATGGGATTGTTCTTCTGCCATCTTAATTATTCAAAATGTGTTAAGCACATAAAGTTTTAATAGATTTATTCATTAATTAGCAATAAGGCCCGTTGTAGAAATAAATACGAGCTCTAGAAAGAGTCTCTGGGAGAGTGCCCTGGCCTTGGGCACTCAGCGCCAGTTTGCTGTGGCGACCGCAGCAGGGTATAATGACACAGAGTCCACCATTTTCTTCAGGGCAACTGATCTCTGCCATCTGAAGAGCAGTTGTAATTCTGCCTAATTTCCATCCCTCCCCTGGAGACTGGCAAAAAATGGTTCCCCATGAGGGAATGGCTGGTTTGGAGGGTGGAGTCTATGGCATTGGACCTGTCTGAGCTCCCACCCCTCCTCAAACCTCACCCTCTCCAAGCTCCACCCCTCAAATCTCCAGGAATTTTCCAATCTGGAGTTGGCAACCTGATCTTCCTCCCAGCCAACCGTCAACCTACTGCTATCTGCTTTCCATCTCCTCCCCCTCCTTCCTAGAGAGCAGTTGTAATTCTGCGTGATCTCCAGCCCCCACCTGGAGATTGGCAACACTGTCTCCAGGCTCCATCCCTCAAATTTCCAGGAATTTCCCACCTGGAGTTGACAACCCTATCAGGATTGGTCCCAATGAGTTTTCTCCCAAAGGCCAAAAAAGGTGAAAAGGACTTTTTAGTGACAGAACCTGGTTGCCTAGCAACAGGCACTGAGGAGAAAGCATAGTTGCCACCTCTGATTAGGGAAATACCTGGAGATTTGGAGGGTGGATCCTATGAAGGGCAGCATTGGGGGGCATGGAAGGACTCAGTAGGGGATAATGCCATAGGGTCTACCCTCCAAAGCAGCCATTTTCTCTAGGGGAACTGATCTCTGTCATCTGGAGATCAATTGTAACAGCGGGAGCTCTCCAGGTCCCACCTGGAGACTGGCAACCCTAGGGGAAAGTCAGCTGCACAGCCGGGTGTTGAAGAGAATGGTTTGATGGTTGCTGGCCCACCTCATTAGCCAGCCAGCCATGGTGGAGGCAAAAAGGAGAGAGAGCCGTTTTAAGTTAATTCTGACAGGAAAGTGTTTTTTTACTGACAGAAGTTGGTTGCCTACCAACAGCCACTGAGGAGACAGTTAGTCACAGTTAGTCCCACAGAGAAGCCAAGAGAAGTGTCTTCCTCAGGAGAGAGTCCTGCTTTCCAGGAGCCGCAACTTGTTTCCTCTAGGCCAGACCCTCCCTGGCGCTGCTGCCGCTACTGAAGGAAAACAGGGGAGCCTTTGAAAGGTGCTGGGCAGTCTTCTCTGTGGTGCGGCCTGCTAAGCTATCACCCTGACAAAGTGCAGACCTTGCGGCTGAAGGAGAGGGGCCGTGAGGGGCAGCGAAGGTGAGTGCCTTCCCCTGCTTGCTGCCGTTTGCTCGGTCTGCCTCCATCTCCCATGTGGAGGGGTTGCTGCTCTCTCAGTGGGGCGTCCATCCCCTTTGCCGGCTTCCTCCAGTCTGAGGGCAAAACGCTGCCCGTCGGCTCAGTGGGCAAGGCCGAGCCAACACAGTGAGCCAATGCAGCCCCGGGATTGGGAGCCTGTGAGAGTAGCAGCTGAGCAGGCGAAAGGCTGTGGAAGCGTGTCCAGGAGGGACACCAAAACTCTTTTATTATAAGGAAAAATAAATGAAGAACAGACATAGGGATAAGATAAATGAGGTTACAAAAATAATGCAACTACCATGATTGGTAGTTGTGTAGTGGCTTCAGATTGTGTACAAAACCAGATATGCATTTATGCAACTTATTATGGTATTTTGTGGTCAAATATGTGTGCATTTGAATAGAACTGTTTGGTTTCCAGCAATATAAGAACAGCCTTGCTGGAGCAGACCAGTGGTCCAACTAGTCCATTCTCTAACATGTAAGCTCTGTTGAGCTATCAGGACCACTACCTGTAACAGATCTCATTGTGTCGAATCCATCCTTAGAACCCATCTAAACAAGCAGCCGTTTTGTGACAGTGAATTCTATAAGCTAATTATGCTGTGCAAACAAGTGTATGTATTCTGAACCTGCTGCCACCCTTAATTACACCAAATGTTTGCATTACGGACACAGAATTTTCCCCCACTTATGCAGTCCATGCAGTTCACAACTTTATCAAGTATTGTAATTGTCAGGCCCAGAAACCCCAAACTTAGGGCATGGATTCCCAGATAGGAACTGTAGTAATTCCATCTGGTACACTATCACAACAGCCAAAATCCTCCTGGCCCTCCTGTACCACTGTCTAATATACAGCTCCAAAATTTGCAGTCTTGGCCTGCCAGCTTCCTGCCTGTCTGCCCAAATGACTTGCCCACTGGGGCATATGAACACTTGATGGATATATGAATAGAGAGTATAGTGGTTGCTCTGAATTTACTAATGAACAATTGTTTTCATCTATCACAAAATCAGTTCAGAATTTCAAGCGAGTATTTGGAGGAAAAGGCAGAGTGTTAAGTACGGAAGAATGCTTCAGATCTGATTACCTCATGAATCCTTATTCTTGCATGCTTTCTGGTCCTTCCCCCTCCCTCCTTTTTGGAGAGTTCAGGGGTAAGCAATAGTTTGTTGTTATAGCCAAACCACAACCTATGGTTTATGCTCTTCCCTCCAAATGAGGATTAAATCAGAACTTGAAATCCTGGGTTGGAGGGAAGAATACAAACCATAGTGTGGGATTAGCTGTAATAGCATGGAAACCTAATTACTGAGCCATGCCAGGAAGTGGGAAAGAGGAAACACGTGATCCTGAGGTCACTGATCCAATGACAAACTAAAAATTTTTGTTACATCTGAAGCATATAATTGTATCTGAAATAGCTCCACTCATCCGAGCAGACGCTTCTGAAGGCTGGTATAAGGAGGGAAAATCAGGGTATGTCCATGTTCAAGTTTTCTAAGTGGTGGACCCCACCTGATAGAATAGCTTAAGTAATGATGTCAGGAAGGCCTCCATATTATTATTTTACAGACTGTGTAAAAGTAATTTTAGGAGGGTTTTTAAAGAAGATGTTGCAGCTAGTTGTATAGTCTGTTGAAGCCTTATCAATGGTTTTTATTGTTAATGGTATTTGCTGTTAGATTTTAATTTTGGGGGTGTACCTTGAGTCTTAATGAGAAAGACATATTGTGATACAAAAGTATCAGAAGGTGATCTCTGTTTGGTGTAGTGGTTAAGTGTGTGGACTCTAATCTGGGAGAACCGGGTTTGATTCCCCACTCCTCCACTTGCACCTGGCTGTATGACCGTGGGCAAGCCGTAGTTCTGATAAGAGCTGTTCTTGAAAAAGAGCAGTTTCTGTCAAAGATCTTGACAGATCTCCGCCCCACCTACCTCACAGGGTGTCTGTTGTGGGGAGGGGAAGGGTATAAATCCAATCTCTTCTTCTTCATCATCATCCAATCTATCTCAAAAGTCTAGACATAATTACCACACAAAGAAAGATGCAGAAAATCTGGCTGGTTATTTGCAACAAAACAGTAGTTCAAATGCTAAAAACAGAATAATCTTTGGCATTTTATTGCTCTAAGTGAAAGGTTAACTTTTTGCACATTTGAAAACTTAGCAGACATTAGATTGTTCAGGCTCCTGAGCCAAGCTATCCCATGTAGCTAAATTTTAGAGCAGTCTCAGTGAGCCCCCAGTTTGTCATGTTTACCACAAGTCCTCCAACAGACTTGGGACCAGGACCGTAGCTAATGCGGGGCCCATAGGGCCCGCCCCCCTAACGTTTCTTCCAGGGCCCCAACCTGAGCCTTGGCTTCTTCTCCCCCTGAGCTCCACAGTAGCTATATGCCTGCCAGTGAAACAGGGGCTGCATAGGATTGCAAGTTCGATCGCACAAAACCACCCCCTGGTCAAACTTAAGAGGGAGTTTTTCTTCAAAGTTCTGCAACTAGGGATAGGTGGGTGACTCTCCCAGTGTTTACAGAAGGAAGAGGCAATCCTACCTGCTGGGGGAGGTGTGTGCGTGTGTTGTGTGACTGACAAGTGGCCTCACCAATGCCTGGAGTGGAAGAAGCACAGGCAAGAGAGCTCCCCACCCAGCCTGAGCCACTAATGGTAAGGGCTTGGGGAAGGGAGGTGGGATCGCCTGGAGGAGGGCTGGGTGGGCTGTTCCAGAGGTGCTGCTCAGGACACCTTCTTAGCAGCCGCCTGGAGTGGGCACCGGCAGGGGAACCCGAGATGGCAATGTTGCAAAAGTGTGGGTCGGGCCAGGCAATCCTCCATGCAGATCGCAGGGAAGTCATTGTGTGGGACAAGGCACAGGATTCCAGCTGTGCACTCTGCAGCTCTGAAGTACACTGGCTTGCAGTTAGCCGATTGGCCTCATCTGAACCAGCACAGTCGGGGGGGGGGGAGAATGCGCGTAGCTCCATACTGACATATAATGGCTGGCTCCCTGAGCAAAAAATAGGGGGCCCCCAGGAAAAAGTTGCTAGCTATGGGGCTGCTTGTGCCCATGCACATTACTTCACTCCAACATCTGCCAACAGGACAAAATCTGGCAGCAAGTCAATCCTTGCCAGTGGCTGTTCCCAGCTACTTCGGTCTATGACAGACTGGCTCCATGCTTATGCTGCTTTCTGCTTTCGGCACACCACTGTAAATACTCCAACCGTCCATGAGAGAAGCTGAGCAGCCAGAATTGAGACAATTTCATTCCAGTGCCAAAAGGCAGAACTGAGGAATAAAAACCTAGCAAGGCATAAAACTTGGTGTGTGTTGTTGAAGAATCTACCACCGGCCACATGCTGCAGGAATCATAGCTCTGATTTACTGTTCATCTGAATATTTAAACAGCAGTTCAGAACTACCTGATTGCTAGGGAATGATCTCCTGCAGAACAAACAAATTACATCTATTTGAAAGATATGTATATTTATACACATTGTTTCTACCTATAGCTCTTAAATATTTATTGCAAACATTTCTGCATACTAGATGGCTACAGCAACTACATTTGATGTTAATTTCACAACTGGGAAGTATATAAAAAAACTTCTGTTAAATGACAGGAGGCTACTGAAATCAAAGAGATGTACTGCCATCCAAAAACCACTATTGTTCATAAACGAAAAACATTTTGTATGATTTCTCCAGGCCCCTAATCACAGAAGTTAAGGATTCCTGCAGAATCCTTACATAGCAACATGTATATATAGATCTGCATCATTGTCTTCTCTTTGTTTTATAGAACAAAGGTCCACAGTGAAATATTCTTTTTGAAAGAACCCCACTAATATCGGGAGGGGAGGGGAGCAACAATAAAAATGGGCAAGCTCAAATAACACAAAGAACTCCAGCTGTACCATGGGACAGGTAATTAATTGTTCGTGCCCATGGTTCTCTTTAGTAGCAACTATAACAAGGACAGCATTAAAAGAGTTAGTGCAGGACATTTACACAGGAGATGAAAAGATGACACGGCCCATCAACATTTAATTGACATTCCTGTTTCAGATGATGTGAGGTTATCCTGGTCTGAGAGGATACAAAGCCTCATTGCTCTTTAAGAAGCAAGTAGAGATGGTAGACAAGGACACCTTCTTTCAACAATATGTCTCCTCCCTCCGAGATATAGATGATCTGGCCACGAAGACCTATGCTACAGGTTGGATTACTGCACCATGCACTGTATGCTGATACCTTTGAAGACAACTTGCAGACACTCGTTGGTTGACTCAGGCAAGTTACTATGAGCATATAAACACCGGTTACTGAAGTAGGGTCATATTTAATGTGCACTGCAAGTTGTTACCTGTAAAACCCTTTTTTACTTGGGAATCACATATCTGTGATGCTAGTTCTCTTCTAGATCTGCCCAATGGGCTTGGTTTCCTGTATCTTCTGCTCGCCTTACTTGTTTGGCCTCTATGAAGAATTGAGGTTTTTTTCATAATTGCACTCTTTGTAGAATGGCGTTCCTGGGGAAAGGTTGGGGACTGGAAGATTTAGCAACTTCATCTTCATTCAGGGTCCTGAATTTGGAAGTACAGACAGTGATTCCAGTCCAAAATGAGATTCATTACATCTGACTGACAATGGTACAAGACAATATTGACCAACTTATGCCCCACTGATTGTAAAGACATTTATCTTATCCACACAATTAAAACCTCTTCAAGGCCCTAATAGCAATAATATTCTCTTCAGAGGTAACTTACAAAAATAGTTTCCCATGTGCCACAGTAAAACTTTCTGTTTGGTTCTAAAGTTAATAGGAAAAAAAGACCTATTGTCAAACTTAAAATGATTTTAAACTCTCTGTCCTCTGCTAGAGTGGAAGTAAATACCTTATTGTGGCATTTTTACACCATTAGTCTTTGGCACATGATTTACTTCCGTTGAAATAATTCAGCTATCACAGTTGAAAACATAAATGTCAGAGCAGCCAAAATATATTTGCACCAATAAAGTAATCTGTTCTGCTTTTATACCAGCAAATAGAAAGGGAGCTTGATTAGCCTTCACAAGGAATAAATATAGATGTTTAGAAATTGAGATAATTTGATGCAGGATAGGCGGCTTCTGTGGGAGAGTGCTAGAAAAATCTATGGAGAAGAGTTGGGTGGCATTCAGGCATACATCAAACCAACATTAAGTGAGAGTTGGCTGCTGCCAGGCTTGCATTCATTTCTCATTGATCCCTTCTCTCCCAGATCACAATGAAGGAATCTGGGTTTAAAACTAAGTCCAGTTACCCATCCTGTATGAATACAAACATGTAACTTAACCAGACTTACCTCCCTATCCCAGACAGACTGGGATTTTAAGCATGGATTAAATCCTGATTTAGAAACCCAGACTGCGATCAGACATAAAATTTCATCCAGTGTGGCCCCACTTCTAACTGATCCGGGGGGGTAGGAGGGTTTGAACAGTGAGTTTTGATCAGACCTCCCCCCTTAACCTGCTTCAATGCACTTTCACCCCATGGTTGACTGATCAGATCAGGGGTCGTTTCATAGAAAAAGAGCTAGGGGAACTCATTAGCATAACTCATTAGCATATGCCACACCCCCTGACATCACCGGAAGTGTGTCATAAGGCCACACCCCTGACATCACCAGAAGTGTGTCATAAG
This sequence comes from Gekko japonicus, assembly GCF_001447785.1. Classification (NCBI taxonomy): domain Eukaryota; kingdom Metazoa; phylum Chordata; class Lepidosauria; order Squamata; family Gekkonidae; genus Gekko; species Gekko japonicus. The sequence continues at coordinate 1,590,750 of NW_015168045.1, forward strand.
GCTACACCCACCCCTCAGTTAGTCTTAGTCTTAAAGGTTAGTCTTAAAGGTGCTATTTGAACTCTTGGACTATTTTGCAGCAACAGACTAACACAGCTACCTCGGGGAAGCTCCTGGATGGAGCTGGGAGTCCTTGCGGAGGCCACATGGAGTGGCCTCAGCCAGGCAGAGGGGGAGGACACCAACTTACCCTCCTGCTTCTTCCTCCTTCTGCAACAGAATGAAGCTGGAAGCAGGGGGTGGCCGGAAGAAGGGGCGGGGCTTCATCGTGTGCCCCGCCCCCTGCACCTCATTTGGGGGAACTGCGATCCCCCGCGATCCCCCCCGAATCGACCTCTAGATCAGATGTGGCAGCTATGGAGTGGGGTGGTCAGGCAGGATTTTTAAAACTATTTGTCTTTTGAGCATGCACATAAGCATGTATGGGAAGCAGTGATCCAAACTCCTGGCAGAATGGCGGCAGCTGGTGGCCAATGGGATTGCTGGAGGAGGCTACTGAAATATGTAGTTCAGTGTGAAGGAAATATTTTTGAAACTGCTTTCGATAAATTCAACATTTCAAACATTTCAAACGTTTCAAACATGTGGACAAGGGGGATCCAATAGATATTGTTTACCTTGACTTCCAGAAAACTTTTGATAAAGTTCCTCATCAAAGGCTCCTAAGTAAGCTCAAAAATCATGGGATAGAAGGACAAGTCCTTTTATGGATCAAAAACTGGCTAATTAATAGAAAACAGAGAGTGAGTATAAATGGGAAATTTTCTCAGTGGAGGGTGGTAAGCAGTGGGGTACCGCAGGGATCAGTACTTGGTCCACTGCTTTTTAACTTGTTCCTTAATGATTTGGAGTTGGGAGTAAGCAGTGAAGTGGCTAAATTTGCAGATGATACAAAGTTGTTCAGGGTGGTGAAAACCAGTGAGGATTGTGAGGCACTCCAAAGGGATCTGTCAAAGATGGGCAAGTGGGCGTCAACATGGCAAATGGGGTTCAATGTGGCCAACTGCAAGGTGATGCACATTGGAGCCAAAAATCCTAAATATAAATACACATTGATGGGGTCTGAACTGGCAGAGACAGATCAAGAGAGAGATCTTGGAGTTGTAGTAGATAACTCACTGAAAATGTCAAGACAGTGTGTGACTACAATAAAAAAGGCCAATGCTATGCTGGGGATTATTAGGAAGGGTATTGAAAACAGATCAGCCAATATAATAATGCCCCTATATAAATCAATGGTGAGACCTCATTTGGAATACTGTGTGCAGTTCTGGGCACCACACCTTAAAAAGGATATTATAGCTTTGGAAAAAGTGCAGAAAAGGGCAACTCGAATGATAAAAGGGTTGGAACACTTTCCCTATGAGGAAAGGTTAAAGCGCTTAGGGCTCTTTAGCTTGGAGAAAAGACGACTGAGGGGTGACATGATCGAGGTTTATAAGATTATGCATGGGAAAGAGCAGGTAAAGAAAGAGGTACTTTTCTCCCTTTCTCACAATACAAGAACTCGTGGGCACTCCATGAAACTGCAGAGCGGTCGGGTTAGAACGGATAAAAGGAAGTACTTCTTCACCCAAAGAGTGATTAACACATGGAATTCACTGCCACAGGAAGTGGTGGCGGCTACAAGCATGGACGGCTTCAAAAGGGAATTAGATAAGCATATGGAGCAGAGGTCCATCAGTGGCTATTAGCCACAAGGTATAGATAGGGACTCTGGGGCAAGTGATGCTCTGTCTTCTTGGTGCTTGGGGGGGGGGTCAACAGTGCTTCTAGTGTCCTGGCCCCACTGGTGGACCTCCTGATGGCACTGGTATTTCTAGCCACTGTGTGACACAGAGTGTTGGACTGGATGGGCCTTTGGCCCGATCCAACATTAGCGTCTCTTATGTTCTTATGAAGGGAGAGAACAGAAAAGCCTCATGCTGTGTCCTGTGTGCTTCTGGCATTTTTAGTTAAAAGCTTGGAGTGAAGCTGGAGTCATGGGCATCATTCTCAGACTGCCCCCTCCCTCTCTGAAAAAAATCATCTTTTCCATTAACCCCTTCCCCACCCCATGGCCGGAAAGCACAGAAAAAAGTACACAGGCATCTTTCTTTGGAAGTTTTTAAAAAAGGAAAAATAGTTTTTAGAAGCTTGGGGGGGGCCTGAATATGCAGTTACGTGCAAAAACTTTCTAGTACAAATGGAGTTGAATTCTTAGAACTTCCAAGTGAGTGTATTTGTAGTTTTTTTCAAGGTTTTCTAGTTCTTTGAGAGGTACTTTGTTTAGTATATTTCAGCACTAACACAGTTCTTATTAATGTTTCTTCTGGATGACAGTATTTGCTTAAAGTTTCTAGGTTTCTTTCTTCAGAGTTCTAGGTTTTTCTGTAGATATTACAGCTTTTCATTAACTCCAGAAGTGTCTAAGCTTCTCCTCTCTTCCCAACCCCTTTCACTGGCAGGAAGTTATTCTCCTTGTCCCTAAGAAGCAACAACACATTTTACTATTTGGCTTGTATGGGATTTCACTCTAACAACCCAGACCTTCTGCCACATCCTTCTCCAGTATCCTTTGTCTGTATAAGGCTTATCTGTAGCTTTCCTGATTGAGAGTCTAAATTCTCCCTCAGAGCAGTTTTAATATATTTAAGACAATGGAGTTTCTCTTCTTCTCTCTGTGGAAGTACTTTTCTGACTATTGCCTGTCAGAAAACACTGACTCCCAAATGTCTCTTCCCTTAGAAGCCAAACTCTCTGGCTACTGAACGAGACATTAGATTTCAAAACAAAGACCAAAAGGCGAAAGACATCTTTTCCCTTTTGAATAGCTGTTTTATTTCCACTCTCAGCTGATACTGGCCAATCAGAGAGCAAGTAGAGCAGCCAATCACATAAGCTCTTCTCTGCAGGGAAAATTAACTCATGAACTCCCTGACTCTCTGGCACAAGCAGCATTTTCCTGCTTTTCTGTGCAATCCATCACACCAGACTTAATACTGGCTTGACATAAAGCCTGAATCCAGCTATGACGTACAAGTCCCAGGCAGCGTGCATGCGTAAGAGGAGGAGAAGGAGGCAGAATCCACAGCTCCGCAAGTTTTTCAACAAATTTTATCTTTTTCTGTGTTTTATTAGTCGATAGTCTTCCATTTGCTGGGTTTTTTTTAAAGTTACATCAGCTATTTTACAGACATTTTAACTCTTTTGTGGCACAAAGGATCAGAAGGTGAAGGCTTCCATTTAGTTTTGCGTGCCCTTCCTCCCAAGCTGCTTAAAGACTCCAAAAGTCTCTAAAAGACTTTGTTAAACTAAGGAAATACAAATTTGATATTAGTAATCTTTTATCTCCAAGGGCATAAACTTTTGGTCTTACACAAAGTTTTAATTCTTTGCTTTTCTACTCTCGGCCTTCTAATTATACTGAAATGGGTGGGGGAAAGCGACAGCATGACTCTGAAGGTACAGAGGACATAGACAGTCCTAAAAACCTCCCAGCTTACAAACAGACCAGGATGGAGGATTTTTTTGTACCAGACGAGACCGTTGTTTTTAATCTTCCAGTTGCTAATAGCTATAGCCTTATGGCTGTAAGCCCAGAAAAAGGTCCTTCTCATAGTAAAAGAAGAGAGGTTTCATCAAACGAGTCAATTAGTTACTCAAATGAAGGGGAGCCAGAAAACTATAAAACACAAGGAAAGTCCCAAAACTCGACACAAATGTGTCGTATCAACTGATACAAATGTAGTACTAGCTGATATGGTAGTTTTAATTGCCAAAACAACTAATCTTATTTTTAAAGCAATAAAAAACATAGAAAATAATCTGGACAAAATTCTTCACCCTGTAAAAGCAACAAGAGTTAATGAGAGTCAGCTGTGCCATGGGATGCCTAGCAAGAAACCAGTTAAAGAAGTCATGCAATGCCCACAGGAAAGAGTATTTTACCCCAAACCTTGATTTTACAAAGCAATAAATATGCCTGACAGTCTGCCCCTACAGAGGTCAGTGTCCTGATTGGAGCTCAAAATATATGGCTATTAGGCACCTCAGTTTTTTACTCCAAAGAAAGGCCTCGCAGATAAACTTGCTGTCCATAGTTTCTTAATAGTCCCAAACAAATGTGGAAGGTACTGCTCTCTTTCAACTCATCCATGATACCATCTTTACTACTTTCACAGAAAAATAGGCTGAGTCAAAAAGGGATGTGCTTAACTCGAGCTTTTCTGAATACCTCAATTATCCCCCTGTTTCCAGAACACCAGAAGAACCTTTCTAGATTCACAAAAGCTGCCATGGAAAAAAGGAATCTAATGGACTTGGTCCATCCTGAACCTGTTAGGGAGGAACCCCAAGTAAAAACACTGGAGGTTTATATTACTGACCTGGACATTTCAGTGGAATTGGATTTATTACACTCTTTTGCAAACCTTCCTATGGAAGCTCAGCAGACAACTGTTTAACAGATTGGAGGATATTAGTACTCATTTGGGAAATATTTCTTCCACCTTCGTTACTGCAAAGGACCAACATATTACCAGCCCTCCAATTTCCTTTGCCACTGCAGCTGTTTTCCACCCTGAAACCCAGAGGACAGGCCACTCATCAAGATATCTTTCCAATGGAGATGGACAAGATAAACATCCCATCAACAGAAAGAGACTCCATCTTCACCACAGACACTCAAACAGTGAATGGCAATTCCAGTGCAAATGCCACAGTAATAAAGAATGGATGTGTCTTCAATGTCCCTTCAAGGGAACTGAATTTGATCTCACAGAATTGACTAAAGAGGAAGCTTCATCTGATCTCCTGGAACATTGCTGGATGGAAAGCAAAGGCCAATGACCTGGACGTTATCAATTATTTAAAAAGCTTTGACTGTATTTTTCTTCAAGAAACATGGTCACTAACTGAGCTGAATATTGCTAATTATACCTCTTTTAATATTCCTGCCTACAAAATACACTCAAAGGGCCACAATATGGCTGGCCTCACATCTCTATTTAAAGCAACTTTAGCAGTAAACTTAATAGATACACGTCACACTTTCTCCCTTAAAGGGCTAGCTACTGATATTATTATATTAAATATCTATATGCCACCTTCTATTAATACAGTTTCTTCAATAAGATGCCAAAACTTTCTCACTTTCTAACAGTTCTGCACAAAAAATGGACTTCAGCCCACTTTATCCTATTGGGAGATTTTAATGCACATAATGGGCTCAGACAATCAATTCCTATGCGTACAATTAGACTATGTGGATACCGAGAACCCACTTCCCTATATATTTTCATTTACCCATAAATCAAAAGATCTTATATTTAAGGGCTTCCGGTCTGGCTAAGATGGAGGACTGAAGCGTTTCGCGATCGTGCGAAGCGAGCGACGGCCACTTTTGACAGTTTGGGCAATACACAGCCCAACGCATCACTCCCCAGCGAGGGGGGGGGACAAGCAGGCAGCAGCGCCCTAGAGGGAGTGTGAGGTTGGCGTAATCCAGCTTCGGAAGAAGCTGAATTGGGCTTTGACCTCCTCCCACGAAGAAGGCAAGTGCCAAGCAACTCTATAGTGGCCGATCGAGCCGGATTACCGGCATAAATTCTTCGTCAGCAGACTTCTTTGAAGAAGGACAACAACTGTGAGTTAAAAGAAACAATGCGAAACCCGTTTTGAACGTGCTAGATAACAAAAACGTGCCGCTTACCTGAACTGAGTTTGGAGTCAATTTGAATTAAGCGGTTGAGCGGAAAATGAATAGTAAATCCCAGAAATCCGATTCCGGAGAGAAAAAAGTTGATTGAAGCCTTTAAAAACTGTAAAAACGCTTATTGTTTAACATTCCTGTGGTGAAGATGGAGCCGTGTGCGCAACTGTAAAATCGAAACTCACGAACAATAGCGTGGGAAGAGCAGGCTGGTGTCACAAAGAAAGAGGTCCGTGTGAAACATCCAGGAAGTTGAATTCCTAGACGGGCATTAGCGAAAGGAAGACAGTGGAACTTTTAAAGGTGCCGGACCGGAAGTGAGTTTTATGCGGAAGGAAGGGCCTGCAAAATACCAATCTGACCTACTCTACATGAAATTACCATAGAGAAGTTGCGCCCGACATTTTGAGGAGGACTTCAACTAAATTTGCTTTTTTAATATATTTCTAAGGGTCTTTGGAAAGCGTAAACAGAGAGGCATGGAGGACTAAATCTTATCATCTAGAAGAGTGCTTTATTTTGCGAATCTGTGAATTGGAAAGAAATCGCCAAGACGGAGACCAGGAGAGGCAAGAAAAGAGCCGACTCAGACCCAGAACTTAAACCGCTTTTCTGGGCGAGGAGGAAGGGTCAATGGACTCAGACTTTGATTTGATTTATAGAGTGAACTCCAGAATTGCAGAAAAGAAGAATTTACCAAGGGATGTAATTGTACAATTTGTAACAAGATCAATAACAGAGGAGATATTCAAGAAGCAATTCAACGTCCCTTTTGTAATAGAGGGAAACAAAATTATGGTGATGAGAGAACTCCCAAGAACAATACTGCAAGACAGGAAAAGGTATAAATCCTTGGCGGACAAACTCAGAGCTTTGAGCATCAGATATAGATGGGAGATTCCACAAGGTTTATCCTTTACGTATCAAGGTGGGAGGATTCAGATCAGATCGATGATGGACTTTTATAAATTTAAGGCGGACAATGCGGACGTCTTTGGAGAACTTTAAAATAAAACGCATAATGGAGTACAAATTGTTGTCATGGAATGTTAATGGATTAAATTCACCAAACAAGAGGAAAAGAATCAATCATTGGATACAGAAACAGAAATGCAACGTGATATGCTTGCAAGAAACACATATTAGAAAACAGGATATAAAATATTTAAAGAATGCTTTATTTGGAATTGAATTTTGTTCTGCGGCCTCAAACAAGAAAAAAGGAGTTGTGACATATGTGAAGAAGGAGTTACAACCTACAGAAATTTTTAAGGACATAGATGGCAGATACGTGGGTGTGGAATTAATGATTCAGCAGAAAAAAACATTGTTGATCAACGTGTACGCACCCAATGGAGCAAAGGAAAAATTTTTTAAGGATATAACTGACCAATTACAACAATTGACTTATGAGCAAGTTATTATGGCCGGAGACTTTAATGGGACAATAGATCGTCTAGACAGAAAACCACAAAAGGACAACGAATTCAGCGGAAAATTGCCAAAGAATTTTTTTGAATTAGTTAAGCAAGAAAAATTAGAAGATGTTTGGAGGAAATGGAACCCGATGCAGAAAGACTTTACTTTTTATTCCAATAGACATTGCTCTTTTTCCAGAATTGATATGATTTGGATGTCTGAAGAATTATCAATGAAAACACATAAGACTGAAATTTTGCCAAGATGTAATTCAGATCACAATCCGGTGGTATGGAGTTCCACAGAAAGGAAAAAACCCTTTCTGTGGAGGATTAATGAAGACTTGTTGGATAAGAAAACGGTAATTGAGATGTTAAAGGAAGAAACGAAACAATTCTTTCAACAAAATTTAAATAAAGAAACACCGATACAGATTGTATGGGATGCTTATAAAGCGGTGATGAGAGGAATTCTCATCTCGCAAAACGTGAAGCAAAAAAAGGAAAAACTTCAAAAACAAACAGAAGTGTTAGAAAAAATTGCTCAGAAAGAAAAGGAATTAAAAAAGAAGCCTGGAAAAAAGCAAATTATTAAAGAATTAAAGTTGCTGAAGGAACAACTGAATGAGACTTGGAATCAGGAAATGTATTGGAATTTAAAGAAGTTACAACAGAAATCTTTTGAAGGGGCGAACAAACCGGGAAAATACTTAGCTTGGCAACTTAAGGCTAGAAGAGAGAGAAGAATGATAACCAAAATAATAGAAGATGGAAAAGAGTTCGTTGATCCTAATGGAATAAAGAGATGTTTCTTCAAGTATTATGCTAAACTATTCCAAACAACTAGAGTTGATCTTGAGAAGATTAAAACATATTTAAAGGAGATTCCACTACCAAAAATAAGTAAGGAATACAAAGATTTATTAAATGGTCCAATTCAAAAAGAAGAAGTGATGAAGGCAATAGAAGAGACAAAGTTGGGGAAGGCGCCTGGGCCGGACGGATTTACAGCGAAATTCTACAAAAAGATGAAAGAAGAAATTTCCCCGGTCCTGGAAGCTTTAACCAACGAAATAAGAGAAAACAAAAAGGTGCCGGACTCATGGAAAGAAGCAATTATTTCTTTGATTCCAAAGGAAGGACAAGATTCAACAAATGTAAAGAACTACAGGCCAATATCTCTTTTGAACAACGATTATAAAATCTTTGCAAAAATTATTGCAGAAAGGGTGAAAAACTATTTACAAACGGTAATTTCTGAAGATCAAGCGGGCTTTTTACCCAAAAGGCAGATTAGAGACAATGTAAGAATAGTAATGGACGCAATTGAATATTATGAAAAGCACCCAGAAAAAGAAGTAGCTTTTCTGTTTGTTGATGCAGAAAAAGCTTTTGACAATCTTAATTGGAATTTTATGCACCAGATGATGGAAAAGATTGAAGCGGGACAACATTTTAGAAATTGTATTGAAGCTATCTATTCTGAACAAAGAGCTAAAATAAATGTGAATAAAGAACTGACAGATAACTTCAAAGTACAGAAAGGAACAAGGCAAGGTTGTCCGTTATCACCGTTATTATTTATCTGGGTATTGGAAATACTTTTACAAAAAATACAGTACGATCAAGAAATAAAGGGCTTGACACATAAAGGACACCAATACAAATATCGAGCATTTGCAGACGATGTAATGTTTATGGTGGAAAACCCAACAGAAAAATTGACATTGCTTTTTCAAAAAATAAAGGAGTTTGGAGAATTGGCCGGCTTTTACGTAAATAAGAATAAAACAAAACTTATATGTAAAAACATGATCAAACAAAAACAAGTGGAACTACAAGAACTGGTACAATGTGAAGTAGTTAAAAAAACAAAATACCTTGGAATTGAATTAACGGCAAAAAATATAGACCTATATAAGAATAATTATGAGAAATTATGGACTAAGCTGACTCAAGATTTTAAGAAATGGGATAAAATGAACTTATCACTGATGGGAAGAATATCAGTTATAAAAATGAATGTCCTACCACGTTTGATGTTCCTGTTCCAAACAATACCAATTCTGCATAAAACGGATTTGTTGGCCAAGTGGCAACAAGAGTTGTCAAAATTTGTTTGGGCAGGCAAGAAACCAAGGATCAAAATGAAAATACTTTGTGATGCCAAAGAAAGAGGAGGTCTACAAATGCCAAATCTTAGACTATATTATGAAGCGGTTTGTCTAACATGGATGGATCAATGGGTGAAGCTTGAAAATGACAGATTGTTGGGGTTGGAAGGGCATGATTGTAGATTTGGCTGGCATGCATATTTATGGTATGACAAGATAAAAATGGACAGTTTTTTTAAACTTCACTTGGTGAGAAAAGCTTTGTATATGGTATGGACAAGATATAAGAAGTACCAGAGTGACTTAAGACCATTGTGGATTGTACCAGTAGAAGTGTTGATATCTTACTCAAGACAGCGAGGTAGAGACTGGTTGCCATATAGAGATTTAATTAAAAAAGAGGGAACAGAGTGGGTAATGAAAAAGCAGAATGAAATTGAATATGAATATGAGTGGTTGAAATATATGCAGATTTATGATCTTTTTAGATCTGACAAAAAAAACTATGGTTTTAGAGAGGAAAAAAATGAAATTGAAAAGGTATGGGAGAGTGGAGGAGGAAAAAATATTTCTAAAATGTATAAGGTGTTGTTAAAATGGTATACTGAAGATGAAACTGTTAAAGAACAAATGTTAAAATGGGCTATTAATATGAATAAGGAAGTGGATATGGAAACTTGGGAATATTTGTGGAAAAACTCTATTAAGATCTCGACATGTACTAATGTTAAAGAAAATTGTTATAAGATGATGTATAGGTGGTACATGACACCTAAGAAGATTGCAAATATGAATCAAAATATGTCAAACAAATGTTGGAAATGTAAGAGGCATGAGGGCTCATTTTATCATATGTGGTGGACTTGTGAGAAAGCTGTAGACTTTTGGACAAAAGTCCACAATGAAATGCAAAAAATATTGAAATGTTCTTTTAAAAAAGCACCGGAAATTCTGCTTTTGGGACTTAAAATGGAAGAAGTCAATACGACTAAAAAAACTTTACTCTGGTACCTGATAGTGACAGCGAGAATGATTTATGCTCAGTTTTGGAAGACAGAAAAGGTACCAGAGGTTGAAGAATGGATACAAAAAGTTCTGTTCATGGCACAAATGGATAAGATTACAAAAAAACTGAATAACAAAGAAGACGATGAGTTTTTTGGAGAATGGAATGATTTTAAAATTTATCTGGAAAAGAACTGGGATGTGAAACAAAACTTAATATGTTTAGATCAATATTAAGTCAAACGATGTTATCTTTAGATTGTAATGATGAAAAACTGATATTGTTGATGATATGAAGTAATTTGGAGCAGGGGTGGAAGCATTGTGGGAAGCCATTGGAGGGAGGGGAGGAACTGGGAATGGGGTAGACAATTGATAGAATGAAATGTTTTATATGTTGTATTCCTGAGAAAATAAAATTTGTTTACCAAAAAAAAAGATCTTATATTTAATACCAAGGGCTTTAGATTGGCTGAACTTTGTGTTACTCACAACTTGACAACTTTGAATGGTGTACTCCAATTCCCAGCCTCAAATGAATTTACTTACATCTCCTCCCATGGTTGTAGTGTGGTAGACTATTGTATTTGCTCTCCCTTTACCTTTGTTGAAATTCTGCAATTGGCTCTAGAACGGAAAGTGATCATTTACCCTTAGAACGCTCTTTAAGTTGTAACAAAGATCAAGGTCCGAACAACTTCATGGTCCCACAGCCTAACTCTGATTCTGTGCTGAGGAAAATAACATGGTCCCCTACTGTGGAGGAGAACTTAACCACTCTACTTGATTCTAATACTGCAGTTCATTTGAAATTGTTATTAATATCCACTACTCTGGTTTTCAAAAATAGAAGAAAAAAAATCATCAAATAGGTTTTTTGACTGATTACTTTCTCCAAATGGACGAAACCTCAATTTTTCGATCTATTAGACAAAGACTATTTGACCTAGAATTACATAATTTTTGTCCTTCACATCTGCATATTTACTCACAAGCTCACCTTAACCTCTCTACCCAGCATGGCCAAATGGCCCATTATTTACATAATCTCAGCCTTCCTTCCCATCGTAGAGCCCTTACATTGGCTCGGCTAAACGTCTTTCCCTCAAACATGTTGTGGGGTTGATTTAACAACATCCCCCCCAGGACAGACTCTGCAAATATTCCAGCATGGCCACAGACTCAATCTTCCATATTATTCTGGACTGCCAGCTGCATACATCTTCACATATGAAACTGTTACCCCTTCTGCCACACTTATTTACTAATAATCTTAAAACTGTTCAATATCTTCTTAACGATGTTAATACTGATACTACAATTATGGTTGCAGAATTCTTAGCTGAATCAGCTTTTTACATAATACACATATTTTATTGTCTAAATATACTTACTGGAATTCAATGTATCTTCTTAAATGTATTTATTATATACTACTATGCCATTAAAAGTGTCTGAATCTGAATCTACAAGTCCCAGGCCTGACTTTTCTCTTTCTTCCTTTGTACCAAAGGAACATGTGAGTTGTATGCCTCAGGCAGCAGCCTCTTGTACCAAACTGTTGCGCTTGACTTGCCTAAACTTACAATAACTAAATAATAGAGAACTGGCCATACTGATATTACTTTATTTCCATTGCAGTGCTGACCTAACTGCCAACCTTTGACAAACACTTTTCTTGTCATAAACAGACTAGGATATGGCTATGTAGTATTGCAGCCACAGAAGCATTTCAGTGAAGACTCCACTTCCATGATTATGTGCAAAGGGGCTCTGTGAACTGTATTTCTGGTCTAGTCTACACATTCAGCACAATGGGTGGAAAGATTCTGAGGTGGTACAATGGACTATGGCATGATGGATAGTAAGTGTAGCTATAATGGGGGTGCACTTACCTGTAACTGCTCATCGAGTCATCTTCTGTGCAAGCACACATTGGGACTGTATCCCAAAAGGCCTGTCACAGAGAGATTTGTTTTCAAAGCTTAAAAAGTCATCTAGATGGCACCCCGCCCCCTTGAGCCATTGTGAGCTGTCCTTTGCACCCAATCACATGGTCGATGGGAGGGGCACCTCCTACCCTTATTGCAAGTAGTCAAAAACATTTACAAGAGCTCACAGCGGAGCATGTGGGGGTGGGGATGTGTGCCTGCAAGGAAGACAACTCAATGAACAACAGTTACAGGCAAATGCAACCTCAGTGTCATCTTTGGTCTTCTGTGCAGTCTCCCATTGGGATGTTACTTAGCTACAACTGAGGAGGTGGGGTGATGTACTCAACTGACACGTTACTGGAACAAGGATTGTACGACAGCCTTGCCAATTTCCGATTCTTCTCTTGCTTGGAAGTCCAGTGCATAAGTTTCACCAAAGTGTATGTGGAGGACCAAGTGGTGGGCCTGCAGATCTCACGGAATGGAACACCTCTAAATGTCTGCTTTGGATGAATGCACACGAACATGAAAGGGAGATGGCACAATCTTGTCGCTGACACAATCCATCTTGACAGAAATTTGGAGGTTACTGTCTTCCCCTTGTTGCAACCCACATATGAATAAAGAGATTATCACTTTTTTATTGGTTATGTTCTTTTGAGATAGAACAGGAAGTCCTGTGTAATATCTAAGGTGCGTAACATGCACTCTGTGGGAGAGCAGGGATTGGAGAAAAATACAGGCAACACAATATCTTGCAGAAGATGGAAAGCAGATACCATCTTAGGTCAAAATTGCAGACTAGGCCTGAGTAGTAGACGTTCCGCAAATATGGAGGGGGGGTGATAGACTGCACTTTTAAGAAGCTTAGATGTGCTGTACAAACAGGTAATGGACTGTGAAGGGTTAATTCTTCACAGAGCCAGAGAGCCTTGAGTGACAGGCTGCTCCAAGCAATTTGATTGGTTAGATTCAGATGAGCAGAGAAAGACTTTGGAACTGGATGCTGAAGAGATTCAGTCTGATTTCAGCCTTAGATGAGAGCAGTTTTCACACAGATGGAGAACTGGGGGAAATTTGGCAAAGAATTTTGGGAAGTAGGCAAAGACTCCCATTCAGGCCAAGGAAAGGGGATAGATCCCATTCCATTTGATAAGACAACCATAGTGGTATTAAGATATAATGGAACATATATTGTAATAATCAATTTCTAAGAGTTAATAGTAATTGTAACTAATGGTAATAAAGGCTAGGCTTTAATAATAAATGTATACAGTTTGTAAAACATTTTCATGTATTTTAAATGTTTTTAAATGCTCTATATTTACTCTAATATTGATCATCCTTGTTATGAATGTTATAGATCATTATAATATCTACATCTCCCCTTTCTCCCTTGTTTTTCTGTATAATAATTTTTTAAAATTAAAAATAATAGGCAATTAATCAGATCTTTTACCACTGCACCCCTACCTGGTATATATAAGGTAGCCCTTAGTAGATAAGGAATCTAGGGATGCTCTGCTGAACTGGATGTTTTGATTCAGCTCCAGTTTAAACTTCTTCCAATTTACAGTAAGGCCTAGAGCTATGTTGTCAGCTAATAACTCTTTCAAATCAGCTACTAATAGCCAATCATCCAAGTGAGGGGAAATGGTACATCCCTGTAGACAAAGGAAAGCCACAACAGGAACCATGCTCTTTGTAAATATGCGAGGGCCAGTTGCCAACCCAAAGGGCAATACACAATAGTGGTAAACCTTTCCTTTGTACTTGAAATGGAGATACTTCCTGTACTCCTCATGAATCGCAACATGAAAGTGCGCATCTTGGAGATCGATTACTGTAAACCAAACACTATACTTTAATAACTGAAGTACAGATGCTAGTGTGACCATTTTAGTGAGAGAAACATTCAACTTTCTAAGATCTAAATAAATAAATAATAAATAAATAACCACCATCCTTTTTGTTAACAAGGAAAAACTTAGAATAGAACCCAGACCATAGATTGGGTTCTGCAACCTCCTGAATCTCCTTTTTCTGCAGCAACAGGGGGGCTGAGATGCTAACTCTGGTAGATAGTTATCAACTGCCGCCAAAATCTTCTGAATTGCTGGCTATCATACAAACTCTAAAGCCCAGCAGTATAATTGATAAAACCCATTTATCATCAGTAATACTACTCCAGCAAAACAAAAAGAAGCATATTTTGTCCCTGAAGGCTGGATTAGGGTCTATGACGATCTTGCCATCTTCTCTCCCTCACATACAGGATTTTCCCTTCTGTCTACTTTCTTGCCTTTATCTATTTTCTTGTTATTTGTTTTCTACGGCTGTCCCACCTATTTACTTTATTACATAGCAATAGCGATTGATAGATGATAGAGGTGTGCAAGAAAAACATTGGTATAGTTAGAATGAAGATCTCTAAATACCATTAGGAGAAAGCTGCTACAGAAATTAAAGTAATAATATGTAGTAGGTGATAAAATAATGACCTTTTTGTACATATAAGGTATGAAAAGAGGGGGTACATAGATGTTGAATATGAATGGCAATTAATATCTATGGTTAGTTATTTAGGTTTAGTTAAAGTAAAATGTTTAAATACTTATTTGCTGATGGAAAATGTCTGATTACATTGCTAAAATTTGGTGTAGTTTGAATATAGATACCTGAATAGAAGGAGGTCTATAATTCATTTGTATGGGACATTCTGAATATGATGACATCTGATATTTGTGTTTAGATATTGGGGATTGGCTAAAGTTAATGCTTAAGTACCTATTTGTTGGTGGAGTTAAAATGAAGATCTCTAAATACCATTAGGAGAAAGCTGCTACAGAAATTAAAGTAATAATATGTAGTAGATGATAAAATAATTTCTTTTTGTATGTATAAGGTATGAAAAGAGGGGATACACAGATGTTGAATATGAATGGCAATTGATACCTATGGTTATTTAGGTTTAATTAAAGTATAATGTTTAAATACTTATTTGCCGGTGGAAAATGTCTGATTACATTGCCAAAAATTGGTGTACTCTGAAGGTAGATACCTGAATAGAAGGTGGTCTATAATTCATTTGTATGGGGCATGCTGAATATGAAGACATCTGATATTTGTGTTTAGATATTGGGGACTGGCTAAAGTTAATGTTTAAGTACCTATATGTTGGTGGAAAAGTTTTTGTCTACATTGTTAAAAAATTGGTGCAGTTAGAATGAAGATCTCTAAATACCATTAGGAGAAAGCTGCTACAGAAATTAAAGTAATAATATGCAGATACCTGAATAGAAGGAGGCCTAGAATTTCATAAGAAACTTTACAGGAAAATATAAAAGGTATAGAATGAAAAAATATAGAAATACAAGAACTGGTTTCCAGAGACAGAATAAACTATATGATGAGCTATTCTGGAATGTGAAAGGACTGCCTATTCAAGTTAAATCACTAAGAGGTTAAAATGTTATCCTGACTGAATACATAATAGGGGTTGGTAAATGGTTGGGTTATGTTGAATATAAGAAAATATACATTGAACTATATTGGATATGATAGACAAGATGACAGAAAACACTTAAAGATCTTTTTTGTATTATATGTGGTTGAATTATTTTGCTGTTGGAAAATTTTCTTTATGTCCTTATTATGTCTTGAAAAACTAATAAATAGATTATTAAAAAAAAGCAGAGGGATGGCTTTGATGCTGAGGGAGTTGAAAGAACCCTTGTTCAGTACAATGTAGAGGTGAAGGGCATTCAGACCAGTCCCGTACATAAGCCAGGGACACGTATTATGAATATGGTTGCCAGAGAAATAGAGGGTATGGATGGTGCCAAGCCATAGAACCTGGTGGATTCATCTCAGTTGGTCTTGGATTTGAAGCTATCATCATATCCAATGGAAGATCCACCTCTGAAATGGAATGGATAGGTGCGGTTGAGTGAGTTGAAGGAATTCTCATAGGAATGGAGGCAGAGCCTTGGATTCAGGCATTGGATCCCTGGGAGCTGACTTGGATGACTCCTGGGAGTGAGCCATAGATTTAGTCTTTTCATTGTGCTTAGATTAAAATCGACTCTGCTTCACCGGTGGTTCCGACGTACTCCTCTAAGCCGATGGAACTTGGGACAGTTATCAATGCCAAGTCAGTCTGGAAATGAGTGGCTGATGGAATCAATGGTCATGGAGTACCAGGGGAGATCTTTGAGGTTTTGAGGCAGTACTCAGGATGCTTATCAGATGAAAGTGCCTTTTCCCACAGGGTAATCTTTAAATGGAAAGCCCTATCACTTGGCGCTTTAGGGGTGAATTGTTGGCACACCCGGCAGTTTAGTACTGCACCGGGTACATTTTTAAAATAGGGCTTCCTGAGCCATTCTGTCCTGACTGGAGAGGGGAGAAATCCTTGGTGAAAAACAAGGCAGGGTGCTAAGGCAGCACTTTGGCCTTCATTGGCACAAGACAGAGGAGCCTGCAGCTTTCCTTTTGCCTAGCTTTTTTCTTGCCCAAAATCAGATAAAATAATACCTTTATTCTGTAGTGCAATCAATGCTAGAACTAAAGAAGTTTTTTCAGACCTGGAGAGCTGAAAAGAAGAACCTTCTTCAATGGTGGCAGAAAAGAAACTTAGGTGAGGAGGTGCCCCTCCCATCAACTAGTGACTGTTTTGACAGGAAGGATGGCTCACAATGGCTAGAAGGAGGAGGGGTGACTTCCAGATGACTTCTTTAGCTTCGAAATGAATCTCTTCATGGCAGGCCTGCTTGGATGCAATCCCAGTGGGGGACTGTACAGAAGACTGAAGATGAACCTATTTTTATTCCTTTCCATATAAAAATGATACAGATCAGCACATCTAAGAGAAAAGATCTTTGCATGCTATGCCAGTTATTCCATTTTACCAGGAATTGTGAAATATGCAGCTCTTCAAGCTATGCAGTCCACCCTATCACCTCAGCAGTCTGCTCCCTCCTTACCACTTCATTCTCCTGCAAGTATAAACCAGGCTCAAATATGTTACCAGTCCCCTAGCAGGAGCAAGGGATCTCCCACCCCCACTCCAAGTGGCAACAAAAGGAAAACTTTTTTTAAAAAATGGCCTTTGGACCAATGGCATTACATCACTTTTGGAGGAAATTCAGAACTGATGTCACATACCTCTATGATATGCTGAAAACTATTATAAAAACCACAGAGTTTCCAGCAATTCCTAGTGAGGACTGTCACTAACTGCCTCACCCCCATGTCTCCCACTGGTTGCCAGGCCAGGCTTGGCAATCCTAGTATAGAATGGAACAGTTTATGTTGGAAAACCAACATAAGCCACATGTAGTAAAGATACAAAATAGAAGATGCAGACGTTTATTTCTAGGTATTATACATTTAAAATTAAGTCTGAATTTGTATTAGTGCTGCCATATGAGGAAACTTTAAGTAGATACTTCCTTCCATGGAATTCAATATAACTGGGCGTGGAACAATCCTGAACCACTACTGCACTTGATACAGTTTAAACACAAACACTGCAAATGATCCAGAAATTGTTTCCAAAACAGATTGTTATTTGATGTTTAGTATAATGCAGATCCGTTATACATGCAAGTGACATTGATCCATAAATTTTCTTGCATGCTTACACAAATATTGCTTTTTGTAATACAACAAGCATTTCAAGACGGAATCTTGGTTGTACTTTACTCTAACTATGGAAAAACTAGTCTAATCAGACTCTGCAGGTGAAAATAGGCACTGAAAACCTTTAACAAGATACCTCACAGCATATACCAAGCCAATCCTTCTTCCTTTGAAACCAATCAGAACATTGCCATTAATTTTAGCTGGAGCGGGTTAAGGACCCACAATTTCTTTTTCTGGAACACTATCCGTCATTTCTGACACACAACGTCAGGAAGGTTTTTCTTTTCTCTTTCATGGAAGCCCACCAAAAAAGTGTGGATTATATAAAATGACTGATGTTTGTGTGAGATGAAAAAAATTGGAGGGGGAACAGTGCTAACAATAAAGAATGATGAACAGAGTAAATTTCAAGTGCAAACATTCTTTCTGAAAGTATCATCTGGTCAGAGGAAGATTGCAGCACTGATTAGACTATTTTCATTTTAATTGGTACAATGTGGGGCATGAACATCATACTACATCCACTCTAAAAACACCTTGAAGAACTAGATGAAAGATATTCTTTCATATAGAAAGCATATTTTTTATACTGACAGTCAATGGAACTATCAAAAGACTCTAGTATGCTGGATTCATCAAAGAATGAATTGTCCACCTTCACAAAAGATTCTTCTAGTCAAGGTCACTCTTTTCAGGTTTCCCTGCCCTCTCTCCTAATGTCACTTCCTCCCTTGCTCACTATTTAAATGATCTAAGGTTCCAATAAAAAACCACACCTTTTCCCATAGGGGTATAACCTACTGAGCTCAAAACTATCATGTTCTTACCCAGTGAGCCTGATACAGACTCAGATGAAGAGTCCTCCATTCTAGCCCTTGGTACAGGCCCATATAACTTCCTAGAATCAGCAATCCCACAGTAATAATTAAAAATAGGGGAGGGGAAGTAGCTTCTCAAAACCAGAACCTTTGGAAAGCATGCAGTCGTACCTGCCCTTCCAAAAGGCCCCACAATCACCATCTGCATGCCCTACTTGCTGGAGACACCAGAGGAGTCCCCAGCCCCCATATAACCTATGTATTGTGCCAATGGCCCATAGGATATAATGGGGTCGAATTGCCGCCGAATTTCAGCTGCAAACCGGCAATAGACAGCAAGCTGATCTGGGGGCACCCTCTTTGGATGCCCCTGGAATTGGACCCCCTTTCATTTGGGTCAGTTTGGGGGTCATTTGGGGAGAGGCTGGAGCAGCCACAGTCCAAATTTGGAGCTTCTACCTCAAACCCCCTCCCCCCCAGGCCCCTGCAAACTTTCCAGAGGATTTTTGCCATTGACTTCAATGGCCCCATTGGATATAATGGACCCGAATTTTTCGGGAATCCCGAAAATGTTCAGATATCTATGCTTTACCGGTATGGATATTCGAGTTTTTTCGGGTTTCCCAAAAAAAATCGGGTTCAATAAATCCAAATCTGAATTTTACCAAAAAAAATTTTTGCACACCCCTACAGAGGACCCACAGGAGGTCACAAAGTGCCAGAGGAGTGTAAGACTCCAAATGTGAGCAGGTTTCTTTAAGGATGAAGAGGAAGCAGGGGCCCTGGTTGGATCTTTTGCAACCTACTCTAGTATTTAAGTGCTCAATCTAGCTCCAGCATCTTAGAGAATGTTGTCAGTACTACAGCTATCTGAGGACCTGCAGGATGCTGACTGGCTTGGCAAACTGACCCAACTTCCCCGTGATTTCTCTGTGGGGTCTTTTTATCCATGAGCTCAACTCTGCCCTGTGCGCACACAGCCAAGACAGGACAGAGAGCTCCAGCCAACCAAGAGCTGCAGAAAGGGCTCATATTAAATGTGTATCATATACTAGCTGTTATGACAGGAATCCAAAGAACCAGCCAAGCAATTGCTCTCGGCCAGTGGGGCTTTGGGATTCCATATTTTATACTACATAGCAGACGTGGAAGAGTTTTTCAAGGGCAGTTTGTAGCATGGGAATCTACTGTTTAAGAACAAAAAAAGTAGACATTCCTAATTGCTTAGATGCATCTAAAACCTTTGGATGCTGGCCCAGCATTTTTGTATATAGCCAATGAATATGTTCTAAATAAAGCAGAAGTTCCATCAGCTACAGAATTTCACTCAACTTCTGTCAACTGCCTGTATGGAGAATAGATTATCTTACATTAGCTACACAGAAAACCTAAAAGTTGAGAAATGAATTTGTTTCAAAGAGGACTCTACTTGTCAGAGGCTATAAATTATAAATAGCTGCTTTGGCATATTGTTTTAAAATTAAAACTGGAAGATACTGTGTTGAATCCATGTGTGGAGCCTCATACCAGTGCAAGAAACCTTCCTTCAGAGGAAGATTTTTTTCCACAGGAAGAAGGCTCTTCACCTAGCTAATCAAAGTTCTGGGTTCTAGTCAGTGACATATTTTGACATAAATAAATGTAAACCTTAAACATGTTTTGTAACCCTGGACTCAGGGCATTGCTAAATCTGTCAATATATTTTTATAGTTTTAAGAATGCTAGGAAAAAATTACCCAAATGAAAAGTATTGGAATGGCTGCTGAAAACTGGAATTTAGTTTTGAACATGGAACTTAGAGTGCCATCCTAAACACAGTTGCAGTCTTTCTAAGGCTGCGGTAACACACGCTAAATAATCCACTTTAATTCCACTTTCCAACTGGATTTTGCCAGTTCGCACAGTAAAAATCCAGTTGGAAATGACACTGAAAGTGGATTTATTAAAGTCAATTATTTAGTGTGTGTGACCACAGCCCAGGTCCATTAAAGTAAAGGGTCTAACTCTGTTTAGGACTGTACTGCTTGACAGTCATATATTCTTATGCTTTAATCTCACCCCTTAAGCAACAAGACCAGTGTTCCCTCTAAGCTGAGTTAGTGTGAGCTAGCTCACAGTTTTTTAGCCTCTGGCTCACACATTTTTGTATTAGCTCAGGAAGTATGGCTCCAGAGCAAGCTAATTTATATAGTAGCCCAATCACCCACTCACAACTTTAATACCAGTAGCTCACGAAGTAGAATTTTTGCTCACAAGACTCCACATCTTAGAGCACTGAAGAAGACTGTAACCAACACCCATGTTAAACTGTAATGTTTGTTTGTATCAGGTGTCTAATGGGGCCAGCATATAAGTAGTTATGAATTTCTGCAAGTAATTAACTATGTTATTACAGAACAACAAAATGTTTGCACAGCCTGAATTGTTATCACAGAAGCCAAACCTGCCACAGGAACAAGGTAAGCTATTATAAAATCATGAACCTAAAGAAAATGTCATTAAATCAGAGATGAGAAATAAATAATTGGACATGAGCCAACCATGAGAAGCAGTTTTCTGGGCACAGTACAGCCTACCATAAAATACATTACTTTTTTAAAAATAACAATAGAATGGAGATGTTTTAAGGGCCATCTTATGCCACTGAATTTAGTGTACTTCACACTACAGTACAGAGTGCAGACTTCAGGACTGTTTTCTATCAGGCTAGATTGAGCGCCGAAGAATAGATTCTTTTGAATTATTGTGCTGGAGAAGATTCTTGAGAGTCCCTTGGACTGCAAGGAGATCAAATCAGTCAATCCTAAAAGAAATCAACCCTAACTGTTCCCTGGAAGGCCAAATACTGAAGCTGAAGCTCAAATACTTTGGCCACCAAATGAGAAGGGAGCACTCACTGGTGAAGACCCTGATGCTGGGAAAGTTGTTGTTCAGTCGCACAGTCGAGTCCGACTCTTTGCGACCCCATGGACCAGCTCCCTCCAGGCCTTCCGGTCTTCCGCCATCCTCTGAAGTTTGCTCAACTTCATGTTCGTTGCATCGATGACACTGTCTAACCATCTCATCCTTTGCCGTCCCCGTCTTCTTTGACCTTCAATCTTTCCCAGCATCAGGGTCTTCTCCAGTGAGTGCTCCCTTCTCATTTGGTGGCCAAAGTATTTTAGCTTCAGTTTCATTATCTGGCCTTCCAGGGAACAGTCAGGGTTGATTTCTTTGAGGATTGACTGATTTGTTCTTCTTGCAGTCCAAGGGACTCTCAAGAGTCTTCTCCAGCACCATAGTTCAAAAGAATCTATTCTTCTGCGCTCGGCCTTCCTTATAGTCCAACTCTCGCAGCCATACATGACTACTGGGAATACCATTGCTTTGACCATGCGGACTTTTGTTGGCAGGGTGATGTCTCTACTTTTTATCATGCTGTTTAGGTTCGCCATCGCTTTCCTCCCAAGGAGCAGGCGTCTTTTAATTTCATGACTGCTGTCACAGTCTGCGGTGATCTGGGATCCCAGGAACGTGAAGTCTGTCACTACTTCCACGACTTCCCCTTCTATTTGCCAAGGAGTCATGGGGCCGGATGCCATGATCTTAGTTTTTTTGATGTTGAGCTTCAAGCCCACTTTTGCGCTCTCCTCTTTTACCCTGAGCAAGAGGCTCTTGAGGTCAAGATGCTGGGAAAGATTGAAGGTCAAAGGAGAAGGGACGGCAAAGGATGAGATGGTTAAAGAGTGGTATCGATGCAATGAACATGAAATTAAGCAAACTCCGGAGCACAACGGAAGACAGGAGGGCCTGGTGTGATGTGGTCCATGGGTTCGCGAAGAGTCGGACTCGACTGTGTGACTGAACAACAACAAAAGATCTCAGAAGCTAAGCAGGGTCAGCCCTGGTTAGTATTTGGATGGGAAACCACCAAGGAATCCCAGGGTTGCTATGAAGAGACAGGCAATGACAAAACCACCTCTGCTTGTTTCTCATCATGAAAACCCCAAGGGGTTGCCATAAGTTGGCTTCAACTTAGCAGCACTTTTCACACAAACACACATTGTTCAGGTTATAAAAGAACCAAGAATAAGGTCTTTGGGGATTACCATATAATATGTATATGCAAGTCTACTAACATATGCAATGGATTTTTTCCCCTCATGGAAAAAAAAAATAGGAATCTCATTTCCAAATCAAATTCAAAATATAACTACATTTTCCTTTTTGCAGTTTTACTCACTTCAGCATGCTTACTAAAAATATATATGTGACAAACAAGGAGGCCCTGCAAAGTCAGGGCAGCAGCCAGAGCAAGACTACTGCATGATTAGGGAGGAGGCTGGGGTCAGAAGTGACGTGCCCTGGCTGTGGGGAATGTGGATGGCCAGCTGGCCAGCCAGGGAGTTTAAAGGCTGGCTCTGAAGGGAGGGGGGGTGCTGCTGGAGTCACAGGAGAAGCCACTGAACAGCTGGCAAAGAGTGCAGCTGTGAAGAGCTCATGGGAGGCCTCAGGAGGAGGCCCAGCAGGATGCACAGGAGTTGCTGAACAACACATGGGAGAAGCCTGCAGACAGACAAAGCAGGCAGTGAGAGGACTGAGAAGAAAGGACAGGACTGGTGTGGTAAAGGGAAACAGCCTGAGCAGAAGACAGAAAAGGACTGGGAAGGAAAGGGACTGACAAGAACGTTGGGAGAGAGACAAATGAAGTATTAGCATCTGAATGTACATACTGTAAAGCCTGCTGTAAAACGAAGGTGAAGGGGGAGTGCATAGCAGAATCTTATACCTGTACTACAGTGGCTGAGAAGGAACCTGGGAGGGTGGTCCTGCAGATTTGGCAGGCACCCTGGTCTGAGGCCACTGTTACTCCTCAAAAATCACAATGGGAACATTTGTATCCACGATCACTAACTCTTGCTGCCATAGTTTCTAGAAAATAAATCTGTAGCAATCAGCTACTTGATTGTACCTAAGTGCCTTGTGATTTTATAAAAGTTGCATTTTAAGGAATTCCAAGAATTCTATACTAAATAGACTAAGCAACACGCAATAAATACTTATATAAGTATTGTTTAGTATGTGCATGTGCAAAAAGTCTTTTCGGGTAGCTAGACTGATGAAAATCAATTTACCTTTAATTCTCTTGCTTCAATATGGCTGATGGGGGGCAGGAGCTGATACCTGCCTGCAACCACTTCATTAAAGGAAAGGGGATCTCAACACTCTTACTGGCCAATAGGATGAAGCACCAATGGAGGCAGAGGCAGCTGAAATCAATGGTATGCAGATTGGCTAGCAACATCCAGCATGGGCAGATGATAATAAATACAAATGCATCACACTTTCCCTTAATTTACAACTGCTCAATATGTTAGCAAGGTTTCATCTCTCTATCTCATTTGGTTCCCAGTCCAAAAAATATTTTCAGACAACTGAGACAGGAAAGACAATGTCTGTTCAAGCAACACTAAAACCTTCATGGTCCCTTACTTCCCAAAAGTTTATAAGTTTCCCTTTTTTGTTTCTCTGTGCTTGGGAAAAAGCTTAAACCAGGGGTGTCAAACATGCAGCCCACGGACCAGATCCAGCCAATGCAAGTGTCCAATCCAGCCTGAGAGCAACTTTGTGCTGCTTCCTGCTTACTGTTTCTAATATCACAGCTCCTTTTAGCCAGTCTCTCCTATTTCCTGCTTCATAGGAGAGAAAGAAAGCCTTCCCTTGACTGGCTGAGGGCTCCTCCCCCCTCCTTCTCCTCTGGGGAGGGAGGGGGAGGGAAAGATCCAGAGAGAGAGAGGGAGAGAGAGAGAGAAAATGGTGTCTTCTGGCACTTTTAGGAAGACCAGCAATGTTTTATTCCAGGTATAAGCTTTTGTATGCAAGCACACAGGGGTCATTTCATAGAAAAAAAGGTGCAGGGGCTCATTAGCATAACTTATTAGCATATCTTATTTGCATATGCCATGCCCCTTGACATCACTGGACGTGTGTCAGAAGGCAACACCCACCACTCAGGCTCCATTGGACTGTTTTGGATTGCTAGCTATTTGGGGGAGGAGGGGAGAACGCACAAATCTGCCCTCACAGAGGAGGGAGAGCTTGTACCTGAAGGCAGGCCGGGGGGGGGCTCTGCAAATTACTTGGCTGCTTCTTGCTCCTCGTGGCCCGACTGAGAGCTGCTGGGAACAGGGGGTGGGGCTTGTTGCATGTGCCCACCCCCTGGGCTCCTTACTGCCGGAGCTCCGCTCCTGTGCGCTCCTGCAGGAAATGACCCCTGCAAGCACACATTTTCTTTTTCACAGACAGAGAGGGAGGAAAAGAGCCAGATGGAGCATGCCAGAAAGAGAGAAAGAGAGAGAGGGTCCTGTGTTTAAGACCAAAAACATTTTATTTCAGGTATGAGAGAGAGGAAGAGAGTCCTATGTTTAAGACCAAAAATGTTTTATTCTAGGTATAAGCTTTTGTGGGCAAACACACTACTTCTTCAGAGAGAGGGAGGGAGAGAGGGGGAGGGAAAGACCCAGAGAGCGCACACCGGGGGGGGGAGTCCCATGGCACTTGGAGAGATCCCCCTTTCCATTTCTCACAGATGGGGGGCAGAAACCTAACAGCACAGCTTGCATTCCTTATTAATGAAAGGGAGCAAGAGTACAGCAGCATCTTAATACAGCTGCTGGTGTGACTTTGGATTCAACAAGGAACTGCCAGCTCAACACATCCGGTTTCCAAACCGGAAGTGAACTTTGACTTTCCAGGCATGCTGGATACTGCATTGTGACCTCTGGTGGCAAAGATGACTAACATCAACAAGACCTTGGAGTCTTTACAAAAACAGCTAAAAGAGTCTAATAAAAAAACAGAAGAAGTAGCAAACAAAACAAAAGCAATTGATCTAAGACTGGAAGTTGTGGAAAAAGACAGATCATCAGACAAAACTCAACTTTTGCAGCTACAAATGGAAAAATCTTCATATGTGCTGAAATTTTAGGGTGCTCCAGAAAACAAACCTGAGCATCTAAAAGAAAACCTTAGCAAAGTGCTTGCACCAGTGACAGGTATCAAGGTGGAAGTACTACAAAGCGAAATGGATATGGCCTATCTGACATATTCAGAATTTATTAAGGAAAAAAACCTGCCTGGTGAAATATATGTCAGATCCATAAGAGATCTATAAGAGATACTATACTGAAAGCAACATCTGGGACTACACTGAAAATCAAAGCGATCAGAATCCTAAAAGACGTTCCATTTGAGATAAGGAAGAAGAGGAAATTATACAAGAACTTAACCACTTATCTACAGGATAAGTCCACCACTTACAGATGGATATTACTTGAAGGCTTGATGTTCAACTATAAAGGCAAAAAAGAAAAGATTGACTCTTATTAAAATGAAGCAGTTTTTGGAAAGACAGCAAGATTCAGAAAAAGACAAAAAGAACACAAAGAAGAAGGAGAAGTGGATAGCTCGCAGGACTTGGGAAGTCATGAAACATCCACAGATGGCAGCTCAGAAGTTGAATCCAAATCAGAACTCAGAGCAGCAGCACCCAAACCACCTTGGGACCATAAAAGCAAGAAGAAAGGAAAGAAAGGCAAAAAATAGTTAAACCTAAGAAGAAATGTTTATATTACATTACAAATTCTTGCATTGTTAATAGCTTTAACTTTACATATTGAAACATCAGAATGAGATTTTTATTCTTAACGTGAAGAGAAAAACTTTGACTTAAGATAATAATAATTATTATATATGGTTGTTGTGTAGCTGTAATTTTAGTTAGTGTGTAGTTTGTTAGGTTGTATGTAGAAAATAAAACTTTATACACACACACACTCTGTTTCCTATTACTTAGCCAATTTTTGGTCCACAAAAGGACTTGTCCTTTTATCCTGTGACTATTGAGCTTACTTAGGAGCCTTTGATGAGGAACTTTATCAAAAGCTTTCTGGAAGTCAAGGTAAACAACATCTATTGGGTCCCCCTTGTCCACATGTTTGTTCACTTCCTCAAAGAACACTAACAGGTTAGTGAGACAAGCTCTTCCCTTACAGAATATTTATTTATTTATTTGTTAAACTTTGTTAAACCCATGCTGAGTCTTCCTCAATAGGGTTTGTTCATCAATGTGCCTACTAATTCTTTCCTTAATAACAGTTACCCGGTATTGATGTTAGACTGACTGGCATGTAATTTCCTGGATCTCCTCTAGAACCCTTTTTAAAGATGGGAGTGACATTAGCTACCTTACAGTCCTCAGGAATGGAGGCAGATTTTAAGGCAAGATTATATATTTTTGTCAGGAGATCCACAAGTTCACATTTGAGTTATTTCAGAACTCTCTAATGTATGCCATCCAGGCCTGGTGATTTATTAGTTTTTAAGTTGTCTATCAGTCATAGGACCTCCTCTCTCATCACCTCAATAAGACTCAGTTCTTTCTATTCAGAAGGCACAATTCCCACTAGTAATCAGGGTTTCCCCAAAGGTTTCCTCCATATGTCACTTGAGCTTGTGTTATCGCTGTGCTATAGTAATCATGCACTGGCTGGTCCACACAGGAAAATCTAAATTGTGAACAATAGCACCAAGATAGCATAGCATCCAGTGATGTATAGATGCAGTCACAGATCTTGCTAAGTTGTAAATACAGGTGTGATACAAAGGAGGCTGTGTGAAGAACTGAATTACATTTCCACCTTTTCCTCATATGGTCAGTGTTGCCTTCCAAAGGTCTGGTCAGGTAGAATTCTCTTTTATATCCCTGACATTTATTGTAATTCTAACCAGATTTGCTTACAACCCCAAAAAGGTAGCTGTGTCCTTTCTGATGATATTAGATAAGCCACATTATTGCAGTTGGGGGCAGTTTTTAAAGGTCAGCGCATGGTCAGCAAACACAAAGTATTTGCCTCAACAGTCACGATTTTATGTCTCTAAGCAGCATAGCTTGTTTTCACCTCTTAAACTAGCTTCCAAATACTGTGACATTTAAATCTCAATATATCACCACTAGCTGCATTACAGGTATTTTCTTACCTACATGCCCCAATACACACATTTGTGAGCAAGTGTAAGAGTCTTCTCTGTACAAATGAGCTTGCTGCCACGTTGGACACAGCAGATCTCTGATAAGAGAGACGATGTGTTCTATGTTCTCCAAATGGACAACCCAAAGTGTTAAGAACACACTGATATGAAACATTTTTTTAAATATATGTATGTATGCCCAACAATCAACATTCATTCAGATACTGGTGACTTTTCTCCATTCTAAGACTAGCTTCATTAACTATTGACATACACTAGAGAACACTTCCAAAATAAATACTTTCAAGGCAAATGAGAAGAGGTGATTTGCCATTGCCTGCCTCTGCAGAGCCTTCCTTGGTTTCCTATCCAAGTACCAACCCTGCTTAGCTTCCAAGATCTGCCAAGATCGGGCTACACTATGCCACCTTCCTTCACATGAAACTTGCTAGCCCAGAAATAAAATTGCATCCTAGTCAACCCAGACATGTTTAAATTAATAATTTATAACACAGTAACAGTATAAGAAGGAAAATTAGCATCCGCTCTCTTAAAATTTACAACAGTGTCTTGTTCAGAGGAGATTCTTACTTAGAGTAGGAGAGCAGCTGTTTATAAGCATGCAAGGAACACAATAGGCTATGACATTATTAAAAACAGAGTCACAATACAACAAGGGACTAAGGATGTGCACAAACTGGCTGACAAACTAAAGTTCATCACAAATTTGGCCAGTTTGTGGTTCATTAAGTGATGTTCACAAACTGAAGAATTGCCAGAAACTTTCACTAATTCTGATGCAGTTCGTAGTGGTTCATGAAGAGCAGAAAGCAGGGGTTTAAACCTCTGCTTTCTGCTCTTCAAGAAAAACAGCTGAGTGGCGGGGAGCTCCCCACCGCTCAGCTACTTGGTTTAAATGGCCCTCTGCATTCTGCTTCCTGCAGCTTTTCACGGGGAGAAGAAAGCAGGGTTTTAAATTGTAAATGGCTCACGAACCATGGACCAAACCACAAAAATGTGGTTTGTGCCCATCCTTACAAGGGACCTCAGCATCAACATGTGATGATGGAACTTGATGAGAAATGGTACACAGACCAGGAAGCAAGAGCACAGGAAGTTACTTTATAATGAGTGAGATCATGAGTGAGGGAACTAGCCCTGTTCACAAGTTACAGTGAATACATGTATATCCCGCATATATGTGCATACATCTGTATGTAAGAACGAGCCAATGCATGTTCACTTTACAAATGAAACTGGGGGCTGGTACCTGGATAAATGTGGGGTTTCAATCACGTTGAACTGTACATGCATTTCATATTTACTCTAAATGAAAATGACATCCAAATGTAAGACGTACACCCCCCAAAAAAAGAAAAGACAAAGAGGAAAAAAGAATAGTCCTGAAATTAAGACACCTTGGTTTGCAGCCCATACTATCTGGTATGAACCAAATGGCACAGGAGCATAGAGATGAGCTTTCCCCTCACCTAGCTGGCTCATCGGAGTGCAACCAGCCCAGAGAGCCAGTTAGTGGATGGGAGTTGTTCCTCCCTTTGCCTCTGCAACTTCTGGCTGGATGTGAGAAGGCCCTGTGATGAGACAGGAAAAGGTCCCCACCTATGCTTTTACTCAGATATGAGACAACCGCCCCTTTTTTCAAAGCCAAAAGGGGGGAGGTTATCTTTCTTTTATGTAAACACAGTAAATAGAATTACTCAATCCATGTATAAAGAAAAATCAAGTGAACAATATACACACATTGTTTGTGCATTCACTATAACTTGCGAACAGGGTTTGTCTACTCCAACTGGTAGCAGCTCTCCAGAGTCTGAAGAATAAACCTTCCACGTCACCTACTACCTGACCTTTCTAACTGGAGATGCTGGGGATTCAACTTCTGCATGCAAAGCAAATATTCTACCATTGAACCATGGCCCCAGGATAGGCAGATTACGTCAACATTTTCTGACTGGTAGTTGTCTTCTGTGTGACTTATTTTGTAATGTTACAGTTTTACTAGAATATAACATCTTACAGAACAACCCTGGAAGCCATTCACTGATGGGAGCTTTACTATAGTTTCTGGAGTGGAACCTACCCCATCCTACTGCTCCTCTGAACAAAGTCTGGAGCTTTCCTCCAGCCTAAGAATCTTTCCCCCAACTTGAGTAGCTCTTCCTCTAATGGAAGAGCCACTTAAGTTGGAGGAAGACTGAATACATGTGACTCATATGGGATGGGGCTCAAACCATATAAGAGAATGGTTGCTTCTGGCCTGAGAACATGTAATTAAGGCCAACATTACTATTGCTCCATTTATCAAGATTTACATGTGATTGAAGAGGTGAAGCTATTCTTAATTGCATGAACAGAGGCTACAAATAATAACCTCTACCTACAGCACAGCCACTGTACAATAACTTCATAGGCAGCTATCGCATTACTTAAATCATGTGGGTAGCCATGTTAGTCTGAAGCAATATAACCAGGGCTATTTTGGGGCAGGAACGCACAGGAACGGAGTTCCGGCTGGCTCCTGAGTTGGCCACGCCCAGCATGCACTCATTAGCATAACAGGCCACACCCAGCAGCAGAAACTCATTAGGATTGGCTACATTAGGGGTGTGTGGCCTAAAATGCAAAGGAGTTCCTGCTACAAAAAAAAGCCCTGGGTTTTGACAACAAACAAGGTAAACAGAATAAGAAGCAAAAGGTGGGTGTGGCTGGATGAGCACACTTCTGGTAACACAGGGGTGTAGCCTCATATGCTAATGACCTGTGCTGTCTGGGGTGTGGCCTAATAAGATAATACGTTTCTGCTGTTGGGTGTGGCCAATTATGCTAATGAGTTCCTGCTGGGCTTTTTCTACAAAAAAGCCCTGAATATAACAAACTGAGTCCAGATACACACACACACACATCTAGAAAGGTGTGCACACACACAAAAGCTTATACCCACAATTTTGTTGTCTTAAAGGCGCCACTGGACTCAAACTTTGTTCTTAAGTCATCTTAGTAGGTTACCACAGGCATCAAAGTTGAAAATCTGTGATGTGCTCAAAGAAATGACATTGTGGCAGACTCTATTCATTGTTTCCTTTTGTTTTTAATTGCACTTCATATAAAATGGGAAGGAATCACATGTGCGACACCAAGATTCTGGGAGGAAGAGCAAGATAAGAGTATAATTGTTAGTAATAGGTTGTTTTTTGTTGTTGTTTTGATTTCCAGGGTGGTTTTCCAGGGCAGCTATTGGCTTGAATCCTTGTTAAAGCCCTTTTGCAGCAGAAACTTAAGAAAAATACCTTGCTTGTGCTAAGTTTAACTTGTTATATCCCAACTTGCATTTACATTTGCACAAGTAATTGAAGGTATTGCCAAATCAGAATGGGAGCTAAAGCAAAGACAGAAAGGCCATGTAAGTGACTTGCATGTTGTCTAGTCTGGTCTCTCTCCATTCTGCCCAATGGAGATTTCAATGTAATTTAATACTGCACATACACATACCAATGAAAGATGGTCAAAGATATCAATATACCTATTTTTAATCTGTTTCACATTTAGTGGGGGAGAAACCATGTAACCTTGTTGAATATGTGGCCTTAGATCTGCCCATGCCTTTATAATCAGTATGTAAAGAAGAGTAGTATGTGAGTACCATGAAAAAACAAAGTGAACTACCTGAAATAGGCATGTATCTAAATAATAGAGGATAAACTATACAATAAAATCACGTCTGGTTTTATATGAGACAGAAGGACATTTCATTCAAAACGTTGATATACAGTAATACAGATATCTGCAGTTTTAACCTACTTTCAACTCCCTTGTGCTTAATCTGCCACTCACCCCCATACTGATTTCAGTCTTACTGCCAGTATTCATTCTTTCTCTTTCAAGCATAATATATATCATGATCGGACATATTAACTAGAAAAAATGTTCTTTTTATATGCTTCCCCCCACTCCACAGGGGTTTAATTTTATTCTAATAGACATGATTCCATCAGAGAAAATGTTAAACAATGTGAGCTTTGTAAGAAATGTGCTCTAACTTTTCAGAAAATCTCAGATCATCTAAAGTATTTCTGTTCAGTTGTATTAAATGAGTGTCTGCCAGTGGTCACCAAGCTTTTCTTTAATGAGAGCTACTTCTAAGTAATGAAAAATATCCCAAGCTATTCTCCCTCCTCAGCACATTACCAAGTTTTGTTCTGTCCAAGAAACAGAACATAGACTAGCAAGAGTGCCAGAACTGAAGCTATCAACTAAGCAGCACAGAGAGAAATATCTTGTGAAATAACAGCTTTAAAAAAAAAAAAGCAGCAGCAGCAGCAGCAGCTTAGAGCAGATCTTTTTATGATCTTTTCCTAGTTCTCTTGAAGATACACAAGCTATTCTGCAGCAACCCATGAACTGTCAGTAGATCATGAGCCCCAAGTAGGGGGACACCTGTTCTATGTGATAGATTTTATTTCTAAAAAAAAAAAAATCACAAATGGGGGTGATGCACCACTTAGAGTGCATGTGAAAAATCACAGCGCTTCCATTTTTAAGCATTTTTTCCAGTGGAAAATTTTGTTACTAGAAAATCAGCACAACCAGCAAGGAGAAAGAGTAAAAGCTTTTATTCCTGGTATGTTAATTTTCTATCGGCAGGATTTTTTTCCCCCTGCAGAGGGTCATTTAAAGGTGGAATCCACCAAATGCAGTCTGGAGTGGCGCAGTTCATTTCACCACCGCAGATGTCTGCCCACCTCGCTACTACCTTAGTCTCCTGCGTATGTGAAGTAGATCTAAGTCCCACTATAGTCAATGCATAGGACTGCATCTGTCCTAGACCAGTTATGATATAGCTATGACACCACTAAATTATTTTTGTTGTTGACAAAGCCACCAATTTAACCTATATTAAAAAAGGACTAATTAACATAAGAAGACACTTTACTCATATTCATATGGTGAGGACCCATATACTTGTTTCAGAAAAACAGTCAAAACGTTATGCTGTTGATAACTATCTGACAAAGAGGCGAGCTACAGCGAGGTGTTTCTTGATGAGGCTTTCTGATTCTGTATTATTGTCTTCTCTCACATATTCAGGGAGAGAGTGAATTTTGTGACTGAGTTTGCTGGTCTGGACAGTCTTGTGATTTGTTTTGGCAGTAGCTGCTGGAGACAGTTTTAATTACTACTGTAGCTTTCTCAGCACAGTTTGGGCCCCTGTTAATTGGAATGGCGGCTCTTTCACTGAGAGAATATTTTTGTGTATATATGTTGGTGGGAAAGGTACTCCCTTATGTCTCCCTCTGTCCTATTATGCTGTCAAGAAAGTCTAACAAAGAACTGCTTTTGCAAAGAACAGTCAATAATTATCCTCTGGCTCAGATTCCAGCAAATGTCCATACCATGATTGAAGTGACTGCACACGGATATGATAAAGGCCCCTTGGTGAAGCTCTTGATAATGCAGCTGTCCCTGCAGTTAGGACAAAACAGTCAGGAAGCTTCAATCTCTCTATAATCTGACTAAACCAGGATACACATTTACAATAAAGCCTGTTCATTGCCTTAGAGACTACTAGTGCTACCATGCTTCAAAGTTTAAGATTAGGGGGGGTTTAATGGCAGGAAAGGCTACTATTAGGTAAAAGAATGACAGATGGACAAAGGAGGACCTTGCAGAGCTAGCTCCAAGCATTCACCAGCTTTGGACAAAGGACACCCCATAATATTACCAATGTTGGGAGATTCTGGTGCCCAGAGAAGTGCCTGGGCATCCCCAGATCCCACTAGAGTTCAATGGGCTAGAGTGAGACTGGCCAGAGACTGCATCATCCCAGAGAGAGACACATACAGGCCAGGTTTTTTCACACTAAAACACTTATCTATTGCAACCATATAAAGGAAAACCCTAATACCATACAGGACAACAGAAAAACCCAGTACCTGTTATAGTGCACTGTATATTTAGTATAAAAGGAATATTCCTGTCTGTTCACCAAGGACCCTCACAAGAGTTGTTGGCAAACTGCCCTGAGCAGTGTGAAAACAGCCAATAAGTACCATTCTGGCCTGTATGGAATATAATGCAAGATGCCACTCAGGAATAATTGTGGGCATGACAAGAACCAGAACCAGCCCCTTACTGATATTATGAAATTTTGCTAGTATGAACTTTTGCCCAGATATATTTCATTAGCTGCGATGTCGAAAGGACCTAGACTGATATGGCGCCTCCCATACAAATGATCAATATGTTTAGGTTTAGAGTCTGGCACATGCAGGCTGGGAACTGGTAGGTATGAATTCAGGCAAAAGTGCATACACAGTGGCTGTGGTCACACACACTAAATAATCTACTTTCAGTGCACTTTCCCACTGGATTTTTACTGTGTGAACTGGCAAAATCCAGTTGGAAAGTGGATTGAAAGTGGATTATTTAGTGTGTGTGTGACTGCAGCCAGGGCAAGGGGTTGTTCCCCCCCTTCTCTGTTTCTAAGCATATTCAGTAAGCAGGGTTGCAAAGGCTTATGGGAACCCTGATCCAAGGAATAGAAGTTAACTGTATTAGGCCCCATTTGCTACGATGGAAAAGACCTAGGCTCACGCAGGCCTAAATTCTGCAACACCAACACCCACTAGTTTTTCCAAGACGTGTTTTCATAATAGAACTGAGAGAAGTCCAATTTTACTTCATTTCAGCTGTTCTATTCATTTATTTAATTGTTTGGTTGATGCATGTTGCCATGCAGCCACTCTTAAATATGAGTGCTTTGCTGAACTGTGATAAGAGTGTGTCAGGGCAATGGACAGAGCTGTGTTCCCACAAGAAGTGCCCTTATACTGGACTATGGAATGTACTATGGCCAAGGGGAGCCTTGTGCCTAAGAAGCATGCCAAGCCAGACGTGGACCCAGAACTACAGAAGCCTCCTGCTCCTGCACCTCCTCAGCCATGCCAGCGCCAGGATGCAGACCAGCAGCCCTGACCTCCATACACGCAGAAACAGCAGCAGATCACAGAAGGAAAGCCATGCTCTGCAAAAAGGACAGATGTTCTTAGCACAGAAGCCATGAAAAACTCCCTTCTCCATCACGCAAGCACCCCTCCCTGACCTTGTATGTTAACTTCACCTGGAGAAATCACACATTCCTCTCCCACCTGAGCCAGCCTAAAACAAAAGGATGTGCCCAGCTACAGACAACAGCCAGCAATCAAGCCTTCCTGCCACCCATAAAGATAACGCTGCTGTCAAACATCTGGTCATTAATTCAAAGCACCAGCCCTGCAACATGATTGGTTCTTCTACTTCTCCCCTTTGTCTCATCCCCTTCTTCGTGCCAACCATTAAATTTCAATTGCCCAGCTATTAATCCCTTTATGCCCCATCCAGAGTTTAAGGGTTTTTTTAGTACTTCCTGGTGATCAGGTGACCACATGAGCATCTTGCCTCAGGTCACATTTTAGGTATATAAGGAAAGCCCCCCCCCCCCGAGCTCTCTCTCTTGCTCTTTTATTCAACCCATATCTACCTTCTTGGTTCCATTCCAGATCTGCTTAGAGCCACTCCATGTGTGTCGCTGGTCGGCCCATGAACCTTCCCCTCCCTCCTTTTAGTTCCCTTTTTCACTGCATGAGCCAAGCGTCTCATCGAACATGTAAAGTATCACCCAACCAACGATATTTCCTGCTCGTGCAAATGTCTCTATACTTTCAAACCTGTATTCCTAGCTCTGTAGTGTATGTGTGAATGCTTGATTTTTGTGTGTATGTTTGAAGAACCTTTAGTAAAGAAATCATTACGTTAGCTACACAGACTCTGTGTCTATTCCTGGGTCCTGGGAACTCTGGCTCCCGTATACATAGGTTATGGTCCTATATTTAATGCCTCTTGCCATTTAATAATCATAATTCCCCACACCTATTAATAAATAAGGCAATTTGGCTAACGTGCATCAGCCTCAATGCTGAAGCATCCCATCAGTTACAGGCTTGCTGCTGCGGACTGCTGCCAGCCAGCCCCAAAAGGATGAACCCAGCATCAGCAGGTCTGTCTCTGTGTGACTGGAAGAGAAACTTGCACTGTGGCCTGGCACCTGCTGCTTCACTGTGGTGATTAGGTTCTTTTCAGTAAGGTTACAATGATCATCTTTCTGATGAGAGACTCTCAACCTCAATGTTCTCATCAGAAACACAGGTAACAAAATGCTTACTAAAGCTTTTATTCCTTAACGGTGTGCTACATATATGTGATTCAATGCATATTAAGTGGCTGGGCTCACCAGTAATACTTATTCAGGTGGGTAGCCATGTTGGTCTGAAGTAGCAGAATGAAGTTTGAGTCCAGTGGCACCTTTAAGCCCAACAAAGTTTTATTCAAAGTGTAAGCTTTTGTGTGCAAAGCACACATCTTCAGACAGTCTGCACACGAAAGCTTACACTTTGAATAAAACTTTGTTGGTCTTAAACAGTGCCACTGACTCAAACTTTGTTCCAGTAATACTTATGTACTTAAAGTTCTTTGTGCTTGCAACTGTGTCTGGATTGTGTTTAAAGAGAAAGCTGGGTATAAATATCTAAACAAATAAATATAATTCTGTGTAGGCCAGGCATCATGTATTGTTTGATAGCAGACAGAACTCACAATATGAGAAATAAAATTAGATCAGGTTGTTTTCTCCAGGATCTACGCTTTTACTACTGGGCTCCCCTCTGACTCTTATCTCCTAACCCTCCTGGGATTGACTCCACAGAGCGCCATGTAGCTATTCTAATTTTGTCCCTTAGGAGCTGGCAATCCTAGACTGTGCACTAATCAAACATATCTGTCTATCTACTAGGGCAATACAAAATATAGATACCTGGAATTTGTAAGTAATGCATGCAAGAGATTCAAAGTGACTCTACTGCATACAAGGCTGCTACTGAAACTATCCTAATCAATATATGTGTGAGAGACTTTTCAAAATATCTGTTAAATGGAGAAGTCCTTACACTGGCTTTAGCTAAAATCCAGAACTCCAAGAAAAACACATTTGTACTTCAAATCAATGTGCTCTGCTGCCCGTAAAAGCTGGCTCCCAAGGCAAAACTGCTCCACTCTTCTGATCTCATGGGCACTGTACTATAAAAGCTACATCTGAGGCTGAGTTCAAACTGGCAGTTTGAAGCCGGAGGAAGTTGTGGCAAAAAAGAGCCGGAACAAACTGTTCCTTGTTTTCCCAGTCACACTACAGCAACTGAGGCGGGAGCATACCAGGAGGAGGCGCAGGGGAGCATTCACACTATTGGCCCGGAGACATGGCTGTAAGGCGCGGCTTTCTTTTTTGTAATCTGGAGATATGTGCTTATGCGCAAGAGCGCACAAGCGCACAAGAAAAACGCGGCTTTTGGCGTTCACACTTTGTTGGTGCAGGATGGATGCAGGATAATCGCGCTTTCCAGGGCTTTATACCACTTTCACCTGGTATCTTTTAAACTCGGGAGGGAAGCGTTACAAGATGGGTTGAGTACAGCTGGGGAATGCCTGACAGATGTGCCTGTGTGAATGGCCCCTTTAATCCGTTTGTGAAACGTTTCTGGCTTGTGCCTATATCGGGGCCAACTGCCAGTCTGAACTCAGCCTGAATCAGGGAACAAGAGTGAAGGAGCTGTCAGAGGAAAAATCAGATCCCTGATAAGTCTTAGGGCCCCTCATGAAGGTGTAGAACGAGATATCTGCTCTAGTGATCCAGTCCCACTGCCAACCATGGAGGAGGCAGTACTATGAAATAATCGCTATGTAAGATGACAGTAGGAAATTGGACAGCAGAATGGATTTCAGAGGGACAATGGGAGGCTGTGTAGAGTGAGGATATATTTTCACTTCCAGGGGCTTCTTCTTCACAATGCATCAAGCAGTAGGATATGCTTATGCTTAATTTTTCACTTCCAAATGAGGAGGAAAGTGCCATGGGACAAGATGCTAGAAGGGCATTTACCCCAGTTCTTGCTCTAGACCCACAGTTTAGTTGCACTTAACCATGTAGTCAACATTCATTTGACTTGATTCAGGTTGCAGGTTGATGGCTGCATCACCATATAGCCAGAGGTCAACTGAACTGCAGATGTTGATGTGTAGTCTAAGAACCAGACAGCCAAAGGATAATGATGAAGCAGAGGCATGGGGGGAATGGACTAATCCCACTGGAAAGCTGACTGTTTACCTGATCACCAGAAAGATCTGTCGTGGATACAGTGCTGCGATGCTTGGGTACAAGCACCCACTTGACCATGTAGCTCACTGGATAACCTTCAGTCACGCATTGCCTTTCCGCTGCAGAGCTGTTGTAGAGGCAAAGTGAAGTGACACTCATGTTCTTTAAAAGTACTCTGCCCTTTGAGGCAGGGTAGAATTATAATATTACAACAACAATCACAACCTCTGCTATCATGGCATTAGTGAAAAGCAAGCTGCTCAATAAATGTTCTTGAAATGTTTTACTGTCAGATCATCGTGCTCCTGTATCAGATGGCACAATTTGCATAAATGGAACAAGGGATAACAGTTCAAGAATGGAAAGCTTTAAAAATTGATTATGCAAATCAGAAATGCACATTTCACATGATTCCCACATTCCTCCCACCTATTTCTATGACACAGCATTTTGTTTGAAAGGGAAGTATGGACAGTGAGTCAATTCTCCCTCACTTCATCATGTTCCCTTTTTTAAAAAAAACAGAATTTAAATCACAGGAAATGGAGAGCATTTCTGTGAGAGCCTTTTGTTTAAAATATTGGCAGCATGTCACTGACCATATGGCAATTCTAGAATGAGAGTAATTTTCAAAGATCACTCCTATAATCTGGTGTTTCATTTTACAGACCAATTTGCCTCAGATGTTTATCTGAGTTACTCATATCGTATTTCTGATATAGTTCAAAACAAGGTCTGCAATCTACAGTTTGGTTAACTCTAACATTTAGTTTGACATAAAGATTTGATAGTTCTATTTGAGTACTATGACCTACTAAAGTATGAGATACAGGAATGTGAGTGACACGGCAACACAGAGAAACCTGCGCAACCAACCTTTAAAAACAACCCTAAACAGCACTATCAGTACCCTAAAAATCTATTTTAGCTTTTTATATTAAAAACATTTGTCCCACGTTGCTTCTGATCTACTTTCTCTGAAATACTATTACATCACTAGAGCTGCTAATTCAGCTGTTAAACACTGTCACTGTATTAACTGTAATTTTGACTCCTCCACTCCAACAGGAGTCTATGATGGGCCAACCACAAATGGAATGACACAGAAGGGCAGTTCTGATTCAAATTCTCACTCTGTACTTGAACATGGGAATGAGGGAATGACACCTATAGCATCCCACAGGCATGAGTCATAAGTAGACTAGAGCAGAAGGCCCCACTCCATTCCCATTTATTAGCAGGTATGTCTGTAAACAAGAAATTGAACGTTTAAACATTGCAACCCTGAGAGTGAGTGAACTAAAATGGACTGAATTAGGACATTTTCAGTCAGAAAATGACAAAAGCATTTTACTTGAGAAATGACAAACACAGAAGAAATGGAGTTGCTCTAATACTGAGGTGAAAGGTAGTACAAGCAATCAGGGGCTATAATGCAAAGTCTGACCAAATAATATTGATCAGACTTCATGGAAAACTATCAACATGACCATCATTCATGTTTACACCCCAACTACAGGTGCTGATGAGGAAGAAACTGAAAGCTTTTATGCAAGTATCCAGGAAGAAACTGATCACACAAATGTACTGATAATCATAGGTGACTGGAACAAAACAGTAGGAAACAAAGCAGAATCAAATATTGTCAGAAAATTTGGGCTAAGAACATGAAATGAATCAGGAAAGCAACTCATAGAATTCTGTGAAGACCATAATTTGTTTGTTGATGGCCAATATAGAAATCAAATAGATTACATAATTTGAAGATGAAGATGAAGAAGCTCTATTCCCTGCTAAAGCAAGACCAGGAACTGACTGTGGTACAGACCATGAATTAGTAATACTGAAAATTAGAATAAAGCTGAAGAAAGACACCAAAATATTCATAGTGCCAAAATACAATCTCAATATTGCTGAAGAGTTTAAAGACCAAGTAAAGAAGAGATTTCCATTACTAAGTTCAAGTGAATGAGAATCAGAAGAACCATGGGTTGAAACCAGAGATATCCTACAAGGACACCAAAAGTTGGCTGTGACCAGATGGGATACCAATAGAGCCATTTCAAGCCAAAAAAAGAGTCCCTCAAAACAAGAATGTGCCGACAATTATGGAAAATGAAATAATGGTCCACATAATGAAAACGCTTAATCTACATTCTAATTCCAAAAAAGAAGACATCAAAGACTGCAACAACTATCAGACCATCATATTAATTTCTCACACAATTAAAGTGATGCTCAAAATCTTACAACAAAGACTGTTACCATACATGAAATGAGAAATACCAGATGTTCAATCTGGACTCAGAAAAGGAAGGGCACTAGAGATCATATTGCATAGTGGTTACTGGAGCATATAAGAATTTTAGAGAAAAATCAGCTTGTGCTCCATAGATTACAGCAAAGATTTTGACTGTGTGGATCATGAAAAGCCATGAATAGTTCTAAAAGAAATGGGTGTGCTGCAATATCTGATGGTTTTGATGTGCAATCTGTACTCTGAACAAGTGGGTACTGTTAGGACAGAATATGGAGAAGCAGAATGGTTTCCAATCGGCAAAGGTATCAGACAAGGATGCATTTTATCTCTATATATCTTCAACATATATCTGTAACATATCATAAGGAAAGATGGATTAGATTTAGATGAAAATATATGGAAATTGGTAGAAGGAACATTAGCAATTTGAGATATGCAGATGACACCACATTCCCTGAAGAAAATAGTGAAGAAATTACTCCATATGAAGGTTAAAGCAGAAAGTTCCAAAGCAGAAAGTTCCAAAAGTTCAGTTACAGCTGAACAGCAAGAAGACAAAGTAATGACTACTAAGGAATTACATAATTTTAAGGCTGACAAAATTTTTAAAGATTTTCTATTTCTTGGCTCCATCATCACCAAAAAGGAGACTACAACAAAGAAATCAGCAGGAGATTCAGACTGGGAAGGGCAGCCATGAAAGAGCTAGAAAAGATACTTAAGTGTAAGGATGTGTTGCTGGTGACAGGCACCATACATGACCAAAAAGAGAAATGTGAGTTCTAGACCAAATCAAGCCTGAAAATTACTAAACTGTTGTACTTTGGTCACGTATGAGAAGACAAGCATCACTGGGAAAGACAATGCTAGAAAAAGTTGAAGTTGAAGGAAAAGAGTGAGACCCAGCATGAGATGGATTGATTCATTATAGTAAGTCACAGCCCTCAGTTTGCCAGACCTGATCAAAGCTGTTAACATTTTGGAGGTCATTAATTCATAGGGTCACCATAAGTCACAAGTGATTTGATGGCGCTTCACACACACACACACACACACACACACACACACATCTATATAGCTCGGTTGCTTTTAGACAGGACAAAAATCAAAGGGCAGCCCCCAATCATGATTCATTAGTAAAGGTAAAGGTTTCCCTTGCTCGAAAGCCATCCGAATCTGACTCTAAGGGGTGGTGCTCATTTCTGTTTCCAAGCTGAAGAGCCAGCACTGTCCGAAGATGTTTCCATGGTCAGTGGCTGGCATGACTAAATGCCGAGGCACATGGGACACTGTTACCTTCCCACCACACTAGTACCTATTTATAAACTTGCAATTTCTTGCTTTCGAACTGCTAGGTTGGCAGGAGCTGGTGCCAGAGATGGGAGCTCACCCCATCACATGGCACAAGGGTTTTGAACTGCCGATCTACAGACCTCTAGGTCTGCACCTCAGCGTCTTAACCTCTGAGCCACCACAGCCCCTCATGATTCATTAGTCAACCATAATTACAGTTATCCCTGAGTTTACAGTTGCAAACTTTTCCTTCTTCACTAAGAACCCCTACCACAGGCTCAAAACTATCAGTTTAGCATGGAACACATTCATGTCAATCAATCTTTTGGATGATGCATTTATACAGTATTTCTGCCAGAAAGAGGACACAAGGATGAACGATGGAAAACCAGATTAAAAAACCTCCTTGGTCTGAAGGTCATCACTTCAGATATTTAATTTGGGGTCAGAATTTAACATACTCTGTGAACGAGAATTGCTGAAGGCAGCCATTAAATAATACATTTGCATAACATGCT
Organism: Gekko japonicus; assembly: GCF_001447785.1. Taxonomy (NCBI): domain Eukaryota; kingdom Metazoa; phylum Chordata; class Lepidosauria; order Squamata; family Gekkonidae; genus Gekko; species Gekko japonicus. The sequence continues at coordinate 1,632,658 of NW_015168045.1, forward strand.
GAAAATACATTCATATAATCTTGAGCCAGGAAATAACCAGCCCTCCACATAAGAACATAAGAGACGCCAATGATGGATCAGGCCAAAGGCCCATCCAGTCCAACACTGTGTGTCACACAGTGGCCAGAAATACCAGGTGCCATCAGGAGGTCCATTAGTGGGGCCAGGACATTAGAAGCCATCCCACTGTTGACCCCCCCAAGCACCAAGATGACAGAGCATCACTTGCCCCAGAGTCCCTATCTATACCTTGTGGCTAATAGCCACTGATTGACCTCTGCTCCATATGCTTATCTAATTCCCTTTTGAAGCCGTCCATGCTTGTAACCGCCACCACTTCCTGTGGCAGTGAATTCCAAGTGTTAATCACTCTTTGGGTGAAGAAGTACTTCCTTTTATCCGTTCTAACCCGACCGCTCAGCAATTTCATGGAGTGCTCACGAGTTCTTGTATTGTGAGAAAGGGAGAAAAGTACCTCTTTCTCTACCTGCTCTTTCCCATGCATAATCTTATAAACCTCAATCATGTCACCCCTCAGTCGTCGTTTCTCCAAGCTAAAGAGCCCTAAGCGCCTTAACCTTTCCTCATAGGGAAAGTGTTCCAACCCTTTTATCATTCGAGTTGCCCTTTTCTGCACTTTTTCTAAAGCTATAATATCCTTTTTAAGGTGTGGTGACCAGAATTGCACACGGTATTCCAGACGAGGTCGCACCATTGATTTATATAGGGGCGTTATGATATTGGCTGATCTGTTTACAATACCCTTCCTAATAATCCCCAGCATAGCATTGGCCTTCTTTATTGCAGTCACACACTGTCTCGACATTTTCAGTGAGTTATCTACTACAACTCCAAGATCTCTCTCTTGATCAGTCTCTGCCAGTTCAGACCCCATCAACGTGCATTTATATTTAGGATTTTTGGCTCCAATGTGCATCACCTTGCACTTGGCCACATTGAACCCCATTTGCCATGTTGACACCCACTTGCCCATCCTTGACAGATCCCTTTGGAGTGCCTCACAATCCTCACTGGTTTTCACCACCCTGAACAACTTCGTATCATCCACAAATTTAGCCACTTCACTGCTTACTCCCAACTCCAAATCATTAATGAACAAGTTAAAAAGCATCAGACCTGGTACTGATCCCTGCGGTACCCCACTGCTTACCACCCTCCACTGAGAAAATTGGCCATTTATACTCTCTCTCTGTTTTCTATTAATTAGCCAGTTTTTGATCCATAAAAGGACTTGTCCTTCTATCCCATGATTTTTGAGCTTACTTAGGAGCCTTTGATGAGGAACTTTATCAAAAGCTTTCTGGAAGTCAAGGTAAACAATATCTATTGGATCCCCCTTGTCCACATGTTTGTTCACCCCCTCAAAGAACACTAACAGGTTATTTATTTATTTATTTATTATTTATTATTCACATTTCTATCCCGCCCTCCCCGAAGGCTCAGGGCGGCTAACAGGCACATTGCTACATAAAACAATAAAAACAGTACAAAATATTAAAAATACATCGTAGTTAATAATGAGACAAGATCTTCACATGCTTTAATTAACAGTTTAATTTGCTTATTCAGCTTTACCTTACTCTCAGAATTACTTATACTAGTGTAGCTTCATGTTTTGTTTCAGGAACAAAACCACATTAAAATACCCATTTCAAACCAACATAGTGCAGTGTTAACAAAATGATGGATTTGGACTAGTAAGACCTGATTTGGAGTCTCTTTTTAGCCATGACACAGTGTAACCTGGAGCCTGTTATTATTTTTCTGCCTAGACTCCCTCACAGGGTTGATGTAGAGCATAATTTCCTTGTATACTACTCTGAGGTCCTTCAGGAAAGGTGGGATGCACAAGAAGGAAAGCTGTTACAACTATATTTGCGTTACAAATTTAAAAAGCAGAGAGTTTGCTGAAACAAAAAGACTGACAATTCTGTGTCTATATGCCATTATCAAATCTTCTGCTACAAGCAATCAACGTTGTATCTTTTTCAGCGGTGTCTCTTTCTTTATGATGATAAACTCATGAAGATAAGTCCCTGCTTGTCTTTCACATCAGAATTCTTAATGGCATACAGTGGGAGTGGAGCAGCAAGTTCATCGCCACCACCCCTCAATACCCTTCTAATGTTCCTGATGATCACTGCTGATCTGATAAACCAGGAAGTGGTGCCGACATTAAGTATAAATGAAGAGAACAATAAGAAAGCCTGCTGGGAAAATACATAAGGAGATGCCAATAAAACAAATAGATGCCAGTAAGTGACCAAGTGATTGTGTTGGAAGCTTTCTCTGTGAGTTATATACCAACATAACATACCAGCAACAAACTGCCACAGGGGAAATTTTCATTACTTAAATCCTTTATTTCACTTCCCTCAGCTAGACTACCATAGAAACCAGTATGTTTTCCCTGTCACGGAGATTGTTTTAGAATAAAAATTATAAATATTACCTTGGGGGCGGGGGGAGGATGCAAAGTGACCTTTAGAGGCAAATCTGGAGAAAGGATCGATAAAAACGAAGATTTAAGTTTTTTGTGCATCAGGTAAACGTTTAAATCCTAACTGAAGTGCCGTCTTCAAAAGGCAGTGTCTGTGGTGTCATTGTTTACTCTAAGGCAGATAAATTGAACATTGTGTCATTTACTATCCTTTTAAAAAACCAATATATGAACACACACATTTTTAAAAGGGAGCAAACAGTAAATGGCCTGTTTCACATAAATCTAATTCAGAGTCTCGTTCAATCCTACACGCAAAAGAATTAAACAAACAATTGATCACCTTCCTTATGGTTCTTCCAAATATTAATTGTGCTGCTTCAAAACCAAAACCAAAAAGCAGCATGAAGCTTTTTTTTTCTTTTTTGAAGAAGCCACACAGATGGACCTAAATGGAACAATTATACAATAAGTGCCTGGAAAACAATCACAGTATTTTAGTTAAAGAAGCTGAGGCTTTGGTAATATAATATACTCATCAGCCGTTTGTCATAGTAAAAGCAGTAATTAAGTCCAATGCTATTTAATCTCCAGCCATTTTCTGTTCATTCTAGTCATTGTAAGGTTATCTTTAGAAGGCTGTAATTGGTTGAAAATTGGAAGCTAGATCATTAACAAGAACAAGAAATGGAAATGATTATTACTATTTTTTAATTCCTGGATTTTTTTCTTATGAAGAAAGGCTGTTTCCTTCCAAACTATTCTCTTTTCCTTCCAAACTAGTCAGTACAGATTGCTGTAATGTTTTAAACTATCTTCGTTATTTTAATATTTCAAAATTTGATTTCTTTTCCTGGATTGAAAGTAAGAATTATTTAAAAGTCTATGATTGCAAAGCTGAATGATTATCTGAGAACTCTAAAGGAAAAATATGCCAAAGGTGAAGGTTATCAAACTAGCCTAGGGTTTAAAGAAAAAATGGTGGTTTATCTCAGTTTCAGGGATACAGAATTACTTTTAGCAGAATTTTCATAGTTTGGGGTAAAATGTGCCACACATGGTAGCGGTGTGGTATTATTTTCACAGTAGTTTACATATAGGGTTGCCAACTTCCAGATGGGACTGGTGATCTCCCAGGATACAGATGACCTCCAGACTACAGAGATCAGCTTCTGTGGAGAAAATGGCTGCTTGGGAGGGTAGACTCTATGGCATGATACCATTCTTCCTTTATAAACTTCACCCCCAGGCTCCACTCCCAAATTGCCAGGTATTTCCCAAGTGGGGGGGAAAACAGAAGCTGTAACCATAGCTCCCTCTAAGCTGCGCTAGGGGGCACTGGCGCACAAAATTGTAACAGGCAGCACAGGGATTACTACTTTCAGCCCACAAGGCATTTCCCCCTCAACTGGAAACAATGCAGGATGGAGGCACCTCTTTCTGGGGCCCATAGAATTGGACCCCTGTTCCAATATGAAACTGGAGAAGGGGTTGAGGAGAAGCACCAGCAGCTATGCTGCAAATCTGGTGCCTCTAACTCAAAAAACAGTGTGCACGCCCCCGAGCCCCAAATGGAAAGGGGTGGGTAAACCTGTTCTCCGGTGGACAGGTCTACGAATATAGTGGACTGGGACAGGTAGACCTGTTCTCTAGAGGACAGGTCTACCAATATAGTGGAAAGGGTGGATGAAATTTGACCTGATTCTGTTTTCTCTTATAATGTTTAAATTATTCTTAAAATACAGTTTAAATATTATTTAAAAGAATTTTTAAAAGAATTTCTTCTGAGATTTTAACATGGTTATGGAAGTAATATTCTAAAAAAACTAATTTATGCGATAGTCAAATGTAGACTCGCTCACAACTTTAATGCTACTAGCTTTTTTCGCTCAAAGGGTGGAATTTCTGCTCGCAATACTGTGCAGCTTAGGGGAAACATTGGATCATCTGCTTCAGAGAAAAGGTGCTTTCCCTCCTGGTTTCTAAAACACTATTTCTAATAAAGTGAAATGAATGTAAATAAACTTGGATGTCTATACATCACACCTCTTGTAACATTGGGAGGTATTTCTAGATTATAAAATCACTGCAGTTTACCTTGGCCAAACATAACACTTTTTTTTTAGGGTAGAATTGGACGAGTTGCTATGATACTAACCTAGAAGTAAGGCTGCTATGGTTGGAAAAGGATCAGGTCTGTTCTCCAAGACTTGAAGATCTCTACACAAAAAGCCAATCAGTTTGGTGTACTGAGCACAAGAGTTTGAACCTGCTTGCCAGTTGTATCTTCTCCTGTAAAAGTAAGATCCATCCATTGTTATCCATGCTTTGATCATACCAATGTAGCATACTGCAACCAGTGTTCCCTCTAAGCTAGCTCACAGTTTTTTAGATATTTGCCTTCGCTCAGGTATTTGCCTTCGCTCAGGAAGGAAGGCTCCGGAGCAAACTAATTTACGCAATAACCAAATTGCTCGCTCACAATTTTCATGCCAGGAGCTCACAAAGTAGAATTTTTGCTCACAAGACTCCACAGCTTAAAGGGAACATTGACTGCAACATAATTTACACGAAACTGGTTCTGAAGACTGGATACTTTAGCCAATTCAGAATGCTACAGCGAGGCTAACTGTAACAGGTTACTGAGATCATTTTTAAAATACCTTCATTGGCTTTCAGTTCTTTTCCAGGCACAATTCAAAATGTTGATTCTTACCTTTGAATCCAGTATGGGACCAAGTTATTTTAAGGATTGTTTTCTCCTAGAATCCCAGGGTCATCTAGTCCAACCCCCTGCACAATGCAGGAAATTCACAAATACCTCCCCCTCCACACCTGTAGTTACCACTGTTCCACACCCAGAAGATAACAAAAAGATCAGCATAGCACACTCCGAGATCAAAAGGATGTGACTGACACACAAACACATAGGCAGAGAAGGAACCAAGCTATCCCACGGAGGAAGAGACGAGTAGTGGTGGTTGGTGACTTGAACACTAAGTTAAAGAAATGGAATGACCAGAGAATAAATGAACGGGAGAGAGGTGAGTTCAGTAATTTCCAGGTAAATTCAAAGGGACCTATAGTAGGAAAGGATGTCTGTAATCTGAGATGTCTTTATCCTAATGCACAGAGTATGGGAAATAAACAGGAGGAACTTGAACTTCAAATATTGGAAAGTAAGTATGATCTGATAGGTATCACTGAGACTTGGTGGGATGAGTCTCATATATGGAGCACAGAGATTGAAGGATATACCTTGTTCAAATGGAAAAGAATAAACAAAAAAGGAGGCAGGGTGGTACTATATGTCAAGAATGAATACACTTGCACTGAAATTCAGGATTTCGAGAGTTGCCCTGTTGAAAGTGTGTGGGAAATGATAGAGCGAGGGGAAAAAGAAGGGGATATTGTTGTGGGGGTATACTACAGGCCTCCAAACCAACCAGAGGAACTGGATGATGCATTTGTACAACAGCTTGCTAAACTTTCACAGAGACAGGATGTTGTGGTTATGGGAGATTATAACTATCCAGATATTTGCTGGAAATCGAACTCTGCTAGACATGGGGCATCCCGCAGATTCTTGAATAGTCTTGCGGACAACTTCATCTCTCAGAAGGTGGAGGTGGGAACCAGAGGATCTGCTATCCTAGATTTAATCCTGACTAACAGGGAAGAACTGGCTGATGAAGTGAATGTTGTGGGATCCTTGCGGAATAGTGACCATGTCAGCTTGGAATTTGACATAGAGAAGGATGTGAAACCAGGACACAGTAGGACTCGTATCCTGGACTTCAGGAAAGCTGATTTCAAAAAACTCAGAGAAATATTAGGTAGGATCCCATGGCTGGAAATGCTGAGGGGGAAATCTGCACAGGAAGGATGGGTGATGCTTAAGGCAAAATCACAAACTGTTCCGGTAAGAAGGAAAGGTGGGAGACGGGTAATGAAGCCGAGCTGGCAGAACAAGGAACTCTCTAAAGAGCTGAGACTAAAAAGGGAAATGTACAGGAAATGGAAGGAGGGTTAAATTACTGAGGGTGAGTATAAGAAGCAGGCTCAAATCTGTAGGGATGGTGTCAGAAAGGCTAAAGCGCAGATGGAACTGAGGCTTGTGAGGGATGCTAAAAATAACAAGAAAGGTTTCTATGCCTATGTTCGGAGCAAAAAGAAGAACAGGGATGGAGTAATCTCATTGCTAGGGGAAGACGGTCAAGCCTTAACAAGGGATGAAAACAAAGTGGAATTACTCAACTCTCACTTTGTGTCAGTCTTTAACCGTAAGGCAAGCTGTATGCAAACTGAAGAATGCAGGGCATATGAAGGAAGGAGAAACTG
>NW_015168045.1:1640393-1641140 GCF_001447785.1 Gekko japonicus
GATGTTGACAAGCTCAAGCGTGTCCAGAAGAGGGCAACCAGGATGATGAGAGGGTTGGAATCCAAGTCTTATGAGGAAAGGCTGAAAGAGTTGGGTATGTTTAGCCTGGGAAAGAGAAGGCTTAGAGGGGACATGATTGCAGTCTTCAAATATTTGAAGGGCTGTCATGTAGAAGATGGAGCGGGTCTATTATCTCTTGCTCCGGATTGCGAGACTAGAACTAATGGGTGAAAATTACAAGGGAGTCGTTACCGGCTAAATATCAGGAGAAACTTCCTAACTGTAAGAGTGGTTGAGCAGTAGAACAGACTCCTTCGCTGGACGTTTTCAAGCGGAGACTGGACGACCATCTTTCAGGTATGTTGTAGGGCTATCTTTCGGCTATGCTTCTGCAGAGTGCAGGGGGTTGGACTAGATGACCTGCAAGGTCCCTTCCAACTCTAACATTCTATGATTCTATGATTCTATAAATCTTGAGTGCCCTTCTGATGTCTAGGATGTTTAGGCTGAGGACAAAAGGTAGGTAAACAGATCTCTTGCAACCGATGGAAGGTAGAAGAAACTTTTGGCTGAAAAGTTGGATCCGTATGGAGTAGAGGTCATTTCGGGGGGGATCGCGGGGGATCGCAGTTCCCCTGGGTGAGGTACGGGGGGCGGGGCACATGACGAAGCCCCGCCCCCTGCTTCTGGCTGCCCCGCTTCCGGCCCTCATTCAGCCAGAAGGAGGCAGGAGAAGAGGGAGGGTAA
>NW_015168045.1:1641445-1646963 GCF_001447785.1 Gekko japonicus
CCTGCTGAAGTTATGGCTTCCAAGAACAGGGTCTTCATCCTCAGCCATGTTAGCCCCACCTCTCTTATGGGCTCGAAAGGCGCTCTCGTGAGTGCCACTAATACGTTTAGTTTCAACATCAGGAAATGATGTATCTGTGGTGGCGACTTCACCATTGTGCCTTGCAGGAAGAGCTGTATATAGGGGTGTTTGGTTAATTTGAATCCTCCCAATGAAGATATTACTGTAGACAAGGCTACAGTTTGTCTGTGTAATGTGGAGGACTTGAGACCAGCATCCAACCCTTCCTGCAAGAAGGAGAGTACCAAGGCTACTGAGGGTGACAGAGGGTCAACCTTCTTACGACTACACCACCTTACGAAGGCCTCCCAGGTGGAATTGTAAATATGAATAGCAGACAGACTTCTGGAAGACAGCATGGTTTCCGCAAACTTGTTGGAATAGCCTAGACTGAAGAGGTTGTGCCGCTCAATCTCCAGATGGTCAAACACAGCCATTCTGGATGTGAGTGCCAAATTGGGCCCTGAGACAGCAGGGTGATTTGTCGGCAACGTGAACAGGTCTACTGATAGTTGCCCTGATTGTGACACTATCATGAGAAAGAGGTTCAGATTGAGGGCCCATTCCCCTTCTTGAATGGTCTCTCTGCCAAGCCAATCTTTCTGAACATTTTCGACCCCTTTGATGTGTTCTGCCCATATGGATGCGACGTTCCTCTCCACCCAGGTGAGTATCATCACTGCAAGGTAGCGAGTGCGAGTGTAGCTGCGAGGACTGAGATCTGCCCTGTTTGTACACTTTGGCCAAGATGTTGTCCATCTGTACCAACACATGTTGCTTGTGGAGGTTGTGCCCAAAGTGGTTCAAGGCATGAGAGATCACTCTGAGTTCCAACAGATTGATGGGTAGCATTGCTTCTGCAGGACACCATTTTCCCTGTACTGGAGAGTCCTCCAGAGTTGCCCCCTAGCCATGTAGACTCACATCTGTTAAGATTTTCTTGGACTGCCGTACATAATACACTTTGCCCCCTCTTAGGTTGTCTAAGGTCATCCACCAGCGTAGACTGTTCTCGACCTTGTAGGGAATCCGAAGACTGAGACTCTTCTTTTCAATGATGAGACATTGGTAGAGGTGGAGGAAGCCTTGCAGAGGCCTGGCATGTAAGCATGCCCATTGGACCATGTCCATGCTGGAAATCATTAGACCCAATAGTCTGTACAAGTCCATCAAGGGAGAGCATGTGCTGTGATGGACTAGCGAGGCCAATTCCCTGATTTTCTTGCCCTTGGGCAATGGCAGAAAAAGGTCATTGTGAGTTGTGTCGATTACTGCTTCCAGATGTTCGAGCCTTTGTGTTTGTTGAAGGGAACTCTTGTTGAGGTTGACCAGGAACCCATGATTCTGGAGACATTCCAGGGTGGCTGTAGTGTTCTTGATGGAGTCTGCACGGCTGCTGGCCCGAACCAGCAGGTCATCCAGATATGGATGAACGTGGATCCCCTGGCTCCTGAGATGCACCACTGGATTGATGATCACCTTGGAGAAGCACCTTGGCTCCATGGAGAGACCAAAAGGAAGAGCTCTGTACTGGAAGTGCAGATTGTACACACAAAAACGGAGGAAATGCTTGTGAGCAGAATGAATCAGAATGTGGAGGTAAGCCTTTGTGAGATGTATAGAGGTCAGGAACTCATTTGGCAACAAGGAGTCTATGATGGCTCTCAGAGTTTCCATGCGAAAATGGCGCAGTCTGATGTATTTGTTTAGAAACTTGAGATCCAATATGGCTCTCAAATTGTCATTCTTCTTGGGCACCATAAACAGTATCGAGTATACTCCCCGCCCCGTTCATGAGCGGAGACTGGTTCTATAGCCTTGATATCCAACAGGCGCTGTAGGGCCTTGTTGACAATAACCTTCTTGTCCATGGATTTGCTGACCGGTGCTTTCAGGAACCTTTCCAGTGGATGACATCGAAATTCTATGGTGTATCCCTGGGACACAGTCTCTACTGCCCAGGCATCTGCCTGGGACTCTGTCCATGCTGCAGAAAAATGGAAGAGACGTGCCCCACTGGGAGCGACACGCAGTTATGCTTGCTTGGGCTTGGTGTCATGCTGTCCTCTGTCCTTTTTGTTGAATATTGACTTATGGAATCTAGATCTGAAAGAGCCTTGTTTGCCTGTGGGTTTGGTGGCATCCCATTGTGTCTTCTTTGAGTCCTGGTAAAATCTTGCCAGAGAGTATTGCATATGAAAGGTCAGCCGCAGCCATTGGGGATGTTTGATCTAGCCTGGCAGGCAGATTGGCCCCAGTAGTGCTCCATGCAACTGCCTCCTCCGCGGTGCACAGCATCTCCTCTTCCCTCAACGAGAAGCCATCAGGGATCTCCTTCGCCGCTATTCGGGCGGCCGACGACAGCGGCGTCTTTGGGTCCTGGGGACCCCACAGCAAGCTTCACTTCATAGAGGAAGCAAGTGAAAGGAGGAAAAGAAGAAGAAGAAGAAGAAGAAGAGATTGGATTTATACCCCACCCTTCACTTGGAGTCTCAGAGCGGCTTACAAACTCCTTTCCCTTCCCCTCCCCACAACAGACACCCTGTGAGGTAGGTGGGGCTGAAAGAACTCTGACACAAACTGCTCTTTTTCAAGGACAGCTGTGCCAGAGCTTGTGACTGACCCAAGGTCACATCAGCAGGTGCAAGTGGAGGAGTGGGGAATCAAACCCGGTTCTCCCACATTAGAGTCCGCACACTTAACCACTACACCAAACTGGCTCCAACGAAGGAGAAGACAGAAAAAGGGCAAGGCTAAAGGAATGGAGAAGATTTTTAGACTGGAAGAAAGGTAGAGTTGAAGCCTAGCTGAACCTATGCTGCTGCTCCCTACTGAGGCAGGAATAGAACTGGGGGATTGGCTATTCCGAAGGTGCCAACAGGAAAACTATTTTCTGCCTCCCTAAAGGCATGGTGGGAATAACCCATAGAGATGTCCTCCACCTCAGAGGAAGAAGATTAAGGAGCTCTGGACACAACTGTATCCCCACTAACAATGATTTCCCTTATCTTTTTCTTGGCTCAGCAGCCCCTTTTCCTGATGGTAATTCAAAACTAACAAACTGCTTTATTTCACTTTTGATGGAAATAGTCAGGTAGGTATCAGGTTGTTCTCATGCCTAGTGCATGCCTAGTGATCTGAAACAGAACATGTCTATGCATGCATTTGACTGAACAATAATCTAGGATGAAATCAATATCAGATCCCCATGTGACCCATCCACATGACAGTCTGATTTTGAATATTTTGCATATGTTTGTAGGAAGGTTTCTGGGCTCCTCAGTTAGCATTTCAGTACAGAGTGGAAGTGTGGGAAGTATTTTCACAAAAGAGGAAGATGTTAAGTTGCATGGAGATTTGTACTTCTTTTCTCTGTGGCATCTGTGCAGGCTCTGACGTCTGTTCTCTTTCATGGGTCACCAGAGATTTTCACAGGTTAAGAATGGCACCATAAAAGCTGTAAGGCCACTTCGGAAGTTATAAATTTGCAACAGCAATATATGGGTGCATCAGCCATGAACATCCTCATTTGCACTTCTTTTGAGATGTTTACAGCAGAAAACTGTGTGTGTTTCCCTGCAGTGATCTGTGTGTATTGCATGTACACAGGGACCTTGTCTCCATCACTGAAGGGATGCAAATTCTCACTTTGCACATTACTGAAGAAGAATCAAGCCATATACTGCCTTTATTAGCATGTTTGTAACATCTGAAGCTGTTGGTGATGCCATCACAGTTCCTCTGACAGACACACCTTCAGATCTGAGACACCAACAATACTGATGAAGGGGAACAGAGGCCAGTGGCCTCATGCAAGCCTCAGTAGAACAAAAAGCACCAATTCCAGCAACTTCAAAGAGATGCAGGATTGCATAAGATGTTCAGCATTCTACCGTCAGGCAGAGCGGTATCTTGAAACAAAGGGGAGTAAAATGGCATTTCATTTTTTGTTGTCATATACAGAAGACAGAGTGAAATACCCTCTGAGGAAGTCTGGTAGATCAGACCAAGAGCTATATTTCACCAAAGCATATTAAGGGAGACATGAGTTATCATCCAGTGTATTTATTGCATGATGTATGGTGGCAGAGTAATCACACTAAGTACACTGAGAGTGCCTGTCACCACCATAAAACACGCTACAACTTAGACGGCTTTGGATTTTTCATCTTTAACAGTGAACCAGGGCTGAGTATTCAGTTGAACCTAGAAACCTGTCAGGAAGACAGTATTCAAAATGTAAAAGCTGGGATTAAAACTTTAAATTTGTATATCAACCAAGCAAATGCTCAGTTAATTCATTTGCAAAAGCCAATTTTAAATGGCGAGACTGACAGTTAAGGGCACACGTTTTATTTTTGCACACTAATACAGTTCAGGCATGTTATTTTAAGATGGTCTTTCCTTCCAACATTGGTTCATTAGTTTCAACACTTTTTTCAGTATCTGAAAAAGGCACCTACTCTTAGGAAAAGGGTACTTAAATTGAATTAATCAATTAAAAGGCCAATAATTAATTATTCTTAATTAGCCCTAGTAAGGAATAGTAGCCCTGTTCTTAATTAGTAGCCCTAGTAAAGACCAAGAAATCCTATGCATTTTTATCTCTCCCTTTCTCCAAAGAGGTTGGGTTGGCACATCCTGTTCTCCCTTTCCTATTTTACCCTCGCAGCAAACCTATACGGTTAGTGAAACAGAGAGACAGCCAGTGACTGGCTCACAGTCACCCAGAGGTCTTCAGAGTTGAGTAGGTTTTGAATGCTGGTATCCTAGATCCTCATCCGGCACCCAAACAACTACAGAACACCAGCACTGATAATGTATACGGCAGGCTTTTTAAAATTAAATAACCACTACTGGGAAATGGACTATCAGGTTCTTTTTACCATGTCAGGCACAGTGGAGTTCCCACCCAGCAACCTTAGGTTAGGTACTGACTCTCCACTCCCTATGAAATTCGAGTTGGTAAAAAAAGTTCAGAGTAGGAAATGAAGATCACAGGACAGAGTTCTACTGAGCTTTGGAGTCAAGTGACCTTCCTGCCAAGCAATCCTGTGCTACTGCCAGGCGTCATTTCGTAGAAAAAGAGCTGCATAAGGTATGCTAATGAGCTACTGGGCTATCAGCATAATAGCTCATTAGCATTTGCCACGCGCCCTGACATCACCGGAAGTGATGTCAGAAGGGGAAGCAAAAAGGGGGAGAAGGCATCTTCAAAAGCCTCCACTTTCCTTCCCCAGCTGGCCTGCGGGGGGGGGGGAAGCAAAGTTGGACTGCAGAAGGAGGAAAGAGGGAAGGAAACAGAGAGAGAGTAGAGAGAAGGAATGAAGGAAGGAGAGAGGGAAAGAAAGAGAAGGAAGGAAAAAAGGATAAAAAGAAAAAAGGAAAGAGGGAAAGAAAGAGAAGGAAAGAAGAAGGGAAAGAAAGAAAGAGAAGGGAAGAAAGGAGGGAGGGAAAG
>NW_015168045.1:1646973-1672458 GCF_001447785.1 Gekko japonicus
GTTTGCGGGGGGGGGGGGAAGCAAAGAGAGAAGAGGTTTAAAGTTTAAACCCCTTCTCACTAGAGTTGGGCCACAGAAGGAGGAAAGAGAGAGTAGAGAGAAGGCAAGAAGGAAAGAGGGAAAGAAAGAGAGAGAGAGGAGGAAAGAAGGAGGAAAAGAAAGAAAGAAAGGACGAAAGAAAAGGAAAGAGAGAAAGAAAAGGAAAGGAGGAAAGAAAGAGGGCAAAGAGATGGCAAGAGGGAGGAAGGCTCTCCCATCCCCCCATCAAGCCCCCACCACCACCACCACCACAGATTCCTCATGCGAATCCCTCACTTACTGCGATCAAGGCCAGGCCCCGGGAGTCCAGCAACAGGCCTCCCCCAGGCCGCAGTGCTCCAGAGTGAGCTCTGGGAGGCCGGCGATGGGCCTCCTCAGGCCTCCCCCGGGCCGCAGCACTCCAGCACAGTCCCCGGGAGGCCGGCAACGGGCCTCTTCAGGCCTCCCCCGGGCCGCAGCGCTTTGATGCGGGAAGCTGGGGGTGGGGCTTGCCGCCACCGCCATTTGTGCCAACTGCTGGGCTGCTGGAGCAGTGCTCCGGCACACTCCAGCCCCAAATGACCCCTGGCTACTGCCAATTAGATCACTCATAGGTCTGCCATCCTCCATCAAAATGGGCAATTTATTTTCTGTCACTGAATACTAGGTGGATTCTCTGTGCTTCCAATCTCCCTTTATCTCTCACTGCCTTTTGTTTAGTTCCCTTGCCTGCTGCGTCAAAACAGCAGCAACCATAGCTTGGGGTTGACTGTCTGGGTCCCATATGCTATCCCACCCATTCTTCTCTAATTCCAAGGATGTCCAGCCTCCTCACCTATTTGAATCTAATTCTGCTAGCACCCAAAACCAAACACTTGATGGAAAGCAAGATTATTTTTAATGACTTTGTGGTTTCTTTATGCAAGAGAGGCTCCACTAATTTAAGTATGCTACAATACCATTGCGATGTCACAAGAGCATTACCTTCATGTCCGTAATTACTTTGTATTTATGCCATTCCTGCCAAAATTAAGCAGTCTCTCTCGTCCCTGCTGAGCCAACCCTAGACAGAACAGAGCTTTTATCACACTAAAAATTCTACTCAGTAACCAAGGTGGTTTTCAGATTTCAAAGGTTAATTTTCACCTTCCCCCCCCTCCCTCTCTCTCTCTCTCTCTCTCTCTCTCAAAAGTGACTGACATTTCAGCTTCCAGGATAATAGCACTTTATCCATTCAAAGTGCAGTTCAGAATTTAACTAATCAGCCCACACAATACCAGTGTAATGCTACAATGAGCTTCCTTTTAAAAACACATACACACAGTTGGGCAAATTAGGGAGAAATGAGCTGTTCAAGGTCATTCAGCAAATAAGTGAATGTGTCAGTGTTGCTATTCAAGACCATGAAGGGCAGCCCCTCCTGTTGCAGTTTGCAAGGCAGGGGGATGTTGGAGCGAATTCCTATAAGTGCTAAATTTAAATGGCAAATTTTGGCACGAGATTTAACTTTGAAGAAGAAGAAGAAGAGATTGGATTTATACCCCGCCTTTCACTACCCAAAGGTACTCCTTTCCCTTCCCCTCCCCACAACAGACACCCTGTGAGGTAGGTGGGGCTGAGAGAGCTCTGACAGAAACTGCTCTTTTTCAAGAACAGCTGTGCCAGAACTATGGCTTGTCCAAGGTCATCCAGCCAGGTGCAAGTGGAGGAGTGGGGAATCAAACCCGGTTCTCCCAGATTAGAGTCCACGCATTTAACCACTACACCAAACTGGCTTTGGTACTGCCATCTTGAGAATTGGGGGGGTAACAATGAGCACTTTCACACACAAAATAATGCACTTTCAATCCACTTTCAATGCACTTTGCAACTGGATTTTACTGTGTGAAACTGGCAAAATCTACTTACAAACAGTCACTGAGGTGGATTGAAAATGCATTGCTTAGGATTCAGGAAGGCCAGGCACAGCACCAATCAGCAATGTTGCTCCACCATCAGAGACAGTGAGGGACAGTGCTGCCAGACAGAACATTACTCCATTCCACAATGCTAGTATATTCTTATACAGGAATTTATCTTAAAGTTTTGACACAGCTTTCCTGTTTGGGTAGATAGAGGGGAAGGGATCCCCCCCTCCCAGTACCAATCTGAATGGTGTCATTCCAGACAGTTCTGTTTGGCCTAGCAACTCCCTTGCACCTCAAAATAGGGACACTGTCAAACACAGCCCAAGGACCTTTTGTTGTCCTGGAGCAGTGGTGTCATTTTCTACAGCTCCTTCGAGCCCTATCCCCCATGTGGTATTTTTCATTCTTCTAGAAGCAATAGATACCAAGACTAAGTACTCTAATACAAAGTCACTTTTAAGTATTAAGAATTCCTCACTTTAATAGGCAGGCAAGCTTTGTACATAGAGGAGTATAATCATCCCCACCATTGAAATCAGAAGGGTCAGAGTCTCGTGTCTCTATGTGTGCTAGATCAGGATATCTTTTTCACAAACTCGCAACAAATTATACAGAATGAATCGTAATTCTCATAATGAGGCACCATTGGGTTGCATTCAGTCATGCAGCCCACAAAGTGAACTTGTGGATGTTATCAAATAATAAATAGATATAATGTGACAATACAATATCAGAGGACAAAGAACAAATTGAAAGCACAGCAAAACCACTTACAAAGAGATCTATGGGAGATTTAGATGTGCACAGAAGGGAGGGAAACTGTAGAGGAAACAGTTGAGGGGTACATCAAGTCATTTCCGTCCCCCTGCAGTAGACTCCTGGAGTTAAAAGGGAAATTGCAATCAGCCCCTCAGTGAAATTGAATTTGACACCTCTTTTCTATTGAGATTAGGAATTATCTTGCAAACCTGTACTTTGGGGCATCAGTGTCAACCTGTCTGGAGTACAATTTAGATTTTTTTCAGTAACAAAATGCCATCTCTTCTCCAGTCATTAGTGGCTGGCATAAATAGTTGACAGAATTATAAATGAAGGTGCAGACAGTTTGCAAGACACAGCCAATATTTCACCATTAGCTCTGAACCTCCCTGTCAAAGCAAAGAAGGGAGGAAAAATCCTTAACCAGTGTCTATACATTTTTATAACTTATGCCTCTTGTTAAAATATAAACCCTATTTATTTAAGCTGAACAGCTGCAGAAGTCCAGCATTATATTTAAAAATATTGAAAAGCGATGTTCAGTTAGATCCATGGGTATTCCTTGGAGATGTACCCAAACAGGAAAAGGTAAGAAGGGCCTTCTGAAAAAAATGGATGAGATACCAGTCAGCCTGAATTCATAGAGACAGTTCAAGAGCCCCACCCCAATTCGCACCTCCCATTTATTTATATTTTCTGCCTGAAAAACAACAACACATAAAGCCTTAAAACCCATCCCAGAAATCTCATGGATAGAATCAACCTCTAGGAGGAAGAATGGCAATTTATAGACACTGAGTGTTTTGAAACACATGCTTCAGAGAACGTAATAGACTACTTGTATATGTGGACATCACTAGATGGCCAATACAGAAATCAAATAGATTACATAATGGAAAACAGAAGATGAAGAACTTCTATCTGCTAAAACAAGACTAGGTGCAGAATGTGGTACAGAACATCAATTGTTATTATGAAGAATTAAAATAAAGCTGAAGAAAACCTCCAAAACATTCACAGTGCCAGACTACAATCTCAACCACATTCCTAGAGTTTAAAGATCAAGTAAAGAACAGATTTCCATTACTAAGTTCAAGTGAACAGGAACTGGAGAAACCATGGGTTAAAACCAGAGATATGGGGGGCACGAGGCGACGCCGTTCAAAATGGCCGCCTAAAACTGCTGCTCCTTTTCTCTTCCTCCTTCTCCCCCCGACTGAAGCATTTATCAGACATCATACCAGAATTAACCATGGGGAAAAACAGCGAAAAACAGCCTGGAACACTAAAACTTACTAAAACTGCCCGTACGCCAAAAGAAAGCAGACAGGAGCAGAGAGAAACGGAAGCGGCAGTTAAAACGGCAGAGGGCCAGCAGCTGACGAAACTGACCAACTCCACCTTCAACATTGAGGAACTGCCTGCACTTTTGGCAAATATGGAGCTCAGGCTAAGTGAAAAAACAGCACTCTCTACACAACCTATAAAAGAACAACTGAAGGACATTTACTCAACGCTAAAAATCATGACTCAGACAGCAGAAACAGCTCTCAAAATGACCACCTCATCTAAGTCAGAGCTGAAGGAACTCCGTAAGTCCGAGCAACATACTCATGGTAGAAGCGCAACTTAAGCAATTAAACCCTCAAACTTAGGGGGGTCCCGGAGGGGGTGGAAGATAACATGAGTGTTAGTATAGTCATAAGAGACTGGCTCCAGTCTATAATTAATTTTCAGTCAGGCAGAGCCCCTATAATAGTAAAGGCTCACAGGCTGGAATCTATCCACAACCCACGCAAGAGAGTACCCAGATATTCTTGTGCAGCTAGATGATTGGAAACACGAACTGAGATCTTAAAAGAAGCAAGAAACAAAGGCTGCCTACCCTTTAACGATGCACAAATTGGAGTTTTCCCTGACATTCCCCAGGAAGCCCTAATGATTAGGCACCAACTAAAGCCCACCACTTAGAAACTCCAGGCAAACAACATTCGATATAAATGGGCACCAATCGGGAAATTTCAAGTTATCCATCAGGGCAAAATGCTGCAAGCCTTTGACGAGGAGTCTGGGAGCAAGCTTTTACAAACCCTTAAAATAAATGAGGAAGTAGACATCCGCAGGTCTTACAAACGTAAAATGCTGGAGAATGGCACACCAGAAAAAAGCACCAAAATCCCCATTCGTCTACAGGAGTCAGCTGAGCAGGAATAAATAGATGTGGATCCGCCCCCTGCAGCTTGCTCATCATCGGCCAGCGAACTGATTCAAGACACAGACACGGGGCTCTAATACAAAACAACACAATATTTGCTCTGTTTTAATCTGAAATGTGTGGTTTTGATGTAACAAAAATGTTTATAAGGGGGGAAGGAGGGGGGAATGGAATCGGAAGCTCCTCTAAGAGTGATAAGACTGGAGGCAGACCTCCATCTGCTCTTTGGAGTGGGAAGGAAGGTAAGCCATCTGATACCAGTACTACTATTTTTTATTAAGAGTTATCTTTAAGAAACAACAACTTTACGTAGGTTCTTTACTTAGCTATACAGTTTAACTTGTCATAATAAGAGAGGGGGGAGGGGAGGGGTTAGAATCTATAAAATCTCATAAATTAACACAAGGCGCAATCACAAGGGTTTTGGGGTTTTAGAGTTTAATCAAGGGAGTAGTTCTAATAAGTTAAAAATAATTAATTCCGGCTTTATTTAGTAGTAAATAATTCATTCATTAAAACATTTTAATTAATTCCATCTTTAATTAGTAGGAAATAATTCATTCATCAAAGTGTTTTAATAAACTGGTCTTATTTTCAGCAGTAAGTTAAAAAAGTATTGATAAGCTTTTATAAACCACTGATTTAATAAAGTCAGTACCTACAGGGGTCTGGTGCCATAGCAGTCAACACTAGATTATCTACAATACAATGCGATTTCAAAACGATTGTTAGAGTGTAACTCAACACAAACATCGGGAGACAGGCAGACCAAACTCTATAACCAAGCATCCTAGCAAACCAAGCCCCACAGTTCCAAACACACTCTCTCTACCAAATCTCTGGTAGAGACAAGAACAAACACACACACACTTAGCCAAGCCTAAAGAGAAAGGGATCGTGCCACACAGCCAGAACAAACATTATGAAGATAAGCTCAGTGAACATTGGAGGCCTGAATAACCCCATCAAAAGAAGGAGAATGATCCAGCACCTAAAAAGGGGGCGACCGGACATTTTATTCATTCAAGAGACACATCTGAAACCTTCACAGGATCCCTTACTAAAAAGTTCTATGTACCCATCTCAATTTCAAGCACATGGATCGTCCAAGTCGAGGGGAGCCGCTATTTTATATGATAAAAACGTTAATTTCATCCCAGAGGCTAAAATCCACACCCTCTTGGCAGATTCCTCTTTATCAAAGGTACACTGGAGGGGGCTAAAATCACCTTAGCCTCCATATACGCCATTAACAGAATGCAAATCCATTTCCTGGATGC
The DNA here is from genome assembly GCF_001447785.1 of Gekko japonicus. Taxonomy (NCBI): domain Eukaryota; kingdom Metazoa; phylum Chordata; class Lepidosauria; order Squamata; family Gekkonidae; genus Gekko; species Gekko japonicus. The sequence goes on from NW_015168045.1 coordinate 1,653,153, forward strand.
AGTCTTAGCAGAATTGACTCAGTTCCAAGATGGTGAACTGATAATAGGAGCTGATCTAAACTATATAGTTAATGACACGCTGCACAGGACCTGGAATAAAACAAGCAAGAAAAGCAAGAATAGTCCAAAAAAGACCAGGAACAATAAACTCCAATCACTCTTGAAAAAATATCATCTCTGCGACACTTGGAGAAGTCTTCACCCAAACGAAAAAGACTTCACATATTACTCAACACTCCATAACATTTTCATGAGGATAGACTATATTTTGACTTCACAAGCACTTACATCACGACTTGCTTCCATAGAAATCAAACCGCGACATCTGACAGATCATGCCTGGTTGGAAGGCAGAATAGACCTGAGCTTACAAACAAACACTAACTGCAACTGGTCATTAGACAGAAATATTCTATCAAACCTGGAAGCCACAGAGAAGATAGAAAGGGACCTAGAAAATTTCTTTAAGGAAAATATCTCAGCGGAGATTACACCAGCCCTCTTGTGGGATACTATGAAAGCGGTAATTCAAAGCTCAATTATTGCTATAACATCTGATATAAGAAAAGAGAAGAAAACGTTAGATAAAATAGCTGTGCTAGAACAGATTCACAAAAGAAGAGGAAGCAACAACACATACCGTAACCTCACAGCAGAGCGCAGAATTCTGGAAGATATGGAAGTCACACAAATACAAAAAAACCTTATATACTTAAAACAGAAACTGTGGCAAAAATCCCCTAAAAACCTGCGCATTCTAGCCTGGAGAGTGAAGGACAAACGAAAATCCACTTTTATAGGTTCTCTAAGGAACAGTACTGGAGCCCAGGTATATTCGGCAGAAGATATAGCAGACACCTTCGCCAAATACTACACCAACCTGTACAGTACTAAATGCCCAGACCAAAAAGAAATTGATTTATATTTAAATGCGATACCCTCCCTCCCTATTATAGCGCAAGATCATAAAGAAAAAAATGGAGGCCCCAATTAGCCCCAAGGAACTGAGGGATACGATTAAAGCTCTAAAAAACAACAAAGCAACGGGCCCTGATGGTCTACTATCAGAATTTTATAAAGCCTTTAATAAACAGTTACTGTTCCACTTTTTAAACATTTGCAATGACTTTTTGCAAAAAGGTACCATGCCCACCTCCTGGTCAGAATCAGCAATTATAGTTATACACAAAGAGAATAGGGACGCAACAAACCCTGCCTCTTATAGGCTAATTGCTCTGTTAAATCACGACAATAAAATTTTTACCTCCATCCTCGCCAACAGAATCAAATCATTCATCCCAGAGTACATTAATCCAGACCAAATGGGATTCGTTCCAAGTAGACAAATTTCAGACTGCATACGTAGGACATTAGACATTATTATCCACGGGAAGAGATCGCAGGAGGAGTCCCTGATTTTAGCGCTTGATTTTGAGAAAGCGTTTGATTCCATTGAGGTAAAATATATGCTAACACTTTTCAGGAAAATAGGATTCGGAGAAAACTTCCTAAGGACAATGCAAGCTTTATACGCAAATAATAAGGCTAAAGTAAGAGTAAACAAAAGCAATTCAAGTTTCTTCAACATTACTAGGGGTACTAGACAAGGCTGCCCCCTATCTCCACTAATCTTTGCACTAACAATTGAAGTGTTAGCAGAAAAGCTCAGGACCATCCCCTCTCTCACGGGCATCTCCGTTAATGGACAGGAACACAAAATCAGTCTATATGCAGATGATCTTACACTATATATATCAGATCCGATATAATCCATCCCAACTGTAACCCGCATGTTGTCTCGTTTTTCGGCAGTGTCTGGACTACAGATCAATCACACAAAATCAGAAATCTACCCAATCACGACTGATCATCAAGCTGAAGTAAACATTAAGAAATCCTTCGATTTTAAATGGATTACAGACTGCTGGAGACATCTGGGGGTGTATATACCCCTTAACCTAAAGGATCTATTTAAGTACAACTACCTAAGAATGCGGGAATTAAGATTGCTGGGGGAAAGATCAACAACCTCAGATATGCAGATGATACCACTCTGATGGCAGAAAGTGAAGAGGACCTAAAGAGCCTCTTGCTCAGGGTAAAAGAGGAGAGCGCAAAAGTGGGCTTGAAGCTCAACATCAAAAAAACTAAGATCATGGCATCCGGCCCCATCACTCCTTGGCAAATAGAAGGGGAAGTCATGGAAGTAGTGACAGACTTCACGTTCCTGGGATCCCAGATCACCGCAGACTGTGACAGCACTCATGAAATTAAAAGATGCCTGCTCCTTGGGAGGAAAGCGATGGCGAACCTAAACAGCATGATAAAAAGTAGAGACATCACCCTGCCAACAAAAGTCCATATGGTCAAAGCAATGGTATTCCCAGTAGTCATGTATGGCTGTGAGAGTTGGACTATAAGGAAGGCCAAGCGCCGAAGAATAGATTCTTTTGAACTATGGTGCTGGAGGAGACTCTTGAGAGTCCCTTGGACTGCAAGAAGAACAAATCAGTCAATCCTCAAAGAAATAAACCCTGACTGTTCCCTGGAAGGCCAGATAATGAAAATGAAGCTCAGATACTTTGGCCACCAAATGAGAAGGGAGCACTCACTGGAGAAGACACTGATGCTGGGAAAGATTGAAGGTCAAAGAAGACGGGGACGGCAAAGGATGAGATGGTTAGACAGTGTCATCGATGCAACGAAGATGAAGTTTAGCAAACTTCAGAGGACGGCGGAAGACCGGAAGGCCTGGCGGGAGCTGGTCCATGGGGTCGCAAAGAGTCGGACTCGACTGTGCGACTGAACAACAACCTAAGAATATATACAAATGTAAAAACAGACATAACAAAATGGAATGCCTCCTTATTAACTCTGGCTGACAGACTACATTTGATTAAAAGCTTTATAATGCCAAAATTCCTCTTTCTCTTCCGTACTCTCCCGATCTTCATCCCGAAAAAAGATCTACTTAAATGGCAAAATACTTTAATACTTTTTCTATGGGAAGGGAAGAGATCAAGGGTAAGCCAAAACACACTATACAGGCCCTCCGGCTTGTGCGGTCTGGACTTCCCACACATCCGCAGCTATTACCACGCAACAATACTCGCACAGGTGATACAAATGCTGTATCGGGATAACCAAACATCATGGATGAGAATAGAAGAATCTTACCTGGTCCCACTTTGCATAAAAGAAATATTCTGGGTGAAACCACACCTTAGGCCAAGGGATATCAAACAAAACATGCTTTTAACAATGTCAATAAAAATTTGGGATCTCCAAAAAAAAGCTTCTACCACCCGGAATCTCTCAATTATCGACATACACACATCAAACTTGGTTTGCACCAGGAATGATCCCCAACGCTTTCAGCTTCTGGTCAGATGCAAACTTTAGCCGACCAATAGATTTGATACAAAAAGGAAAAATTAAAGATAAACAATATTTTGATTAGCAATTGGGGGTGCAGACACACTGGCATCAATATTTACAACTAAAAAAACTAATTGAGTATCTTGAAAGTATCGGAACATTTCAGAGAGACCTGACACCTCTGGAGAGGATCATCAAGAATTATCCATCCTCTCCAAAAGGAACACTGTCCAAAATTTACAAAGCAATATTAATGGCAGAAAATCAAACAAAATTAAATTATCAACTCTGATGGGAAGAAGACTTGAATCAGAAGTGGGAAAGCAGGGAAATCGATCTGGGCTTCACCAGTGAATACATCTACTATTTGCAACCTATGTCTACAGAATTTCAAACTGCTTACAAGATGGTACATGACTCCCAATCAACTGCACAAAATAAACAGAAACAATGTCCCCACATGTTGGAAGAAATGCTGTCAGACAGTCCACCACCTTCACTGCTGGTGGAGTTGTCCGAGAATCTGCCAATTTTGGAACGAGGTGAAACTTAGGGTCAATGAGATCACCTCTCAACGCATTTCCTGCACACCAGAAGTAATGCTACTGAATAAATGGGACGACTCCGTCAAGACAGAGGCAAGGGACCTCACAGCAATACTTTTGGCAACGGCTTAATTAACAATAGCCACCCTCTGGAAATTCCCCATTCCCCCAACACTTTTAGTGTGGCATGACATACTTTGGGAGCAGTTAGTTATGGCGAAAATAGCAGACTTACAACAAAAAAACCCAACCATCAAACAATACACTACACTTAAAGTTCATACAATGCTGGGCACCAATTATAAAATATATGACGAAATATGAGATACTCCCCACAAATCCCCAATATCACAGTTGGCTGTGGCTGTAAACTGTAATTAGTCCCTATCCTCTAGTCACCCCAACATGTCATGACTTTTCTTAACTGCTTGGTCTCCACTACACCAGTCCCAAACACCCTGCACGAAGGGTCGTGCAATCCACCAGGCTCACTGTATGGTAAATATAGTAAATAGCCGGAATCAGTATTGTAATTATGAGAAGCTGTATTTATGCTGGTTATATAACTCACATCTTTTTGCGGTTTATTCTCCCTGGTTTTTGTATGTTGTGATATGTAATGTATGGATTGTAACATATGAAAGAACGTTATGCTGTGTTGTGTTGTGTTATGTAACGTATAAAATAAATTTTTTAAAAAACCAAAAAAACACACCAGAGATATTATCAAGGAAAATGCACAAAAACTATTCCTGTAGCCAAAAGAAATGAAAAGCTTTGATGGATGACCAATTACATTCTAAAAATTGCTAAAGATAGATGAGAAGCAAAAGTGAAAGGTGACAGAAATAGAACTAGATGTCTAAATGCAGTGTCCCCGCAACTGGCATGCAGAGACAGAGAGAACTACTATAATAACCAGTATAAAGAAATAGAAGAGAGCAACAAAAAAAGAACAAGAGCTCTATTTCACAAGAGCCAAAAAATCAAGGAGAAATTTAAACCACAGTTACGCATGCTGAAAGATCAACACACAAAAAATTAACTGAACAAGAAAAAATAAAAGATGGCAACAATACAAAGAAGAACTATACAGCAGAGATGAAAAGATTGCAGATTCCTTTAAAGAACAATCTCTTGAAGAAGAATCTGCATTTTTAAAAAGCGAATTGAAAGCTGCACTCAAAGCAATTGTGAGGAACAAATCTCCAGGAGGAGATGGGATATCAATAGAGCTATTTCAAGCCACAGAAACTGAGTTCATCAAAATCTTAACAGGAATATGGCAGCAAATATGGAAAACAAAACAATACCCCACAGACTAGAAACGCTCAATCTACATTTCCGATAAAGGAGACATCGAAGACTGCAGCATCTATCAGACCATCACAGTAATTTCTCATGTTGTCCCTGGCCTGAAAGATGCTCACCTAACCTCGAACAAAAGTTAAGCATGAATCAGTACAGGAGGATGTGATCATCGGAGGGTGTAGTGAACTGTTTAACATCTGTGTGAAAGTAAAAGCAACAAGCATTCTGCCTAAATAAAAACTAAGTTCAAGAATTCAGCCTGAAAAGAAACAAATTATCCTCCATGTAAAGCTTCCATCCCCCTGTTGTGTTTTCTGTAAATAAAGCCTGTTCTGTTTTGAAGTTAACAAGCCGTGGTGCCTAACTCTTTAATGGTGAAGCAAATACATGTAGCAGTGGTCCTTACAAAAAACAAATACCCCGAAGAGACTTCTGCAGATTTGTATAGCGGATTAGTCAGCAGCTCTGACCAGGCACTTCACACAGACCCTCACAGTACCGTGAATATAAAGGGGGCACGTGTCATAGGGACAAAGAACAGCTGTCCCGAAGGCACCTGCTTGTTTGCGGAGTGCCACAAGAGGCAGTACTCTCCCCGATGTTATTTAACATCTACATGTGCCCCCTCGCCCAGATTGCCCGGAGGTATGGGTTCGATTGTCACCAGTATGCGGATGACACCCAGCTCTATCTGTTTTTGGACGGCCAGTCAGGTCCTAAAGAAGCCAGGCTAGCTGTGACAAGGGCCAGGGCCTTTTCTGTGGCAGCCCCGTACTGGTGGAATGAGCTCCTGGAGGACATCAGGGCCCCGCGGGACCTTTTACAGTTCCGCAGGGCCTGTAAAACAGAGCTCTTCCACCAGGCTTTCGATTAGGGTGCCGACACCGACACTGTGGCCCTGGCCCCAATACCAATTCTAGTACCAACATCAGCATTAAATCAACATCTAATAGCCTGGCAAGGTCCTGGACAACGGTGGTTGTTGTCATCTGGATGCTGAAAGAACACCGCCATCGTTTATTACCTGTACTACTAGCACTTTGAAATTATGATGGTTTTAACTGTTTTATCTTTTTAAATACTGTGTGTTTTATTGTATTACAAATACGTTGTAAGCCACCTTAAGCCCGCCTGGCGGGGAGAGCAGGATAAAAATCAAAGGAAATAGATAAATAAACCCTGTGAGGTAGGTTGAAGAGACTGGCTGACCCAAAGTCACCCAGCAAGTTTACATGTCAGAGCTGGGATTCAAACCTTGGTGTCCAGATCCTAGTCTGACCATTTATCCAATTACACATATTTACCTGACAAATTATCTGACAAAGCTAAGATTTAAAGTAATCAAGTAGAACCCCAAATCCCATTGCTCATTTATATTTCCGTATCTGTAGAAGTTAAGTATTCCCAGTGCAGTAGCATCAAAGAATATATGGTAAAATAGTGTGTTTGCCTTATAACAAGTCATATCATTTGTCAGTTGAGCCCAGTTTTGTCTGACAGCAATTCTCCAAGGTCTCGAGCAGAGATTTTTCCCAAGTCTGCTGACAGAAATTTTTAACCAGAGGTGCCAGGAGTTGAACCTAGGACCCTACAAACGCACAGTGTACCATTGAATTGGACCCTCCTTCTGTCTTCTTTTAAATGTTTGTATTAGGTCATAGTGAAGTACAATCTAAGCTATGCTTGTGATTGAAACCTCTGTTCCTATGTGTCCCTTGTGCAGACTCGTGTTATCCATCTACAAAGTTGTAAAAGAAAAAACCTACCTACTGCAGTGCAAAAGTATCAAACTGCCCGGAGGAGTCAACATGCTTTAAAGTGTCCATTTCCACTTACTAGTGTGAAACAAAACCAATTACCAATAAAAAATCTGTACAGTTTGCCATCAGAGCAGTTTAAATAAACTATGATAAAATCGTGTGGATTATTCCTTCTTAATATTTGTTTCAAAGTTCCAAGAGCGCCCTCTGGTGTGAACGAAGGCCCTGTTCCCTCACCGAAGGACATCTCTTTCTCTATGCAAAGTTTGCAGTACAATCGCCAAGTTGTTCTCTCATGTGTTATTTCTGATTTCAAAGCTTCACCTGCTTCTGACATTCTATCTGATTTTCTGGGCTTGTTTCACTGTATTTTTTCAACCTCACTAATACGAATGAATTACAGCAGAAAGAGGCAAAATGACTGTGGAAGCATTTATTGTTTCTCTCCCTTGCTCCCATGACAGCCAGAGACTTCATACAGGTATCTCAACCAAATTCAGTACTGTGGGAGTCCTCCTTCCTACGGGCCAAAACAGAGAGGTGTACAAGGTCTCAGTAAAGAGCAAAGTAAAATCTTTTCTGCAAACAGAGGGGGAAAACCTTAGACAATAGAAATAAAACTGAAAAGCTCCCCTGCGCTTTGGCTGCCCATCTTCAGCTCAGACAGGTTTCAGTGGGCGATTTCCAGAGGATAATGGCCTATTTACTCAGGGATGTCTGAGGAGAGCATCATTTGGCACAAAGGAAAATGAAAACTGAAAGGCTCAGCAGCACTACCCCTGAGGTAACATATTGACTAACGCCACGGATTTCAAAACTGCAGGTGCTCATTAGGCATCACAACTGTTACCGGCAAAAGCAAAACCAGATTTATGGAGGCAGGTGCTCATATGTCAGTGGAAGCTGCCATAATTATTAGTATATGTACACAGGCAGAATGACTAAAGGGGAAGGTGTGGAAAGATCACAATAGGGAGGGAAATCTTCTAAAATAAAAGTAAAAATGCATGGCCATACCACTATAAATATATATCCAATGATGATAACAGACAAGGGGATCAGTAACCAATAATCACTGACTAACACAGAGACATAGCTATTTTATATAAATAACATTCCAGCCCTAAAATTTTGCTTTGCTAAAATTCTGGCAGAATATCATGTTTGGACACTGTCTGCAAGCACAACTAGCTGCAGCAGTCTACTAAGGATTATTGATGTGGGGGGCAGCAGATTTTGGAAGCAGGCTGCTTGGCACAGGTAGACAAGTCTTCATTGTTTATCCTGCAAGAGAAAATGGGCTTGGGTTCAGCTTAGCCCTTTTTTTTCTGGTCTGGTTTCATGGTGAAACTGAACACCAGGAAAGGGCTAGCATCCCCCCCCCCAATGCTTACAACAAAATTTAAAAAATGTTTTTTTAAAAAAAAAAAAAGTAACTTTTTGTAAACATACTTGAGAAAGCCTAGAAATAAATCAGTGCTTTACAGTACTGAATTGATTCAGATTGGAGATGAACAGCTAGATTCAAGTTTAGTAGCAACTCAGAGACCAACAAGATTTTCGGGGTACCAGCTTTTCAGAGTTGAAGCCTCCTTCCTCAGATACCTTACAAATCTCACACAGGAAGCTTTCGCTCTTAAAAGTGATATCCCTAAAATCTTGTTGAAAGTGCTACTGGACTCAAACCTAGCTGTTCTGCTGCAAACCAACATTGCAACCTTCTCAAACTATCAGATTGGAGAGGGGTTTCTGTGGCAACATCTCATTTACTCATAAATTTCTGCCTCTTCCAAGAGCTTTCCTTGCATATGTAATTCAACTGAATGTCCTTGACAAAATGTCCTCTACACCCAGAAAGGTTATAAAACCTGAAACCAGCCACCAGACTAATTCTGGGGTGTGTTTCCCAATTTTTAAATTTTCCATGTTTTGTTGGAGCTTTTCAGCAACATGTATGAAGCATAACAAGTGCCATACCAATATTCACCTTAATCTTAAAGGGGAAGGGGAGAGCTGCTCTCTTATTCTTTTATTATGCTACACAAGATGGCCTTTGAATATTCTAAGTGTTATATCATCTTATTCCTTTCATCTTTCAGAGTTGCCTAGTTACAGTCATTTTATTCTTCTTTAAATACCAAGGATGATGATTAACTATCCCTAACAGCATGACTGCTGAAATATCAATGGAGACAAGGATTCACATTGAACAGAACAGAACCTTAAGGCTATACACATCTTGAGTGGCAAACCTGCTGTGGATCCACACCAAACACTTTATAGACAGATGTATGAAATTTCTGAACTGAAATTGTGCTTCAGAGCAGCTGGTTCTCCATATTTTCAGCACAAGCCAGATCTAAATATTACTGATTGGTTAGCTCTTGTGCCAATCATGATGTGCCATGTTACCTGCCTCCTCTCTTGAATATTTATTGCCATTAAAAAAAACAGAATAAATAATTGAGTAGATAGCCATGCCAGACAGCTGGGTGGAGGAGTGTTTTCAAAAGGAGGGGAAAATCTGAGACACATCAGGGAACAGAGAAACAGAGGCAGGGGAAAACAGACACTGCTGTACCACAGGAAAAAGTTGAACCTAAGGAAGTATATCAGTATACAGTGCTGGCAGAAAATTCCCTTAGGAGGACTAAAAAAATTTAGATGAAGACATTTTAATATTCTCAAAATACATGTTATTATTCCACTTGAATGGATTGTTTTTATGTTTGAACAAATGAGACAGATATAGGGAAAAGTCCAATCTAAATTTCTATGGAAAATATTAGGCCTTCCCCCATGCGTGTCCTATGCAGCCATCTGTTTGGAGACTAATCAGAGTCTTTTGAAAACAAAATCTTGCTTTATGACATTTAAATTTTGACTCAAGTTACATTTTAGAGCTAATTCCAATCCTTTTATATCACAAATGCTTACCGAGTCCTCATCCTCGGCATGGTTTTCACATATAGAGAGTAAGATCACATGAGGAGCTAGTGTAGGAGCTAGTTTTGGAGAGCTTCATTTGTCAGAAAGTTCAGCCTTTTGCTTGATTAAACAAGGACTCCTCGACATAGAACGCCAAGAGCTGATTAGCCTGGCTTCAGGTAGATGCTCCCCCTTGAAGGTAGGGTTTCCTCCCCAAGGGTCTATTGCAGAATACCTTTTTGTTTAACCATTCCTCATTATCAAAGAGCTTTTATGTTAGGCCATTTTAATGGGCTGCCTTTGGCTGTACTGGGTGGTAGGTTCTCTAAGACTCCTTATGTGGATAGATTGTCCTTGTGGTGTTAATGAAATTGAGAGTCTGGATCATATCCTTCTACACTATCTATATATCTAATAGCCAAGTGGCCCCGTCTGTGCGGATCGCTAAATCCGCACTCCGGGGCCACCTGGGGGGCAGGGAGATTTTTGGGCACACGTGGGGCTGTCCCCACGTGTGCACAAAAATCCTAAATGTGGGGGAAAACCTTGGGGGGATGTTTAAATCCCCCCGAAACTGGAAGAGCATCCCCTGCGCATGCGCAGGGGACGCTCTGGAACGCCGCTGCGGCCTCACAGCCGCTTTGCGGGGGAGGGGGAAGCGCTGAGGCCCGGCAGCCAGAAGCCGCGCGGGCCTCGCTCTCCAGCCGGGGGGCGAGGGTGAGAAAGCGCCGAAGACGGGCGCAACTTACCAGGGGCGTCGGGAAGGTTCAGCCCACTCCCGCGACCGCCCTTGGTCCCTCCTTCCAGGCTCCAGCGCGCCGAATCCCCTGGCGAGGCCCCGCCTGAGGGAGGTGTGAGTGACGGAGCGCCTCCCCGCCTGCAAAGATGATGGCCCTGAACAAGCAGTGAGAGGTGGAGGGGCAGTGGGCCAAGCTGAGGCGATTTGCGGGAAGGAGAAAAGAGCCTGAATGGAATAACTGCAACCCAGGTATGTGCAGAGTGGATTTGCGAAATGTCAGCTCTGCCTCCCCCCCCCGCGAGTATCGCGGGTCCACCTCTTGTTTATACCAAATGATCAAAGTCTCTCAATAATCAAATTACAGTTGTAAATTAACATTTAGAAGTTGAAATTGTCTTGCAGGAAATTGCTTCCTTGCGTCTCATACAACAAAAGTTCACATTCCACAGGATCAATACAGTGTCATGGTTTTGGGCCTCGCGCTCAAGCTGGGGCCTCCCCCGCCCGCGAGTATCGCGGGTCCACCTCTTGTATCTTCTATTGTGATGTTCGATCATCATATCTCGAGCCTTTGTTGAGAAAACTAGTAAATCATTCTGATGAATGGAAGATATCTTATTCACTCTCTACTTGCTCCTCAGTGATTATGGAAATGGTGGCCAAGAGGAGGGAATGTATCATTAACAGCATATGACGTTTGTATTTCCTTGCCTGTCAGTTTTAATACAATATGCTAATAAAGGTTTGATTGATTGATTGCTATACTAACCATCTTGACTTTTTGTAAGGACCTCATTAACAGCCTGTCATATTGGGTTACCACCAACTGCATAGATCCCTTGACCCACACTCAAGTGGTTCTCTGAGATGCCCTCTAACATTATGTAGCTGGTCGACTTAAAGTTGCTCTTTGGTGCTAAGTTGCCAGGGAGTGTCCCATGAGCAATATTAACTGAATTCAACAAAAAATCTGTGGTCTAAAAATGTTCACTACTGAAAAATAGATGTGTTGTAAATAAGAAAAATAAGGGGAAATCATCATAATATGACAGTTGAATCAGTCAGTGACAATGATCAGTTATTTCAACAGGTATAACAGAAAGAAAATGTAATGCAGGGACAACGCTACAACAGTCAAGTTTCCAAGTCCAAACAAAACATTATAGAGTAATCCTGATCAAGCCTGATCAAGCCTGATCAAGCCTGGAGTCTCTAAGAGTGGGGTACAATGAGATGGTCAGGCCATCAGCCACTTTAAAGATTCTTCCAAAATAGAACCTTTTACACAGAAAGTGATAGTGTGAATCCTCAATAGACATGACACACAGCTTGTCACAGGAAGACAGCTGCCAAAGGAGCACATTTAAAATCTCCTCTGCATGGCAGTCATTTCATGAGCACCATTTTTGAGATTACAGTTCATCACTGCACTGGCCCCATTATTCAAGGCTCAGGTCAGCTGTCCAGAAATTCAATGTGTTTAGAAAGGAAAATATATCCCTGCTTCTTTCAGAATACCCATGCACTGACCTAAAAAAGGTTAACGAAGGCTCCAGAATCCCATTCAATTATATAAAGCAGCACCAAGTGACACAACAGCAGATTTTTTTCCTTCTTCTGCGGAAGATAAAAGGCCTATTGCCTGCAATTCTAAATTGTTTTAAACATCCATTTTTCTTAACTCCCTTCCAATGAAATCCTTGAGATTCTAGTTCTAGGGTGTCTGTTCTGAAGATCTCAGCACCTACACAAAATCATAATTCCTACTGTTATGTAAGAAAATGTCATGATTAAGTCTTTTTTAAAAAAATATTAGAATCTATTTTCAAACAAACAACCCTAACATTTAAAAAATTGCAGCTAGCAAGTAGCGTACTTGCATTTTGAGCACCCTGGTTCCAAATTTTAGCAGTCTTGCTGCTGATTCATTTATCCTTGCTTGCACATAAAACAGTGCCGAGAGGTGATAAGATCCTGGACTTGGTACAAAGTAATGCTCAAGACCTGATAAGAGATGTAAATGTGATAGCACCAGTTGGGATCAGTGACCATCATGCTATTCAGTTTATCATTTGTTTAAATAGGAAGCTTCCCCAAAAGACCAACGCAACCACATTTAACTTTAGAAGGGGTAACTTCTCTCAAAAGAGGGGGCTCATGAAGAAGAAACTGAAAGGAAAGGTAAGGAGGATCAAATCCCTTTGGGAAGCTTGGCGACTAAAACTACAATACTGGAAGCTCAGATACAATGTATACCACAGGTTAGGAAAGGTATTAATAGGTGTTTAAAAAGTCCTACATGGTTAACAAACAAAGTAATGAAAGCAGTAAAGGGTAAGAAGGATTTCTTTAAGTGGTGGAAGGCTAGTCCGAGTGAGGTAAATAAAAGGGAGTACAGGCTTTGGCAAATAAAATGCAAGTCAGTGATCAGACAGGCTAAAAGAGACTATTGCAAAAAATATGAAGACCAACAATAAAAATTTCTTCAAATACATCAGAAACAGAAAACTAGCCAAGGAGGCAGTGGGGCCCTTGAATGACCAAAGGGTAAAAGGATTACTAAAAGATGACAGGAAAATGGCAGAGAAGCTGAAAGCATTTTTTTGCCTCTGTCTTCACTGTGGAAGATGGCACATTGATGAACAAAAGCTATTGAAGAAGAATCAGCATGGATTCTGTAATGGAAGATCTTGTCTCACTAACCTTTTAGAGTTCTCTGAGGGGGTGAACAAACATGTGAACAAGGGTGACCCAGTAGATGATGTTTACCTAGACTTCCAGAAAGCTTCTGATAAAGTTCCTCATCAAAGGCTCCTAAGTAAACTCAGCAGTCATGGGATAAGAACAATCCTCTTGTGGATTAAAAACTGGTTAACAGGAAACAGAGAGTTTTCACAGTAGAAGGTAGTAAGCAGTAGGGTATCGCAGGGCTAGGTACTAGGTCCAGTGCTTTTTAACTTGTTCATTAATGATTTGGAGTTGGGAGTAAGCAGTGAAGTGGCTAAGTTTGCAGATGACAATAAGTTGTTCAGGGAAGTGAGAACCAGGGAGGACTGTGAGGCGCTCCACGAGATTGGGCAAGTGGATGTCCACGTGGCTGTGACGGACAGCACTTTTTAAAAGCTTAGAAGTGCTGTTCAAATTGCTGAAGGACTGTGATGGGTTCTTCACAGAAAAAGAGGGCCTTGAGTGACAGGCTGCTCCAAGAAATCTGATTGGTTAACATCAGCTGAGCAGAGAAAATCGTATGACCGCTGCATGCTGAAAAGAGAGTCAGTCAGATTTCTGCCTTGACTGAGATGAGTACTGACAGTCTGATTTCAGCCTTAGCTGAGAGCAATTTGACACAGACAGAGAACTGGGGGAAAGTTGGAAAGGAAGTTGGGGAAATAGATGGAGACTCCCATTCAGGCCAAAGAAAGGGGCTAGATCTTCTAGTGAGAGGAGAACTTCCCTACCCAGTCAGGGAGTTAGCTCTGCCTGTAGAAGCTGGTTCCAGAGAAGAGTATACCAGCCTTCTGGAAACCCAAAGAGTCAGAGAATACTCAAAGAAAGTGTGCTGAACTGTTTGAAAAACACTGGAACAAAAGCCTCTCAGCATAAAGTAACTCTGAATAGCTTAAGTAATTCTCATTAGCCTGAAACATAAGAACTAAAGTCTGTGCTTATACTGGTTTTACCTCAGAAATTTCAGCCCCTGATTTCACCTGACTTTCCCCCTCTATACTGAATAAAATATATTGTTAATTTGGAATATAAAAACATCTCAAGTGCCGTTAAAGTTAAAGGAGGCTAACAATCCTTCCCTCAGGTTCCTCGGCTGAGCAAACAGCCAAATTATTACACTGTGACAGGATGGGACAGCTAGAGTTCTTCAGTGAAGAAGAAAACACATTAGTAGGGCAACTCATACAGTAAAGGGAAAGAAAAATGGAGGGAAAAACTTGCATCTGAGTGAGGGAAGTGGACGGGGCAGTCATAGTGGCAAATGAGGTTCAAAGTGGGCAAGTGCAAAGTTATGCACAATAGAGCCAAAAATCCTAACTATAAATGTATGTTGATCGGGTCCAAACTGGCAGTAACTGACCAGGAGAGTCATGGTAGATAAATGACTGAAGATGTCAACTCAGTGTGCGACTGGAATAAAAAAGGGATTATTAGGAAGGGGATTGAAAACAAATCAGCCAGTATCATAATGCCCCTGTATAAATCTATGGTGTGGCCTCATTTATAACAGCAAGGTGGCCTAGAGTGCGGATAGTCTGGTCGGCTACTCTGCCTCACCATGAAGGGCAAGGCCCTGGTGTTGCAAGCGGAGGACAACCTTACGATGATAAGAGCAAGGTGGCCTGGAGTGCAGATAGTCTGGTTGGCTATTTTGCTTTGCCATGAAGGGCAAGGCCCTGGTGCTCCAGGTGGAGGCCAACCTTGCGATGATAAGAGCAAGAGGGCCTGGAGTGCAGATAGTTGGGTCGGCTATTCTGCCCTGTCAGATGAGAAAGGCCATGGAGCGTGGCTTAGGGTAATTTTTGTTGCACCCTGACATATGGGTTGAGTTCCAGGACCTGTATAGGGCTGATGGGGTGCACCTATCTGACAAGGGCAACAGGTTCTTTTTGTAGGACTTGCGGCAAGGGATTAGCTCAGCCTTGGCCTTTTAGTGGGAGCAAAGACCAAAGCAGAGGCTTGGTCTTGGCTGTGGCAGGTTGGTGCGGGCAAGAAACTGGAACCGGTGAGCACCTTACGGCATTTTCCCCATTAGGGAACAGGGAGTCATCAGGAACTGCCTTCGGATTTTCAGGTCCAGGGTGGGGAATGGTGATCACCTCCTCTGGGAACCTCCTAGGGTATGCTCCTCTCTGCAAGTTGTCAGGCTTCAGGGGTAGTGCTCCTAGGTGGCGACCAGTTTGCTGAGCTGCCGGTCACAAGCCAGACCAATGGCTCAAGATTGGAGCTGGGTGACCCACCTGAGAAAAGGGCAAGGAGGTTGGTCAAGGGAATGACACCTGTCTTGCCTGTTCCGTGCTCGCTTAGATGGTCCCTTGCCGCAATGTTATGTTAAATAGTTAATAAAGTGGCCCTTGTTTACTTCCAAACTGTTGTCTGTCTTGTTATTCCAACTGGGGGGGGGGCAAGTACTTTTCACCCTTTCTTACAGTACAAGAACTTGTGGGCACTGAAT
Source organism: Gekko japonicus (assembly GCF_001447785.1). Lineage (NCBI taxonomy): Eukaryota > Metazoa > Chordata > Lepidosauria > Squamata > Gekkonidae > Gekko > Gekko japonicus. The sequence goes on from NW_015168045.1 coordinate 1,668,996, forward strand.
GAAATTAATGAGCAGTAGGCTTAGGACGGCGGAAGACCTTCAGGAAGGTCTGGCGTGATCTGGTCCATGGGGTCGCAAAGAGTCGGACTCGGCTGTGCGACTGAACAACAACAACAAAGGCTTAGGACAGATAAAAGGAAGTACTTCTTCACTCAAAGAGTAATTAATATGTGGAATTCACTGCCGCAGTAAGTGGTGGTAGCTACAACCACAGACAGAAGAGAATTTTAGTCTCAGTCCTATGTGGCTGATTGGGCTAAGAGACAATGACTTATCCGAGGCTATATCTAAGACCCTCAAAGATAAAAAGAGATCTGAATCCAAGATGTGAAAGATGGGGCTCACTTTTGATAAGCCACAATGCTGGATGTGGAAATCTCAAAGCTGAGTGATGCCACTGATCAGTGTTTTTCTGGACTGCCCTTCCATGTTGGGACTGGGAGGCACCTTTCTGCAGTCATTCTGGTCCTACCTGTAGGCAATGCTCCCTCTAAGCTGTGAAATCTTGTGAGCAAAAATTCTACTTTGTGAGCTACTGGCATTAAAATTGTGAGAGAGTGATCTGGCTACTGCATAAATTAGTTTGCTCTGGAACCATCCTTCCTGATCTAAGACAAAAATATGTGAACTGGAGGATAAAGAACAGTGAGCTAGCTTACACTAACTCAGCTTAGAGGGAACACTGCCTGTAGAGTAGGTTTCAGAAGGTGGTCTGAGGGACTTCTACTCAGCCCCTTGGCCTTTGGCCTGTAGAGTCTTGCAAGGTTCCATCTTATCTCCTATGCTTTTCAACATCTACATTTAACTGTTGAGTGAGCGTCGGGCTCTCCCTTAGACGTCAGTGCGGCGCCCCCAGTGGCTGTGGCATCGGGGTCTCGAACAGGCTCCGGCAGGGGTCCAAAAAGGGAGAGGGAGTGAGAGGCCTCAGATAGGCAGGAGACAGGGTTAGTCCCTCTACCAGTGCGCTGCAGACTTCCTTCCCCTCTCTCTGCTGTCTTTCTCTCTCTGGTCAGCATCCTCCTGCATTCCACAGCGCACTCTTCCTCCCCGGCCCCTTCTCCATCCTGCCTTTTATCTCCCCGCCCTGCTCCCAGGACGGTCCATCCGCCCTCCGGCTTGGGTCACACCCTCCTTTATCTATCTGGATGCCAGCGTCTCCCAGGCGAATGCTGATCCGCTAGCAGTGGCTCTGGCGGCCTCTGGGCCGCGGCGCCGCCACCGATCTACGGTGGTACTCACTGCTCCACGTCCACTCCTGGCCAATCGGACAAGCAGCCTCAGCCCCTCTCCTCTTATGTGGGGTTGCTCCGTGGACCCCAGTCCTGTCTCCTGGCTCAGCTGACATAGCTCGCCATGGGAGGAGTCCCCACTCCCGAATCCCTTCCCGGACCATCAAACTTCGTCCCGTCTGGTGAGCCACGCCTAGGGTGTCTTGCAGGGTCTGTCGGGGTCCCCGGGGCCCGTTCTGCACATCCCGTGACCTCTGGAGCAGGACAGTGAGGTCATTCAGAGATCTGGGCTGGGTTGCCACCAATACATGGATGACACTCAGCCCTATCTTGCACTTCCAGATGATCCCAGGATGCTGTAGAAATCCTAAATATACAGAACAGTTGCTGCAAAGTGCACACAATTATAAGAATAATAGACAATGATTAAGCTATAATACTGATGAGCTTCATGATGTTTAATCTTTGTTCTTAACAGCAAGGCACCATCAAACAAAGGATGATGACATCAAGATGAACGGACAGGACGAACTTCTCGAGTTACCGTTCGTTTCGATGACTCTTTATCATACAGGTCTCAATTCTGTATCCATGTACAATAAAATCAACTGCTGGATATTCTTGAATTCAGACGCCTTCTTCCAAAGCTCTTAGCTAACAAGTATAACCTTTCAATTGGACGAATGTTATTTTTATGGTTTTGTAACTGTATTTTAGTTTTGGTTTTAATTGCTTTAATGACATGGGGGTTGTTTTGATTTTGGTTTTTGGTTTAAATGTTTTTTAAGATGTTAGCTGCTTTGATGGCTTTGATGGCTTTGATGAAGGTGGGATACAAACCTTATAAATAAATAATAAATAAAATAAGGGTATTGAGTATGACTGTATAAAAGGGCTGCCTGCATCCAACCCTGTGTAGTACATACAGGGAGAAGAAGAAATGTTTTTTGGTTGTTGCCCATCTGGTAACCTTTCTCAGGAACTATCTAGCCCAGGGACACCAGACGCTGACCACGGTAGTCCAAACAAGAGTGTTTCTCCATTCATACAAATACCAATCCTAGCAAATACCAACACTGGTAAATACACAGAATTACTTCAGGAGTCTTAGGCTCCACACTGACAAAATAAATAATCTGGTTTTAAGAGAGGCATTCTTTCCAAATTTTTCCACACCTCAAATCATACCAGAAGCATCGCAGCTATCCTTTAAAAGCGGTTTAAGGATAGAGACTTCCTCGGTTTAAAAATGAAAAAGTGGGATTTACTCACACTAGAGCCAGCCATTATTGATGGAAGAAAAACAAAGATCCCATTAAGTTACTCAGTTCTGAATACTGTGACAATTAATGCCATCAAGGACATATAATAATAATCTGTCTGTCATAAAAGAGAACGTTTAGAGCTTAACTCACCCCAGCTATCAGTCCCTGGCAGCCAGCAAAATCTAGGTCAGCACAAACATATGGAATTTTGAAGATTCAAGAAAATAAGATGTTTGGTTTTAAGTATTAAAGGAGAGCTTAAGATGAGGTCAGAAGCAGAGGTCATATTAAAGCACAAAGAATAATCACACATGTAGTCATAAAAAGAATATCCATAAGCATCAGAGTTACTGTTTCTCTTGAAGGTTTAAATAGTGAGGAACAGGTCATTTTGAAGAACAAATACCCATTTGAAGAATGTGAAAGAGAATAAATTGCTCTTATGCTGCTTCATCGGTCCTGGGTGACACCAGCACTGCATTAGTTAGAGGGGGTATATTAAGTTCAATAGGGTATGCTTATGATGTGTTTTAATCTATATACTAATAGCCAAGGCGCCCCCTGTGTGCGGATATCTAAATACGCACATTGGGGCACTTAGGGGGCAAAGAGATTTTCCTGCACATTTGGGGCAATCACCGGATGTGCTGAAAAATCTGAAATCTATAAAAAACTATAGGGGGATACTTTAATCCTCCCAAAAGTAAAAGAGCATTCCTAACGCATGCGCAGAAAATGCTCTGAGAACTGCCTCGTCACTGCCACAGCCACCACTGGGGGGGAGAAGGCTTGGTGGGCTGGCCACTCAGGCCTTGCTGCTGCTCCCACTGCCGTGGGGGGGGGGGAGAAAGCTTGGCGGACCTAACAGCTGGGAGCCTTGCGGGCCTCACCATTGGTGCCGGGGGGGTGGGGAGAAGGCTTAGTAGGCCTGGCAGCTGGGAGCCGCGCGGGCCTCGCCGTTGGTGCTGG
>NW_015168045.1:1673006-1703361 GCF_001447785.1 Gekko japonicus
CCCTCCTCCTCCCCACCCACCCAGCTGGTGGCAGCTTTTGCAGAGCGTCTCCTGCGCACGCGCAGGAGACGCTCTTGCACTTTCGGGGGGATTTAAACATCCCCCCGAATTTTTTTTAACTTTTTTTATTTTTGTGCACATGTGGGGACTGCCCCACATGTGCACAAACCTCCCCCTGCCCCCCAAGTGCCCCCAAAGTGCAGATATAGATATCCGCACGGAGGGGGCAACTTGGGTATTAGTATAAGGATAAATAAATAAATATTTCCCCACCTATCTTTAGTAGTGACTGTAATAATACACAATTCTGCTTTCTCATCAGCATATTCACTATACAGGCCCAACCCTACCTTTAGACAATCTTAGGAGGCATGCTTATTTATTTTAAAAATTATATCAAGATAAGAGGGTGCCTTTCTGGATCAGACCAGTGGTCCATCTAGTCCATCACCTTGCTTCGACAGTAGACAGTGTGAGTTTCCCTGAAGGACCAACAAGCAAGGCCTATGTTTTTCCCTAATCTCACCTCCAACAATTGGCATTTGTGGGTTTTCTGCCTATAAATGCAGATGGTCCCATTAGTCACTACGAGTAATACCCATCAATGGACTACTCTCCATTAATCTGCCTGGTCTCGTTGTAACACCATCTATGCTCATAGCCATCACTATGTCCACTGGCGGTGAATTCCACAATATAGCTGCGGTGGCTCAAGTGGTTAAGACGCTGAACTGCAGGATGTGGAAGATCAGTAGTTCAGCAGTTCGAGACCCGGGTGCCGCATGATGGAGTGAGCTCCCATCTCTAGTTTCAGTTCCTGCCAACCTAGCAGTTCGAAAGCAAGAAATTATTAAAAGTAGATAAATAGGTACCACTTTGGTGGGAAGGTAACAGCGTTCCATGCACCTTGGTGTTTAGTCATGCCAGCCACATGACCACGGAAACATCTTCGGACAGCACTGGCTCTTCGGCTTTGAAACGGAGATGAGCACCGCAACCCTAGAGTCGGATTCGACTGGCTTTCAAGCAAGGGAACCTTTACCTTTACTAAATAAGTACTTCCTTTTGTCCGTCCTGAATTTAAAAAGCAGAAACATTGATATCCTGCTGTCTTCAGGGTTCAAAGTTACTTACTTTTACTTTACATACAAAATCACTAGGGTTGCCATTTACCCGATGGCAACCCTCCATTTTGCAGTCTTGGGAGAGAATCTCCCCCAAATAGCGTTTTGCCCTAAATCCAGCACATTGCCCCCGACATGCTGATGTCACTACTGGGTGATACGGGCATTGACTGATTTGATCTTCTTGCAGTCCAGGGGACTCTCGTCTTCTCCAGCACCATAATTCAAACGAATCTATTCTTCGGCGCTCGGCCTTACTTATAGTCCAACTCTCGCAGCCATACAGTACTACTGGGAATACCATTGCTTTGACCATACCCACTTTTGTTGGCAGGGTGATGTCTCTACTTTTTATTATGCTGTCTAATCTTGCCATAGCTTTCCTCCCAAGGAGCAGGCGTCTTTTAATTTCATGGCTGCAGTCACCATCTGCAGTGATCTTGGATCCCAGGAACGTGAAATCTGTCACTGCTTCCACGACCTCCCCTTCTATTTGCCAAGGAGTGATGGGGCTAGATGCCATAATCTTAGTTTTTTTGATGTTGAGTTTCAAGCCAACCTTTGCACTTATCTCTTTTACCCTCAGCAAGAGACTCTTTAGGTCCTCTTCACTTCCTGCCATTAGAGTGGTATCGTCCGCATATCTGAGGATGTTGATGTTTTCCCCAGCAATCTTAACTCTGGCTTCTGAATCATCCAGGCTGGCATTTTGCAGGATGTACTCTGCATATAAATTAAATAAGCAAGGGGACAATATACATCCTTGTCGTACTCCTTTCCCTATGCTAAACCAATCAGTTGTTCCATATCAGGTTCTAACTGTCGCTTCTTGGCCCTTATACAGGTTTCTCAAGAGACATGTGAGGTGGTCTGGTACTCCCATCTCTTTAAGGACTTGCCATAGTTTGTTGTGATCCATACAATCAAAGGCTTTAGCGTAGTCAATGAAGCAAAAGTAGATCTTTTTCTGGTACTCCCTTGCTTTCTCCATAATCCAGCGAATGTTGGCAATTTGATCTCTAGTTCCTCTACCTCTTTGAAACCCAGCTTGTACTTCTGGCAGTTCTCTACCCAAGTACTGCTGAAGCCTAGCTTGTAGGATCTTTAGCATGACCTTGCTAGCATGTGAAATGAGTGCAATTGTGAGATAGTTTGAACATTCCTTGGCATTGGCTTCTCTTCTGTTCTTATGAGATCTCCAGCCACCATCTGGAGGTTGGCAACCTTGTGTCTGTAGCTATGGAAGTTCGTGTCGCAATACACCTGTTATTTTTGAGATGGTACAAGATATGTTTAAAGTTTTGTCCAATATACTAACCTTCTGAAATTACTTAACTTGTGCCAAGGACATAGTTTAGGAGATTGTTTTCCATTCCAGTGGTGAATTCTCAAACTAAAATATCTCTGAGAATGCACAGGGTGGCCCTCCCTCATCCAGTGCACCAGTGGCACTTATAATACCCACTGGGGTCCACACAGTAGCATAATATATGAACAGGGCCAATACTAACATGTAGAGGCTTCATATGCATGTTGTACAATTTGCCACTACATTGGTAGTGAGGACAGTGTACCAGGTGGGTGGAGAGATAAAGCACCCTCCCTGCTCCCATTCTTCATTGTGTGTAGGGCCAGTAGGATCATTTGAACTGCCTCAATAGCTTTTAATTTGTAATTTTAACCTCAAAATGATAAAAGTCCTAGAATTGGAAGGGGCCTTATAGGTTAACCTTTGTTGTTAGCCACCTTGGAAATATGTAGGGCAGAAATATTTAATAAATAATAATAATAAATGGACCCTGCAAGCAAAACTTGCATGCATTTTTATGACACATCAATCAGACTGCTACAAACTATAAACTGTGTATAACAAAGTATATAGTGATGTTACCTTCTTGTCACTTCAGAGAATTAGATTATACGGTTTCATAGCAAAAGTATTTATTACAAATATTCACTAGCTAAAACATTATGGAGGCACATTTCAGTTGTCAATATGTTGCCAAACCAGCACATCAGACTGCAATATGCCACAAATACCTTTTCACATACAAACTCAATTGTACATCTGCCCAGCACATTTCAACCCAGCAGCCACATTTCAGTGATTTACAATTGCCTAGAAAAGCTGCAACATTCATGTTCCCCCCGTTCGCGGGGAGGGCGGGGTATAAACACAATTAAATAAATAAATAAAAATACATGAAACACAGATCTTTTCCAAACTCAGAGGAGGCAGATGTTATATCTTCACATATACTTGGATGGAACCTGACTCCAATTTCAGATGCGATCCAACACAAATATGACTCTCCCTACAGCAGAAAGCTAGGTCAGGTATGCTAAAGTTTGATCTACGGTTGTCATCTCTACAGCCACCCCATGCACCTGAAGGTCATGAGTTAGAGAGGGCTCTTGGACTATTGTTTTCATACATTTTGTAAGGACAGAGGGATCAAAGTAGCTGCCCCTCTTCCAGACGTATGGGATGTCCATGACTATACAGGATGGGGAGAAAAAGCAAACTGTATCATACTTAATCAACCTTTGCAGTTTTGGTGGTTTCCACCATTTCATAGCACACTCTGGGAAACAAGGAAGGGTTGTGGTTTTATGGTATAAATCATTAGAACCACATGGCAAGCTGCTTGACATGTAGAACAGCCTCTATCAGGCAGCAGAAGGTATCACTGGCTTCATTTTTGCATGAGTTCCAGAAAACACAGAGAGAAGAGAATGTAAAGAAGCACCCAGAAGTCTGGGACTGAGGAACTAAAAAATGATTTTTTAGAATGGAGCAGCAGCACAATTGTACTTTGCTTGGGGTAATAAAATACCTTGAGCCAGCCTGCCCATTTATCATACTGAAAGCCAGTATGGCACAGTGGTTAAAATGTTGGACTAGGAACTGGGAGACCCAAGTTCAGATCCCCTGCCTGCCATGAAACAAACAAGGTGACCTTGGGACAGTCACTCTCTTTCAGTCTAACCTACCTTCTTAGGTTGCTGTGAGGATAAAATGGAGAGGGAGAGAGAAGGCTATATGCTACTCTGAGCTCCTTGGAGGAAAGGTGGGATTAAAAATGAACAAAACAAATAGATGGATAAATGCCTTTTGGAAGAGAAGACTTTCATGCTATCTGAAGAAGTCACCTTCTGAACTTCCTCCACATTTCAGAGGGTAGGTGCTACAACTGGGGGGAAAAAACCATGGTCAAAGACTGAACAGTGTTTTAACAAGCTGTCCCTTGAAGGAATGGAAAAGGTCTTTGCTTGTATAGTATAGTTTGTATAGTAGTAAGTGGACAAACATAAGATGCATGTGGAATAATATTTTAAGATGGGTCACATTTATATCTATTTCTGAAGAGCACTTCAATATTCATTTAAATATCATTTCCTACATAAGAGAATCCTAGATCCATCCCCCCTGAGTACCTCTAATCCAGGAGAGTTTAATTCATTTGTTACGAGGGCCGGATCTGACATGTCACTTTGCCGGGCTGGACCATGGGTGCCATAAAATGTAAGATGAGGTATTGGAGATATAAACTTTATTAAGATGATTTCAGATGCCGAATGGCAATAGGCTTGATTGGATTAGGTGTGATATGCAAAGGGGCAGTAGGCGTGGGGACAGGAAACCTAGGTCTCAGTTTGGTCCAGGAAGATTCTGTCCAGGAGGATGCAAAGAATAAATGGAAATAAGTCTGAAGAAGTGAGCAGTGACTCACAAAAGCTCATACCCTGCCACAAATTTTGTTAGTCTTCAAGGTCGTACTGGATTCTTACTCCTTCTACAGTTATAAGAAACCACAACATTCAAGAAACAGTGGGGGACATTTAACCTTGCAGGACATTCAGTTGCTGACCTAAGAGTAGCAGTTCTCTTACAAAGAAATTTCAAAGGGAAATTAGAAAGAGAGACTGCTGAATTGCAACTGATCATGAAGCTCAATGCATCCTCCTGGGCTGAACTGAGACCTAGGTTTCTTCTCTCATTACCAATGGCTGCTATTGTTAATTGGCATCTGAAATAACTTCACTTTCCAAAATATAAGGACAGATGGACTCACATTCTAGCTGTATCTGAATAAGTGAGCAGTGACTCATGAAAGCTCATGCCCCGCCACAAATTTTGTTAGATTAAGGTGCTACTGGACTCCTGCTCCCTTCCACTAATAAAGATTGCAAGCTGTGCTGTTAGGTTTCTTTTATTATTAATTTTTTTTCATCTGTTAGAACTGGAAATGGGGATCTCTCCAAGTGAAATAATGTGTTGCTTTCAGACTGGACAAAATCCACTCACCACTAGTGATGATAATAAAGTTTTAAAAGCAAGGGGGGTTAATGTGAAGAAAGGCAGCCAGTGAAGTGGGAGGGGAGAGAAGGAGACCACGTGTTGAACTGGAATATATGGAACTATAAATGTATTTTTAAATACTTAGTCATCTACTTCCAGTAATTACAACAATCCAAGTGTTGTAATTCCTAATCAGGGTCTTTTTGAAAGAAAATCCCAGATAGGCAAAGAGAAATCTAATCTTAAAAAAAAACTTTTCAGAATAGGCCAAAATCATTTCACTTTAGTTCACCTTATCCCGGATGCATCTCTTTCCTGCCCCCCCTTCCTTTTTTAATGTGACTGTGTGTGAGAGAGAGATCAGGTCTCAAAGTAAACAGCAGAGCAGGGTTTGTCAGAAGAATCTCCCTCCCTCTCTCTAAAGAAGTGTGCATGCACAGGAAAGCTTCTACCTGAAATAAAATTTTGTTGGTCCTGAAGGTACCATGGGACTCCCTCTCCAAACAAGGGAAGAGAGGCTTGGGAATGCAGCAGCAGCCCCAGAGGAGGAAGCAGGAGAGAGTGGAGGGAACTTTTATCTAGTGTGCGCACGTGCACTGTCTTTTGCCTTCCGCCTTTGCAGCAGCACTAGTGAGAAACAGGGAGAAGGAAGCAGTTGCTCACGGGCCGAATACCAGCACTGCAGGGGCCGAATCCAGCTACAGCTTTGAATTGTAGTTTGTGAATTCTTGGAAAGAATATTCTGGCAAGATACTTTTGAATTTCTCTCTAGACATGTAATTAATACATTATTATGAAACTGAGAACATTAGAGCAGTGGCCTGTCTACCTTTAGCCTGACCCCCTGGACAGAAAGTAGCAAGACAGAACATGTTTCCATCCAGTGGTCTCTGAGATCAATAAGGAGTCAATATTCCTCAGCTAAAAGACTACAATGGCCAGATTCTGCTCTTGCACACAGTACATAATGGTAGATGCTATGCAATTGACTTCAAAAGTCCCTGGATCATTAAGAAACATGCTGAGTGGTTGTGGGATTCAACATGTTCTCTTTGAAACCTGTTTCTGTGAAGGAAGCTGTTCACTTCTAAATAGGTCAAACAGTGACACACTGTTCCTGTTAGAAAGGACATACTTCCTAGTCCAGAAAAAGAAACACACTAGGACCAGTAACTTTGTCCCTATGGACCATGTTGGGAACACAAATAAATGTACAAAATTAGGAAAGAAGAACTGTAACAGCCTCCCCCCCCCCCCCCCCCGCCGCGCCCGAACAATGTATAAACACATGTGTATGCAAACTGGAAACTCACGCAGAACATTCCCTAAAAATGCCATAATAATAACCAAAAAACCGGAACATGTGTTTATTGGTTGCACCATAAAACAATCAGCCATGGAGACACTAGTGGATTCTGAACTTGCTGCCAACAGGTGTTATGACATAAGCATCTGTGGACTAAAGCCCCTTTCAATTGCATAAAGTCTATCTCAGTTATGCACACATATAGATATGGTCAAGATCAAAAGGCAATGAATTGCAAGAATACCATAGTTCTGTTAGCTATACATGGAATTCAAATGTATGCAAGATAAAATATAGTGACCATTCACCACAGCAGCTGTATTATCACCAAGCTTAGCAAAGTTCCTTTAAAATCGAGTGTATGAGGAAATCTTTGATTCAATGCTAATTTTAATTTTATTCTAATTCAGCAGTTTCACACTTGAGTATCCCTTTATGTTTTTCCCCGAAACAATGTTTTTATTACTATGTAAATATGGAAACAGAGATGAGCACAACCCCCTAGAGTTGGATTCGACTAGCTTTCAAGCAAGGGAAACCTTTACCTTTAAATATGGCAATGGTTAATGTCAAATTGGTATGATTTGAGTCTATTGCATGAAGATTATGTGTTCGATCTCATAGACAGCAAATGTGTATTATTGGCATGTAATGCCATATATTACATAAGATGATGAACAAGTGAATAATCCCTGCAGTATGGTTGATTTTAAGATCCCTAATAATAGGCTGGTTTCCGTGCATCTGTTCCACTAGTCAGGGAGCTTTCTTCCAACAGAAGAAGCGTTCCCATGACATGAGACTAAACAACCTTGCGTCATAAGAAGACTCCTTGTGTCCCAGAAAAGTGCCTTTGCAACAGAATGGATCCACAGGATTCAACTAAATGTGGCCAGAGGAGACCAGGGTATAAAGATGGCATATGGATACATTTCAGAATCTGAACTTGTGTCTCTTCCACTAAGATTTGTGAAAAATGATCACTGTCCAGCATGTGATATTGAGTAAGGAGCAGTAGGTGAAAACATGGTTTCTTCTGAGTCAGCCTTCTACTAAGATATTCTTGGATATCATTCTGATCTGGTAAACCTGTTTTTTCACTTCACAGGTAGGTACTGTAATTTTAAGAAGAAGAGATTGGATTTATACCCCGCCCTTCACTATCCAAAGGAGTCTCAGAGCGGCTTACAATCTCCTTTCCCTTCCCCTCCCCACAACAGACACCCTGTGAGGTAGGTGGGGCTTAGAGAGCTCTTTCGAGAACTGCTTATGAGAGAACAGCTCTGAGAGAACTTGTGACTGACCCAAGGTCACACCAGCAGCAGCATGTGGAGGAGTGGGGAATCAAACCCAATTCTCCCAGATTAGAGTCCACACACTTAACCACTACACCAAACTGGCTTTAAGAGTGCCTGATACAAATTCTTCAGGTGTTAATCTCTGTCCAAAGAACTGGAATGGATGCAGTTATATCCTATTAAATTAGCTGTAAATCATATGTACAATATGCTCTGGATGGTAGCAGGAAGCATGTCTGTCCATATATTTATTTACAGTGTTTTTTAACTTGTTCCCCAAGGGATGCAAGCCAGAAGTTGGTTGGTTTCCAATTTGAAGTATTGTTCATATGTCCATTCCTTAGTTGCACAGTATATCATCCACACAGTGATCTGCTGTATATCATTTCAGGTTCAGCATAGCAGTTGAGTAGAAGTAGTTAGAGTTCTGACAGAATTCCTTTATTCCTCAAGGGCCCTGGCTCCAAATGATGAAATTATTAACACTATACCTTAAGTTCAGGACACATATTTGGGCATAGGAGCTCAGGAAATACTCCTATAAATCAACCATGAATATGTTTTCAAACCAGCAGTGCCATTATAAGCTATCCCCAACTCTGAAATAATTGTGAGAGAATTAAATTATGATTTAAGACCAATCTATCCTGACAGCTCATTGTCTAATATACCATAATACAATTAAGCAGAAGAAAATTATTTTTCAAAGTGGAAATATGATTCTGCTTTCATTACCGCTTAGGCTTTCTATTCCATCTTTCAAGAAGATGGTCAAGTTTGTCTTTTTTTAAAAAAAACTCCCAGTATCCAATTGAGAAGGTAACATATACATAACTTGCATAAGAGAATTTTTATGCTTTGGAAATGTAAAAAACAGAAACACCCACATTTAGAAATGGCTGGGGTTTTTTTAACAAAAGTGATTTATACCTATTAAACATTTGGTCTCAGTGAATTCTTAAAGTTCAGGGAAACTTGGGGTGAGAAAAAACACACACTGCTTTCTTTTTTAATATACAAATAAGTATTCTAAAGCCTCCCCTTCTACAGTTTAAATGTTCCATATGCATGAAGAAAATAGGGTTACTCTTATCTGTAAACCATTGTTCATCAAGTGTCTTCTGTGCAGGCACGCATTGGGATTTCTTCCAAGCAGGCCTGCCACGGAAAAGTCTATTCCAAAGCTAAAAAGTCCTCCAGGGGACGCTCCTCCTCCCTCCCAAAGTCTTGGGCATGCTATTTTAAAACAAATGGGGGGGGGGGTGAAGGCAGTCAGTTGGCGAGCAGCTATTCCTCCAGGGACACACAAGGCAGCAGAGTGTCCTTGTGATGACCAGGCACTGGGCAGCAGGAGATAAAGAGGCAAGGCCTCAGAACTTGGACAGGAATCTGGGAGCAGCAATTCCTACAAAGGTCAGGTGGTGGTGGTGGGTTAGTGGAGAGAAAAGCCTCTCTGGGTGTTGGGAAAAACTTGGAGAGAAGGCTGGAACAGGGCCCTCGGGCCAGAACTAGACTGTTTCATCACAGGAGCCAAGGTCCCCCAGAACCCCCAAGAAGAGCTTCATGAGGCGAAGGAGCACACACCTTTCCTTACCTGCCCGGCACACAGTAAAGCGATGTGTTCCAAGGAAGAAAAGATGACGAATCTCTCTTTTCATCTGTTTCAGATTTTTTTCTAGGAGGAGCAATGCTGGATAGAAGCTTTCTCAACGGCAGTGAAAAAGGAACTGAGGTGAGTGGGTGCCGCCTCCCTCATACCATATCCTTTGGATGGGAAAAGGATGTCTCACAATCTTTTCAATAGACTTTTACGCTGCAGGCCTGCTTGGAAGCAGCCCCAATCGGGCACAGAAGACTGAAGACGAACAGGTGTACTGGCTTGCAGGCTCCAAGTATCAGGTGCCAAAAGTCGAGCAAGGCAGTCGTTCAGTCCTAGGTCAGGGGTCCAGAAGTCAGGCAAGGCAGAGTTGGCAGCCTAGCATCTATCGTACCTATTGCATCCATGCCTTTCTTGGCTGGTTTTTATAGTCTGATACCTAAGGGTCATGCTTGCAGCCAGCTGCTCAGAAGCAATCCTGCAACTATAGATTCATAGAATCACAGAGTTGGAAGGAACCTCCAGGGTCATCTAGTCCAACCCCTGCACAATGAAGGAAATTCACAAATACCTCCCCCACACACATTCCCAGTGACCCCTGTTCCATGCCTAGAAGATGGCAAAAAATCCTCAAAGATCCCAGGTCAAACTGGCCTGGAGATAAATTGCATCCTGACCCCAAAGTGGCAATCATCATTTCCCTGGGCATGTAAAAAAGGGCCACAAGAACGAAGGACTGAGGCAACCCTTCCTGCTCTCCCTCTCACAATCTGCCTAAGTTCACAGAATCAGCACTGCTGTCCGATGGCCATCCTGCCTCTGCTTAAAAACCTCCAATGAAGGAGAGCCCACCACCTCCCGAGGAAGCCTGTTCCACTGAGGAACCACTCTGTCAGGAAGTTCTTCCAAACGTTTAGACGAAAACTCTTTTGATTTAATTTCAATCCACTGGACCTTCTACTCATCTTTGTTATCAGCAAGCAGCTGGTGTCAGACCAGGAGGCATGCACGTTGCTGTGTTGTCTGAAGCTCTGTTCTCAACCTCCATCTGTGGTGCTCTAAGGGCATGGATGATACTGGTGGGATGGGAACAGCCAACAGAGGTTCACCTGCTGAGTCAGGGATGGAGGGTGTCAGTGGCTCTGCACCAGCTGTTGGCTGTGAATCTTGACAAGCCTGTAGCTCATTTTTTTGCTGGTCATCTTCTCCTGTTAACTCAAAGCTGGCTACACTGGGCTCTTCTTCCCCTGTGGATTCCTTGCTATTGCTGAGCCCTGGCTGAACCATGACACCAGCACATAACCTCCTACACGATACCATCTGTCTAAATGATAAACAATGGACCAATGATCCTTTGTAAACATCAGTACTGCTGATTTCCCACTGCACAAAGAGGAATCTTAGTGTTTACTAACCATGTTTTATCCATTGCATAGTCCCTTAGCCTCTCCAAGGAAGTAGTTATCTAGCTTAAGACATATGTACATTTTGAATAAAGAGCACTAAGTAAACAGAGCTGATTTCTCTCTAGATCTCTATGTTTCTATCTTATCTTTTAAGCAAGGCATTAGAGCAACTTGTGAGAAGAAACAATTTTAGGAAAGGTGTCTGAAAACAACAGTACTTTCTTCTGTTTTTACAGCTTTTTAAACATAACATACCAGAGAGCTTAAATTTTAGAAGATATATGCTGAATGTTAAAACAGATTACTTCTAAATTATCTCTCATATTTTATCTTCAAATAGATTCCTTTTTAAACTTTCTTCAACAAAAAAATAGTGCCTGGAGCAACTCTACACTTTATCCTCCACCTCCTGAAAGGCAGACAAGAAACTGGTATATCAGTAGCCACACAGGACATTTAGTGCCCGATCTTCTAATACTTTCCCTGTTCCACCCATTTAGTCATGGTGATGAACACCGCATCCCCAAGCACTCTGCAGAGCCTTCCTCCAAGGTTTTCACCCTGATTCCATCCCCCTTTTTTCAACTCCTTACTTACTTTCTCTACTATTTTCTCAGCTTCTCTTTTTTCTCCATTCTCTACCTGTTTTCTGTATAACTCTGATCCCTCCCTTCCATTCCCTTTGTTGTACCTCCTGTCAACATTCCAGATGTCTCTTCCCATCTGCTTTTATCTCCTCCTTATCTGTAAAGGCCCACCTCAGCCTCCACACAAGACTGGTTTTGATCTGACCTATCCAACAACCCTGGCCATACTGGATGTATAACAGAAGACCTCTTCCTAATTCTTGGAATCTAGGAGTAGTGAAAGACATCTGGATGCCTACCCTCATTAGCAGCAGCAGTTTTCTTATGCAAGGCCCTTGGGACGTACTTTTCTCCCTTTCTCACAATACAAGAACTCGTGGGCATTCAATGAAATTGCTGAGCAGATAAAAGGAAGTACTTCTTCACCCAAGGAGCGATTAACACGTGGCATTCACTGCCACGGAAGGTGGTGGCGGCTATAAGCATGGACAGCTTCAAGAGGGAATTAGATAAGCATATGGAGCAGAAGTCCATCAGTGGCTATTAGCCACAAGGTATAGATAGGAACTCTCAGTCTGGGGCAAGTGATGCACTGTATTCTCAGTGCTTAGGGGGGGCAACAGTGGGAGGGCTTCTTGTGTCCTGGCCCTGCTGGTGTACCTCCTGATGGCACCTGGTATTTTTGGCCACTGTGTGACAGAGTGTTGGACTAGATGGGCCATTGGCCTGATCCAACATTGGCTTCTCTTCTGTTCTTATGAGATCTCCAGCCACCATCTGGAGGTTGGCAAGCTTGTGTCTGTAGCTATGGAAGTTCGTGTAGCAATACACCTGTTATTTTAAAGATGGTACAGGTATGTTTAAAGTTTTGTCCAATACACTAACCTTCTGAAATTACTTAACTTGTGCCAAGGACATAGTTTAGGAGATTGTTTTCCATTCCAGTGGTGAATTCTCAAACTAAAATATCTCTGAGAATGCACAGGGTGGCCCTCCCTCAACCAGTGCACCAGTGGCACTTATAATAACAACAGAGGTCCACATAGCAGCATAATATATGAACAGGGCCAATTCTAACATATAGAGGCTTCATACGCATGTTGTACAATTTGCCACTACATTGGTAGTGAGGACAGTGTACCAGGTGGGTGGAGAAGTAAAGCACACTCCCTGATGTATAACAGAAGACCTCTTCCTAATTCTTGGAATCTAGGAGTAGTGAAAGACATCTGGATGCCTACCCTCATTAGCAGCAGCAGTTTTCTTATGCAAGGCCCTTGGGCTCCCCCTTGGCACAATCAAGTGCTATTTGTAGCTCAAAAAAGGGAGAAGAAAAGGTAAATGTTATAAAACTTCTATGTTTGATCATGAAGAGAAGATTCCTATTCATCATGAGTGACTAGGTGAATGGCTATCTACAAGCTTACATTAAAAGTTAAACTTATTCTGCCATCAGCTAGCACAATGGCATTGGGTGTAGGAAGATGTCTGGAGATTTGGTAAGCACAGGTGAAAAGGGGAAGCTTTGCACAATCATCAATAAAAAGCAAAAAAATGCAAAAGGTAGAAAGAGGTGCTACCTTATCCAACAGAGAGCACCAATTAACTTAAAACTCACAGCATTCTACTTCCACTATAGCTAAAGGGAACAAAGTGCCCTCAACTAGTATTCACATTCTACTAGCATTCATATCCTACATGTATCTTCGTGTCATTAGGATGACTGAGGGTGGCTCAACAAACCAGCTGAAGCAGAGCATTTGGATTTATGAAAGCTACATGCTTTAGTTGGGCACCAGCAACTGGTATTTAGGACGTCAGTGGTAACTGTGTTACTCAACTATTCAAGTGTTACTAGTATGGTATGGAACATGACCAAAATAGACAGTTTGTTATGATTCCCCATGGATGTACCAATAGTATCTGCGTTTATTTCAGGTCAGTTTAATGAACTGCAAATTTACCTATAGTCAAAGGACTCCCCCCCCCCCTCATTCTCCACATTTCCCACCCAGTCTTCTTCATAACATTAATAGTGACTAATTTTCACTTCATTTTAAACATCATTCCTAAGCTTATCATGCCACTACTATATAACTGCAAGTCATAAAAACAACTCTTACTGCACCAGTTGATAGACACTGCATTAATATCATTTCAGTCTTCAAGCCCTTCATTAATGTATTGTCCCACTGAAATAAGAAAAGTTACTCTAGTGCAAGTCTCCTGAGGATACAGCCTTTGGTATTTTAAAGATTACCAAGTAATGAATGCTAAGGAGCTGTTGATAAACAAACACTTTTAGATGATGCACAGCAAATTGCTAAGCACTGCACTAGTAATTTCCAATGTATTTATAATATCAATCACTGCAAGAAACACATTCATTTTAAAGGCAGCCCAACTTTCCGAAATGGCTTTATAAACGTTCAATAATAACTCACTTATAATGAAGTAGACAGCCCTTAGAACTTTAGCAAGTGCTGTAAATTCATTTGTAAAATAGTTATTGATCAACTGCTTAATGAAGCATTCATAAACTGGCTGCACATAGCTTTACATCTAGAGTTCCATTCTTACAAAATGGTTTACTAGGTAGCTTTTCATATAAAACCCTGCACACATATTACCAACCTGCTCACACAGTTAAATCTAGCACATTTCCCCTGAAGTATACAATAACAAATACAATGTTAAGATCTTGATAATCAAAACACACTTTTCTACTATAAATACTTTCAGCATAACTCCTGATGATTAACTCCAGCCCGTATGGAGATGTTCCAAATCAATGCTGGATCCAATGACTGATCCAAGCCAGAGACGTTTCCACCGTGCAGTTACGGCGTGTGCAATTAAAATGAATTATATGTTGTCTTTCCTATCCCGTATGAAACATTGTTAGCCCCTGTCTAAAGTGTAACTGTAAATCACTTTGAGCCCACTTGTGGAGAAAGCGATTAATAAATCAAAAGGTATTATTATTATCATCATCATCATCATCATATTTGGATTTTGGAGCTCTATCCTTGTGGCAAAGAGCAAGCTTTAAAAACTGGCCCTCATCAACAGTCCTACTGCTGTTACTTTCCTAGGTCCTACTTCTTCATCTACTTTATGCTCTTTTGCCTGTATGATCAGAGCAGCTCAACCAATGGCAGCCAGAGTCAGCTCCTCCTGCCAACCCCTCTGTGAGGATGCGGTCACACTGGAGGCTTGGTGTGATCTGGCTGCGCTTCTCTTTGTGGTGGTTTAAATAGTTGCAGGAAGTTTTGATCAGACATCCCACCCTGAACCAACTTCATTGCGTACTCACCCCATGGCACATCATTCAGATTGTTGTAGCATTCTTTTTTTTCTCTTTCATACATACGCATAAGCATGTATCCAAAGCTCCAGCTCCTTTTTGACAGCTCCACAATCTCTCTGCCAAGTACTCCAGCCCCTCTCAGCCTCCTTCCATTGACCTCTCTTCCATGGAATACATGGGGGGGGGGGAGTACAGATTTACACGACAGTAGTCCCATTGACTTCACTGCATTTATCCTTGCGTCAATCATGGGATGCTCTCAGACTCTGATGCAGAAACAGGAGAGAGGGTTTTTTTGTCACTTGAAAACAACTCCCCCAGGGATTCCAGATTCAGAATGACTACTTGGCTGAGGCAACTGACAATACTAAGAGCACTTATATGCTTATGTGAACATCGCTACTTTATCAAAAAAAAAAAGGAGGCGGAAATGGAAGGAGAGGTTCAGACTTCCCAAACGGTTCGACTTCACAAGAGGGAGTTCAGACAGCCAGAAATGTGGAGTGGAAACACTGGCGTCCCTAAATACCAGACTTTCCCCGGTGCCTGATTACTTCCAAAGTGAGGCAAAGCAGGGTGCCAATGACTGGGGCATGAAAGGCAGATGTTGTTGTCTGATCATGCTCTTTAAATTCGCAAAGGTAACGCAACTATATCAGCGTGAACTGCTTGTGTGACTGCAGCCAGATTGAGCCATCCTTAAGCAGAGTTATACCCTTCAATGCCCATTGATTTAGAAGGGTATAACTCTTATATTTCTTTGTTTAAAAAAAAACAGAAAAAGAACAAGGAGAAAGAACTCAAAATCCAGCAACTAAATAGAATTTAAAGAAAAAGAAAACGTATATATAAAGTAGAGACAAAAATATAACAATAGTAGTAGCAGATCTACTGGTAAATTTCTATAACAGGTTTCCTAATACCTAAAAGTAAGTCCATGCACAATTGTCTTCTATATGCCATGCATTCAAATATTGATAAAGTTCTAAAATCCTCAATCCACTGATTTACTGGAGGTGGGCATTTATCTCTCCAATTTAGTAATACGAGACGTTTAACTGTAGTGAGAGCACAGAAGGTACATTTTTGTTGACCATCAGTCTCCAAGTGATGTGTAGATTATAAGGATGTAATCTTCATCTTCATCATGTCACATGTTAATTTGCTGTTCAGCCTCTGTCTATAAGTCTGAGAGCTCTAACTTCCATTCCAATGCATTTGAAAAAGTGTGCATGCACACAAAATCTCATACCTTGAATAAATCTTTGCTGGTCCTGAATGTGCCACTGGACTCTAAATTTGTTAGGCTGGCATTGTCAGTCAACTGAATCACTGCTAGATGCTACATTCCCAGTCATTATTACCACAAAATCCTTTAATGCATTAGGTTATTAATTTAGGATATGAGTGTAATGTCCTTCTTTGTACTGTCATTTACACCAATAGGCCAGCCACTTTTAACTCCAGAAGTGTCCCCTTACTCTCCTGCAACAGAGAAGATAAACACCCTGTCTCTTAGGGGCCCGTGTGACCGGACCCTTAGATTTTAAAGGCTCTATTTGTTGCCTATTTTATAGTGTTGAAATGTATTCCTCTTTATATAAATCTCCCAGCTTGTTTGCCAAAGCCTCCACATAGAGTTAAGGGTAATCTATTCTGAATACCAAACATTCTGCTCCAGTTTGTGAATATCCCCTGAACCATCTTTTTCCATTTAAATTGGAATTTTCTCTTAGAACAAGTTGTACTTTAAAAAGGAACATGGGGACATCAAAGACCTCCTCACTCATTCATGGCGAGTACAATGCTTAAAAGCAAAATGGTGTCTCTAGATTGGGGTCATAAGCAGTCTGGTAACTGAAGAGAAAGACAGAACAAATTACAGCGAGTCACCCCACTTCAAAGAAAAAGATGCTGTAAGGTCACCTCCATGCTTGAGAGGAGACGGATGAAACCCAATGACAGACCACCCATCCGTTTGTTTATACCTCTCCTAGATCTAAATCAGAGGCTTGAACTGACTGGTGTATGGCAAAGACAGCTCATACAACATACAAACAGTAATCAGATAAGCTTCAGTATTGTACTTACAACTGTTCTTTCAACCTTCTTGTTGTTCTGTTGCATAGTTCTAGTTGTTCAAATAGCTTTAATAGATAATAATAATTATGAGCCATAAAGTCACAGGTGACCCCCTCGAATGGTTTTACAAGGCAAGAGATGAGCAGAGGTGGTTTGCTATTGCCTTCCTCTGCACAGCAACCTTGGTCTTCCTTGGTGGTCTCCTATTCAAGTACTAGCCACGGGCAACCTTGCATAGCTTCCAGGTCTGGGCTGTTCAGGCTGCTTTAATAGATTAGGGCCCCAGTCACACGGGCCGGATATCATGGGGGAGGCGTGGCTAATTGCCCTGGAGGAAACTAACGTGCGGCCGTCTGAGCACACTTCCCGGTCGAGGTCCTGTGGTTCAGGGAAAATGCCGATCAGACGGGTATCCTGCAGCACGGCACAGAAGCCATGCCGTGCGATCGCACTAGCAATTGCCCTTTGTGTGCATGCACTGTTGGGCGCTATTGTGCAACCTGCGGAGACAAACAGCGGCGGGCGGCGGATGCCACGTAAGTCCACCGGGAACGCGATCAGACGCTCGCCCTTGGCCCGCGGTTTCAGGAAACTAGTACCTTGTAGGTACTAGTTTTTAACTCCGCAACTTCGGTGGGGAGCCACGGGTTCGCCACGGGAGCACTGCGCTTCCCAGATGTTCGGGTGAGATCACGCCCGGAAAATCCGCGGGACTCCCATGCCTCTCCCGCGGCAACTTTGCCATGTGACCGGGGCCAAAGATAAACTAAAAAAGCCTTGCTAAAAGATTTGGAAATACTGCTTAAAACTAGGCACTAGTGGCCTGAACTGGGGTTCAGGAAGTGCTTGTTATGTTCAAATGATGCTAGAATTCAGTGGCTCATTGACTAGGATTCAGGAAGTGTTTGTTAGGTTCAGATGTAGCTTAGAATTCAGAAAATCCTCTCTTCTTGGAGAGTCTGTAAGAGCTTTATCTGTTTGGCTTTCAATTATGTGGTGCCACCTACAGGACAGCATAATACAGCCAATTTGCTTTCTCTTTTATCTATGATCTCTATAAAAATACTTCCTTGTAATAAGGGATTGAGAAATACACCGAAGAGATAAAGGTTTGCCATTCAATAAAGTGTGAAAAGCCAGACATTGTTGTGTTAACAAGAAATGCATTACAAGAGGAAATGACATAAAATCCTTAAACACCCAGATTTTGGAGATCACTTCCACTAAAAAAATAATTTTCAATCTGGCAACATCGTTAGAGATTGTAAGAGGAGATATGTGTTTATTAAAGGAAAACTGGATGGCACACTGTGTTTTTTTTGTTTGGAATGTCCTGAATTTTTGCAGGGGGTTGGACTAGATGACTCTGGAGATCCCTTCCATGATTCTATGACTCTCACCACTCAACAATTAAGGATATATCAATCTCCAATTCTGATATATTTATTCCCTTGCTATGTTTTTACCCATGTAAAAAGGTAAAGGTTCCCTTGCTCGAAAGCCAGTCGAATCCGACTCTAGGGTTGCGGTGCTCATCTCCGTTTCCAAGCCGAAGAGCCAGCGCTGTCCAAAGACATTTCTGTGGTCATGTGGCCGGCATGACTAAACACCAAGGCGCACGGAACGCTGTTTCCTTCCCACTGAAGTGGTACCTATTTATCTACTTGCAATTTCTTGCTTTTGAACTGCTAGGTTTGCAGGAGCTGGAACTAGAGATGGGAGCTCACTCCGTCATGCGGCAACTCGGGTCTGGAACTGCTGAACTCCCGACCTTCCACAGCCTGCAGTTCAGCGTCTTAACCACTTGAGCCACCGCAGCTCCTTTTACCCATGAGCTGAACACAAACTGATGATAGCCATATAAACTAAGCTTGTTATTCATTTAATGTTAAAAATATTATCATTATTCTGTATGCTAATTTACTGCCCACCCTCTATATGTATGACTGTTATTTCTATTTCCTTTTCATTGTATATAAAGAAGCCCCCACACACACAAAAGCTCATACCTTGAATAAACCTTTGTTGGTCTAAAGGTGTCCCTGGACTCAAAATGTGTTCTACTGATTCAGACCAACACAGCTGCCCACCTGAAGAGAAAGATATTGCATGCATGTGTATCCTGGAAGCAACTGCTGAGATCTTCCTAAAGCACAACAATTCCTGTCCATGAATAATTTTGCATAGCTATTTCCAGTTAGAGAGCTTTTCTTCACTTTTTCTAACTTTTCAAACAGAAAAAAAATCTGCTTGTATTATGCTCCTGCCAGGAAAGGAACATTTATTCTGCAAGAAATAGGATACTCTCTTACATGTAGTGAAAGCAGAGTCTCACAGAAGACAGGCTAATTAATTCCATTTGTGCCAAGCAAAAGCTATCCTTGACAACAGACATGCATGTACTCTCACACAGAGAGAGAAAAAGAGAACCTAAGAAAAAACGCCGCTAATAAAGGGGAAATTGTGGTGCTTGTTATTAAAATGATACTCACACAATTCTAAACCTCTTTAATTAAAAAAAAAATCAAGGTCACGAAAGACCTTCGGGAGTCCTGGTTGAAAACAGTGCTCAGTAACAGACCTGCTTTGTAGGTAGAAGGTCCCAGCTTCAGTCCCTTCAACTCCTCTAAAAAGTAGCGAGTGTTGGGGAAAACTATAGCTTGAGACCCTGGAGAGGGGTTACCAGTCATATGGGCTCAACTGAATCAATGCTCTGAGATACAAAGCAGTGTCATGATATAGTCATGATTTCAACAGATATCTAGGTTGTGGGGAGTAGGTGAAGACACTATAATTTCCAGACAAAACTTTATTGATGCCCTAACCTGGATAGCCCAGGCTAACCCAATCTTGTTAAATGTTGGAAGCTAAGCAGGGTCAGCCCTGGCTAGTATTTGGATGGGAGACCACCAAGGAATACTGTGACACAGAGGCAGGCAATGGCAAACCACCTCTGAAGGTCTCTTGCCTTGCAGAACCCTACAGGATCACCATAAGTCAGCTGTGACTTGACGAAGAAACCAAACCAGACCATTGGTTCATCAAGCTAAATATTGTCTCCTCTGACAGGCAGCAGCTCTCCAAGGTCTCCAAAAGTCTTTCCCAACACCTTCTACTCTTTAAGAGGAGATGCAGAGACGGAATCTGGGAAACAAACAAAAAAATGTACTCTTCCACTGTTTCCCATTTTCTATATGGTAAAACACAGGGCTTTCAGCACAAGCACTGATGCCCAGCATGTCTGTGTTGAGCTATGAGCAACAAAACTTACAGGATCACAGCATTTTCCCAATGTTTGCATTCCATTTCCTTAACCCCCATTATATGTAAGACAACCAGAAAAGACTTACAATTAGATTTTTATTAAGGAGTTGTTATCAACTTTTGGGGTATTACGCATGTACCAGCTGGTAACTAGAAGCTGCCTCCTGTTTTAATTTGGGCATAATGTTAAGCACATTCACAAAGTCTTATTTATTGTGCAATATAGCAGTACCCACATCCACATTTTAAATGTCAGTAAATTAATAAACATCTATCTCGATCTGCTTTGCATCTGTTACTGTGTTTGCTGGCTTTATTTTATTTTGCTTCCTCCACTTACCACATTTACTCTAAAGGAAATCAACTCTGAAAGTAAGAAGACCCTCTTAAAATATTATACACACAAAACATGAATTATCAGATGTAACTAACTTGAATGCAAATCTAAGACAACTCCTCTTTTTTTGATGGCATGCCTGTGAAAAAACTCAATCTTGCATTTAGTTAAATACTGTATTAGCTCTCCAGTTTTCTAGGTAAGACTCTTATATGAAGAAGGGCTGGTAACATCAGTGGACATAATACAAATGCTGGGGGCGGGGGGGGGGAGAATGACAATGCATACACACATACACACAAAAAACATCCAAAAAAAGATTATGCCAGTCAGAAATCTGAGCTTTGTGTAGCATTAATCAAGACTGGGAGAAAGGAAAAACAGAAAAGGCATCCCTGCCTTGGCAGTGGCAGCAAGTAGAGAAGAGGTAAGCAAGACAGGCTCAGCATGCCCCATCCCCTCACCACTTGCTGGGTTGGATCCTTCTGATAGTCTCTGCTGTTCGAGGGTGCTTCCATTAGTGGAATGGAATTTCCCTCCCTCCCACTCCAGACCACTCATCTCCATGAAATGCTGTTCCTGGTGGGGACGAGGGACCCACAAGGAGCAAATCAGATGTCTGCTGCTGGGGGACAAGTGGTGAAAATCACCCCTTCTAACAGGGCCGGCTCACCCACTAGGTGAACTAGGCATTCGCCTAGAGCGTGGGCGGCCCTTAGGGGCACCAAAGAGGACCCGGGGGCCCCCCGCCAAAGCCCCCCAGCAGCTGCCAAAAGGATGCGGAGGGGCGCAGCAGCAGCGGAGCCAAAAAGAGGGTGGGGACGGGCAGAGAAGCTCTGACAGGACTTTCAAGCAGCTTTGTTCACCACCACCGCCTTAAGCCAGCCGGACCCTCGAAGGCGGGAGAGCGCGTGTGCCCTGGCCAGCCAACCAGCAGAAAACAATAGGTGAGGGTGCAGGAGAGTGGGCGGACGTGAACGGGGGGCGGCAAAGCAGCATGGCGCGCAGACTCCCTCGTCCTCCCCGCAGTGCCCGAGCGGACTCGGATGGCCTGCGCTGCCTGGTTGTGGGGGGCGCTGGTGGCTCCCCTGAGCCAGGGTAGGCGACCCGGCCCGGGGGTTGAGGGAGGCCCAGGCTGATGCCTGCCGGAGCTGCACCGCCACAGCCTCCCTGGGAGGGCCCCCCTCTGTGTGTGCACCTTGGGGTTTAGGTGAGGCAGGGGTGGGGCCGAGTGGGTGGACTGCCCCCAGGGCCTGCAGCGGGTGTGAGACAGGCGGCCAGCTGGGAGGTCTCCAGGCCCCACCGGGAGGTTGGCATCTGAGGGGGGTGCCAAGAGGCGGCCTCGCCTAGGGCGCAGAAACCCCTCGGGCCGGCCCTGCCTTCTAATAGTGGAAACTACCATCAGGACCCAACCCAAAAATTACATTTGTTTGTGGATTGTCCAAGTGGAATGGATAGCCCTTGCAACAAGGAATTCCCAAAGCAACAAAACTGTAACAATATAAATGGAATGCAACAAAATTGTAACAATATAAATGGTAATATCTAAAAAAACCCACAATTTATCCAATAATCCAGTATGCTCAGAAACAGGAGACTCTGGATCAAATACAGACTAAATGTTTCCGTAAACAAAAAAGGTTTTAATTGCAGAGTTGCTAATTTTCTCACCAGGTGAATAGCAAATTAAGCAGATGATAATAAATAGCAAGTGTAAATAATGAAAAAACTCCAGAAACAACTAGACGGCTGGATGTGGTATATTAGTTGTACAGTATCCCAGGCTAACTCTGATAAAATATTAACAGCAGGCTCTTCAAGTACACGGAGCCAAAAAACAAAGGAGAAAAATGATATTCAAGAAAAGAGATCTTTATAAATCTTGTAGACTACTAGACCATATATTGGTTGAAAACAAAATGGCTGCCACAGAAGCAGAGGCAGCCACCAAATGGCTGTCACAAGAAGCAGAGCCAAACACAAAATGTCCAGGAGTGAAGTCATGCATAACTCTAATAGCACTTACTAAAGTATGCAGTGATTGATGCAGTACAATTCTATCATGTAACTATGATTCTGGATGATATGTAGTAATCAGGGCTCATTTCGGACCGGAGCTCACCGGAGCAACGCTCCAGCAGAGAGGAGACCAGGGGGTGGGGACATGTAGCAAGCCCCACCCCCTGCTCCCAGCAGCCCTCCCCTCAGTCAGCCAGGGAAGAGAAAGAAGAAGGAAGGGGCTTGCAGAGATCTTAGAGGGGCTTTTGTCCAGCTCATGTAAAGAGAATGACCAAATCAGATGCACTGCTCCGCTTCCCCTCCTCCTGCTTCTCCCCAAGGCAGGAGTCCCTGGACAGACAGGCAGGTGTACAAAGACAAAGCATGGACTCATTTTAATTCCAATCACCCCCAGGCGGCTTATTGTTGCCATGCAAGCCTATCAATGTGTTTTTATGGACTGTATGGACTGTGCAAAGGGACTGTACAACATGGTGAACTAAAAATACCTGTTGAGACTGCACACCTGAAAGAGGGACACCTTCCTTTAGCGTTGCTGCTCCAGACGTATTCCAGAGTTACCAGCCATCTTGCCTGCTGTGAGATAAAGCAGTTCCATAAGCCTGCACAAAGCCTCAGATGTCATGCCATGGAAAACATGAGGACAGAGAACTCCAGACACCATTAGGAGTTTCTTCCAGCACATGTAGGCAACCCCTTTTCCTCCCTCTTCCAGCTACCTACAAATCTAATCAAGAGACTCTATTCATGGTTGCTTAGCAATTAATCGCTCACCCACCAGCAAGCCGGCTAGGGCAATCAAGAGACAATAGCCTTAGCCTGATGATTCAATCCCTCTTCATCCAGGTGCCAGTCCCCAAACCAAGTTACTAGATCTCAATATTGACCACCCCCTAGCTCTCCTCCCCCTTAACCTCTAACCAATAGCATGTTTTATGGGACGGACTAACAGAAGGTGTCACAGGGGGTGTGTGGCTAGCTCAGTCTGCCCCCCCACACCACGTTATAAAAGATGCTTCCCAACCACATGGTCTCTCTCTCTCTCAACCCCTCCACGACCCCTATTGAAGCTTTAACCCTCTTATGTCCAGCTTGCTATCCATATACCCTACCTCCATCTTTAAACTCTAGGTCTGCAGCCAGAGTTCCATGTGTTTCTGCTGGTTCAGAGCACGTGTTCCCCATGTTCCATTCTTATCCCCTCCATTCTTCCATTGGAACGGCTCAGTCACGAAGACAGGTAATTATTGCCCAAGCAATGAATATCCTGCTCATGCAAACGTCATAATTATCTATCTTTATTTCTTAGTATAAGTATAATTGTGTGAGTGTTTGTGTATTGTTTGACTGAGACATCTCCATCAGTAAAAGACATTACATTTTATCAATCATAGTCTCTGTGTCTGTTCTGGTACTTACAGTAAAGGTGGGACTTCTGTATAAACTGGTATGAACCCTAATTTGCCTATTGCCAATTAATAATCATAACTTCCCCAATATTAATTGAGAATTTAAGGCAATTTGGCTAACACTGGCCTCCCGCCCATCCCTCCAGGGCGCTCTACAGCCGTACCCGCCACGCCTCCCAGCCCACCACAAGTGGGTGTGTGGTGCTCGCCCAGGGTGCCGATGCCCGCTTGCCGATGGTGCTGCGCCCACTGCCTGGCAGCGCTGCCCCGCCACATGGTCCTAGTGTGCCCCCACTCTGCTCACTCACTCTCTGCCCTCCCAACCCGCCCGCTGTACCAAGGCTTATTCAGGTACAAGCTCTCCCACCTTCTGACACACTTCCAGTGATGTCAGGGGTGTGTGGCATATGCAAATAAGTTATGCTAATGAGTTATGCGGATGAGCTCCTGCACCTCTTTTTCTATGAAATGACCCCTGGTAGTAATGATTGCACAACTGAAGAGCACTTCCATGTCAAGACTATGGAAATATTAGATACCACAGAAATGTCAAGGTCAAGAAATTAGTGACCTCCCTGAGGTCCAATTTTGATTTAACAGACACTATCAA
Organism: Gekko japonicus; assembly: GCF_001447785.1. NCBI lineage: Eukaryota > Metazoa > Chordata > Lepidosauria > Squamata > Gekkonidae > Gekko > Gekko japonicus. The sequence goes on from NW_015168045.1 coordinate 1,697,659, forward strand.
ACTGCTGTTACCCCTGTCACTCATGAACTCTAAGGTGGTGCAGCATGAGAAGGCTGTTTTCATGGACTGCCTTGGTGTACCATGGGAGGATGAGTTCTCCTCAAAGAAAGAGGAGGAAAACCTGTCCCCATGGACTGCCCCAGTGTACTATGGGAGGATGAGTCCTCCACAGAGGAAGAGGAATACAACCCGCCCCCATGCCCCACCTTGGCAGACCTTTCCTGTCAGGCAGGGGTCTCAGGGCCTTCCTGAAGGGACCTTGAGCCAGCATGAATAACATCCCCTGAGCCAGCAGAGCCCTTGGGCCTGGACCTGCCCATAACCAGACCTGCCATTGTCTCCTGAAACACCCCAAAAGCAGAGGTGGCAAAAGGGCAAGGGCTGAGGCATGGACCAAAGTACAGTGGAGCAGCTTCCCATCTACTAACGAAATTATAGAAGAGACTGATAAGTCCCCACAAGACCTGGGCCCCAATACTCCTCATGAGTAGAGAAGCTGACTCAGTTTGTAGGGAAGAGCATAATGTGGGAACCAGTGGCACCTGTAGGAAAACTCCCTATATAATGCTTCAGAGAGGCTGCAGCCAGTGTGGGATCAGTATGTTTGTAGCTGTATTGATTACCCCATCAGTTGACTAATCTGTTTTGAAGCCATTCTTGCTATCTGACCCTCGGACTGCTTTTGACTCTCTTTTGGAATATGTAACTGAACCCTGGTCTGAGACCTTGGGCTATTTTCTGACTTTGTGTTATTGGCTCCTGGACTGTGACTTTTAGACTGTGACCTGAGAACCCCTGCTGTCAGACCCTGTAGTTACTAGGCCTTGCCTCCCATCTAGTGGCTAGGACAACTGTACCACATCAGAAACTGCACATTTGAATGTGTCTAGGAAACAACTTCCTGGGTTCATTCAATGGGTACATTAACATTTTTCCTATACAGAGATAATTTCAGTTCAGAAAGCTGTTGCATGTGTGCAAAACAGCCTTGAATCTTTGGCAGAGTGGGTATTTGAACTTAATCTCCTTGGTCTAAGTTCAAAAGTCCATTCTAGCACACCATATTGGTACTTTGCCATAACATTTTAGCTCCTCTCATTTTTATTATTTTCAAAAATAATAATTTAGTAGAATACTGGCAAACAGCAATTAATTCTGAACCAAGATCGGTGAATATTAATCAAGCTTTTGCAAATGGGATCATGCTGCTTCCCAGAAACCAGAAGGAAGAAGGAGATGTATTGCCAATTTTTACAACACACAATGACATCAGGGAAGAATAAACTAGCTACTGGTTTCTTTTAGTAGGCAATACAAATATTTTCATGCTATTTGCCCAGCTGAGACAGCCTTATTCTAGGGCAAGTCTTCAGAAAAGAAAGTCTTCAAGATGTTGCAGCTGGATCTTGATTTCCATTCTGTGGCGTGCAAGTAATGAATTATTGAACATTACTTAGTGAAGCCATAAGGCCCAAGTATTGCCTTGGGGAGATTAAGTCACATTCCAAATGACTGGCCAGGATGCTAGTACATGGAAGCAGCTTGGTACAGATCTTCTGTGTAGTGATTAACCACTGGGCCAAGAGTAACCAGTTCACACAGGAGGGGGGGAATCTATAATCCCTGAGGTAGCCTAACAAATCCCAATCGATGTGCAGTCCCAAGCACACTTACTCAAGAGTAAGCCTCATTAAACTCCACAGTGCTTAGTTCCAAGGAAATATACACAAGATCAAGCTTGTGTTAAGCGTAATTGCTTTTGCTCACACTTATTTCTTGCTGCCTTTTTCTTCTCCATCATGCCTTTTCTATCTTGTCTCCCCCGAACTACCAAATTTAAAACTACAAAATTCTCGGAGAAGCGGACTCAGCTTTTTGTTCGTCTGTTTCCATTAATGTATAAAACTAGGCTTGTCAAACCCCCGCTGAGGGCAGGGGAACCCCAGATTTCAGATCCTGAAACCCACTTTTTCAAAATTGGCCAGCAGGGGACAAAATGGCTGCCAGAGTGTGACGTTCAGTCCTCCAAGCAGGCCCGTAGCTACTGCAGGGCCCATGGGGCCCGCACCTCCTTGTTTTTAATGGGCCCCTCCCCCTAGGTGGAGTGGGCTTACCTACCACCAGGAGCCCACTCAGGAGGAGCAGCAGGAGCCACAGCCCCCCCCCCCCCACCCCCCCCCCCCCCCCCCCCTCCCCCTTCCGGGAGGTCCAGGCAGCTATGGGAGCAACAGCAGGGGCTGGGCAGAGGCGCCAGAGTCAGATGGAGCCCAGTCCTGCCCTTCAGAAGGGGGTGGTGTCAGCTAGCTGCCATGCTTTCTTTGTTTTCTTTCGTCCCTGACGTTTGCGCAGCCACACATGCTTGCTTTCCTTAGCTACCGTGGGTAACATAAGGGAGGCGCTCTTTCCCCCGTGCGAACTGGTTCAGCCAGACAGCGTTATCAGTATAACCTTGAAGGGGGGGGCTTGGATTCCACTATGGGTGGAAGAGGACGGGGTCGAGGCAGCCAATGAGAAAAGGCCCTGGATGCTGATCTGGCTGTTGCCAGGTAGAAGAGCCCCAGAACGCTGCCAGAGCGGCAGAGAGGAGAAAATCAGTCCGACTCCAGCAGCTCCTCGTTTCTTGTGCTGCTCCTTAGACTCCCCCCCCCATATTCTGAGTCCCAGCCAGGGGTTCACAATGGCTACATTCCACCCCTCCATTTGGATGGGACCCCCTTTTGCCAAAGAAGGCCCCCTGGAAACACCCCCAGCAGGACGACAAGGGAACAAACAGAAAGAGGAGCGGAGCCTGAGTCCCCACCAGTGTTCGCTCTAAGCTGGGTTAGTGTAAGCTAGCTCACAATTTTTTATCCTCCAGCTCACCCATTTTTGTCTTTGCTCAGGAGGAATGGCTCCAGAGCAAACTAATTTATGCAACAGCCAAATTGCTCGCTCACAAATTTAATACAAGTATTATTATTTATTATTTATTGTATTTATTATTTAGTTATTATTTAGAAGTACGAGCATGGCATGGCAGTACCGCACAGACATATAATGGCAGGCCCCCTGAAAAAAACATTGGCCCCCTGAGAAAAAGTTGTTAGTTACGGGGCTACCTCCAAGTCTCCAACTTAGGGAAACCATAGAGCTGAGGGCTAGAGTGTCACACAGCTGGAGGCACCCAGTTCCGTCTAGTGTGTGCTGGTGCGCAGGGATTCTTTCCCCCACCACCCAGGCCGCGCCACTCCAGCACACACGGATCCGGTGGTCTGGCTCCCGAGTCCATCATCAGTCTGAGGCAGCCCGCCAAGGAGTGGGCACTGGGCTCACACAGCAGCCCTACCCCCTTGTTAGCAGCAGCAGCTGGCACCCCTGCCCACTCCCAGAAGGCCTCACTTTGGTGGTGACACATGGTGGTGCTGGCATCTTCAACCTTGCCCTTGCCATCACCCACCAAGCCTCTGGAGTTGAGACAGGCTACCAGGAGCAGTTGCACCACCCAGGGAGCCCCTGCCTGGGAAGGTAAGGGTTGGTCTTTGGGTGGGGGCAGTGGGCTGGCTGGCCCGGCCTGGGCTCCTGAGTCCCCCCCCCATGCCCCGGACCCATGTGGCAGCCATCGGGCTGGCGGCAGTGTTCCCTCTAAGCTGAGTTAGTGTGATCTAGCTCACACTTTTTTGTCTTAGCTCAAGAATGATGGCTCCAGAGCAAACTAATTTATGCAGTAGCCAAATCGCTTGCTCACAACTTTAATGCGAGTAGCTCACAAAGTAAAAATTTTGCTCAGAAGACTCCACAGCTTAGAGGGAACATTGGCTGACAGGGATGAAGGGTGGGCCCTTGCTGCTGCTGGGCTCTTGCTCTAGCCTGGGAAGGTAAGGGTCCTGACCCCCCAACCGGCTCCAGGCCCTGCAGCATCCATCGGGAAAATAAGCAGCAGGGAGCTGCTGGGCTCTTCTGTGCCTGCCGGGGTTTCTCCTCTGTCTGGTAAAGGGCACCCACTAAGGGTCTCCTCCAGCCCCATCCGGGTGGAAAGAAAAAGAGAGGGAGTGTGTGTGTGTGTGTGTGTATGTGTGTGTATGTGTGTGTGTGTGTGAGAGAGAGAGAGAGAGAGAGAGAACGCCTGCGTGTATGTCTGAGTGTCAAGAGAAACAGCCTGCCTGAGGGGGAGGGGTGGAAAGAAAAAGAACATATGTGTGCGTGTGAAAGAGAGACAGAAAGTATCTCAGTGTGAAGGATAAGCAGCCTGCTGGGGGGGGGGGGGGAAAGAAAAAGAACGTGTGTGTGTGTGAGAGAGAGAGAGTGCCTTAGTGTGAAAGAGAGACAGAAAGTGCCTCCATGTATATCTGAATGTGAAGAGAAACAGCCTGCCTGAGGAGGGGTGGAAATAAAAAGAGTGTGTGTGTGTGTGTGTGTGTGTGTGTGTGTGTGTGTGTGTGTGTGTGTGTGTGTGTGAGAGAGAGAGAGAGAGAGAGAGAGAGAGAGAGAGAGAGAGACTGCATGTATGTATCAGCGTGAAGGAGAAACAGCCTGTGTGTGACTGCCTGCGTGAAGGCAGGCAAACCAGGGAAGGCCAAGGCAGGCAAACCAGGGAAGGCCCTGCAAGGAGCAGAGAAGCATTTAAATCCCTCCCTGTGCCTTCCCCGGCCTGCCCGCAAAGTGGGTGAGTCAGGGAAAGCCTGGAGAGAGGGCCCCCCCCCCACTTTCCCTGGCCTGCTGCCTTCCCTGGCCCGCCTTCGCCCGCTTCTGTGACTACAATATAGGTGTAATGTATTCTGTGCTGCCTAGAATGCATTAAGATGGTTGTGAATCATCTCATAAGGAAGCAATGTTAAGCTTCGTCTTGAACAGGGATTGAAGTTCAAGACTACTGCGTCCAATCAGGTTCAAATGTGTATAAGCGGGAAAGACTCTGATTGGTCCTTATTGTCTCAACCTGATAGGTTGTTTAACTGTATAGTAGGCATGGCTATATTAGCCGGGAATGTTTAAATACCGAGCAGCTGCAATGGGAAGCTATCAGAGAAGTTGTACCGGTTGTACCGTGTCAGAGAAGTTGATCGTCGAGCTGAAATAAACCTGAGTTTTGCTGAATCACTCTCTGGCTATTTTGTTAAGCACGGACTTAACAATTGGCGACGAGGATGGGATTCTAGAGCGGGTAGGCAGCCCCGCTGGTCCCAACCCCACGACGGACAACAGCGAGCCGCAGCTCGCCGTGGCAGAGCAGCAACAGGCACCACCTGAGCAAGTGGCAGCGATTGCAGCTATGGCCAATAGCCCGAAGTTCGAGGCCTTCGAACCAGCAACCGAGGACTGGGACGCCTACCTGTTGAGGTTCGGGTTCCACCTCGAGGCAAATGACATAACCACCGAGGAGAAGAAGCGGGCCACCTTGCTGAGCTCTTGCGGTAAGAGCGCTTTCGACATCGCCCGGTCCCTGGTCGCACCAGCGGACATTACGACAGTGCCCTTCAAAGAGCTGACAGAAAAGCTGAAGGCACACTTCTCCCCGCAGCCGTCGGAGATCGCATGCCGGCATGCCTTTTATAAAAGGGCTCAAGCTCCGAACGAAACTGTGGCAGAGTACGTGGCGGCTCTGCGTAAAGCTGCAAGGCCTTGCAACTTTACCAACATAGAGGAGGCTCTCCGTGACCGGCTGGTATGTGGCATGCGAGATGAACGACTGCAACAGCGGTTGTTCGCGAAGAAGACCCTGACGTG
>NW_015168045.1:1705125-1705343 GCF_001447785.1 Gekko japonicus
GTGAAGAAGTTTCACGATTTCTTGTTTGGCAGGCATTTTATTCTTGTGACTGACCACAAACCCTTGCTTGGGATTTTTGCACCGTACCGGCAACTCCCAAACATAATGTCTGCCCGGATGCTCTGCTGGGCCTTATTCCTATCGGCCTATGACTATGACTTGGAGCACCGGCCGGGTAAGGCAATTGGTCATGCAGACGCCTTAAGTCGCTGCCCGCT
>NW_015168045.1:1705430-1705605 GCF_001447785.1 Gekko japonicus
CAAGGACACTGTACTCTCCAGAGTTCTTAACTGGGTATGGAGGGGGTGGCCTTTGGGAGCAGTAGAACCAGAGTTCCGAGTGTTTAAAGCATGACAAAATGAACTGTCTGTCTCGAAGGGTTGCTTGTTATGGGGGAACCGGGTGGTGGTGCCCCATGCCTTTAGACAAAAAGTG
>NW_015168045.1:1705621-1746759 GCF_001447785.1 Gekko japonicus
GCCGTGTCAGCAGGCTAGACCTGATCCCCCCACCGCTACTCCGCAACGATGGGAGTCGGTGGGAAAACCATGGTCGAGGCTCCACCTCGATTTCGCCGGGCCCGTCCAAGGGCAAATGTTTTTGATTGTCGTTACCCCCCACCGCTACTCCGCAACGTTGGGAGTCGGCGGGAAAACCGTGGTCGAGGCTCCACCTCGATTTCGCCGGGCCCGTCCAAGGGCAAATGTTTTTGATTGTCGTTGATTCATATACAAAGTGGCTTGAAGTAGCGCACATGCGCACAGCTACGTCGGGGGCAGTCATCAATGTGCTCCGGCGCCTATTTGCCACCCACGGGCTGCCGGACGTGTTGGTAAGCGATAACGGAACTTAATTTGTCTCTGAAGAGTTCCAAGGGTTCCTGTCTGACAATGGGATCAGGCAGATAACCTCCGCCCCATTTCACCCGGCATCAAACGGCCAGGCGGAAAGAATGGTCAGGACGACCAAGGAAGCACTAGCTAAGCTAGTGTACGGGGACTGGGGAGTTAAGCTAGCCTCGTTCCTCCTAAGGCAGCATGTAACTCCGTGTTCAGCGACAGGCCGCAGTCCGGCCGAAATGCTGATGGGCCGACGTTTGACAACCTTGTTTGACCGGTTGCATCTGGATCTGAATGATTTGAAGCCCACACAGCGAACCGAAGTCCCCAAGGTACGAACGTATGTAAAAGGTGAAAAGGTCTATGCTAAGAACTATGCAAGTGGTCACTCGTGGCTTCCAGCCACTATTGTTGAAATTGTTGGGTCACGAATGTATGTTGTCGAGCTTGCAGATGGACGCAAGTGGCGTCGACACATAGATCAGTTGAGGCAGCGGTGGGCAACTGGCCGTCCCAACGCGCTGCCAACTGAATCCCCAGACCCTGAAGACCTTTCCAGACCTCCACCGGAGGTGAGTGCTGACGGGCCTGAGGGCGTCAGTACTGTTCCAGAGGCAGGGCAGACCCCTACTCTCGAACCAGTAAACTTAGAGGGAAGTGTTCCTGACTCTGAGGTCCCAGAGTCCCATGGAGTGCCACTGACTGAAATGTGCCCTGAGCCTAGTCCACCTCGTAGGTCTCAGAGAAATCGCCGTGCACCTGCCTACCTAAGCGATTATGATTGTTCATGACTGTATTTGCTTAGGGGGGAGGGATTTGTAATGTATTCTGTGCTGCCTAGAATGCATTAAGATGGTTGTGAATCATCTCATAAGGAAGCAATGTTAAGCTTCGTCTTGAACAGGGCTTGAAGTTCAAGACTACTGCGTCCAATCAGGTTCAAATGTGTATAAGCGGGAAAGACTCTGATTGGTCCTTATTGTCTCAACCTGATAGGTTGTTTAACTGTATAGTAGGCGTGGCTATATTAGCCGGGAATGTTTAAATACCGAGCAGCTGCAATGGGAAGCTGTTCGGGCTATCAGAGAAGTTGTACCATGTCAGAGGAGTTGATCGTCGAGCTAAAATAAACCTGAGTTTTGCTGAATCACTCTCTGGCTATTTTGTTAAGCACGGACTTAACGATAGGATTCCATCACAACACAGAAAGCATGAAAATATGTAATGGATATAGTAGTTCGCTGCCTGAAATGCAACAATTAGATTTTTTCTGCTAATTTTCAAAAATTAAAAAGCCAATCACACCCTTTGTTTTCAGCCATAATTTCAACACAAAGCATAATTTTTTGTCACTGTATATCATGTGGTTATGTTTAATGCATGGGTGCAAATAATGACTGCAATTCTGGGGTAGTTTCAATGGGGGAAAGGTGGGGTGGGAATTGGGTGATATATGGCAGTGTATTTAAATTTGAATTTTGAAAGAAGGAAGTGATTTCAGAGAGTGAGGTAGGTTTGGGGCAGTGTTCTCAAAGTGACATCACAGGAAGGGGTGGGGTTTTGATACAGCATTCTGTAAGTGACATCATTAGAAGGGGTGTAGTGTGGGAAGTGACATCACTTGACCTTTGACCTGGAAGTGACACCACAGGATGTGACATCACAAAACTGATGTCACATCCTTGCTCCTGTCTCCACCCCCAAAGATCCCAGATATTCCCTAATTTAGACTTGGCAACCCTAAAACATCATTGATGATGATGCTATATGAACTTATAAATAAATGTACTGATAATCATGGATATTCTGGAAGCTACTCCCAGAGGATATGGTGCATGCATGCTGGAGAAGATAGGATGACTGTGACAGAATGAAAAAAGGCAAAACACAGACAAAGGAGAAGGGAGGGTTATGAAAGGCAGTCAGAGGCAGAAGGTGGAAGACACTAAAAAGGCAAAGGAAACAGTACAAAGTGACAGGGAAAAGACTGTGAAAAGTGTGATATCAGGAAGCTGAACAACGGTAGGGCAAAAAGTAAACAAGGCAGAGGAAGAAAAATAAGGGGACAAAGAATATAACTATGGGTGCTTTAAAAAAACCCAAATAATAATAATGGCATGCTGCATACTCAACATCAAGTGGGTGGTGTCATGTGACTTGTCATGTGCTTGCAGCTCAGTGGTTCCTATGCTACCACCTGTGAGTTAAAAGCCCCAGGTCTGGAAAGGTTAAAGGCCACTAGACTAAATCACATCTCACAAAGGGTGCGTTCAGACGGGGGATTTACAACGGAATAGGTGACGGTTCCAACCGGTGTACTTACCGGCGTTCACACAGCGAACATCTGCCTCCCGTCCCTAACCGTTGTAAACAGCTTTACACCGTTGTACTCTGCCACTAGGTCCCCAAGTGGTGGTATCCTGAGTATAACGGTTGTAATCGCTGTACCCCTCCGTCTGAACGCTCTCCAACGTTGTACAGGCACTTCCGTTTGGAAGCCTGAGGCTTCCGCTTTTTGCCCGCCATTTTATCTAGGTTGGCGATATGCGCTTGGGCGAAGCTTCGCCCTGTTGTTAATAAAGAAATTAAAAGGTTGTTATGTGCTTCTGCAAAGCCGCCTCTCCTCTTCCCCTGCCCACCGCTGCTGTTGCTGCTGCTGCAGCCGCTTTTGCTCTGGCTGTGGTTGCAGAGTGTTTTTCATGATTCTGCCGTGCCCTCCTCCTCCCTCCTTCCTCCTCCTCCTCGGCTGCTGTGGACTAACTCTCCTCCTCCGGGGCAGCGGCGAGGGAGGGGAGTTCGTCAATGGGCAGCCGGCAGCGGGCCTGACTCACGCATGCAAAAAAAAAAGAGGGAGGAGAGGTGGGAGGGGGCGACGCAAGTGCAAGGATCTCTGCTGCCTCCCCTGCAGGAGCCGGCAGCTCCTCCCCGGGAGACTGCCTGTCCGGGCTCCCTGCCCGGCATTGTTTGCCCGTGCTCTTCACCCCCTCCCTCCTTCCCGGCTCCATTTGCTGTCAAAAAAACAATAAAACAACAGTGCACGCGCCCAGAGCCCAGCAGCAGCCGATCGGCTTCATTAGAAGGAAGCCTGCCTATGCGCATGTGCAAAGTCTGTAAAAATAAAATAAAAAATGCCGATGTGCTCTCCTGAGTGCCTGAGGTGTGGACGGGCATATTGCGATGTGCTGGAGGTGAGTGTGATCGCGTTTCAACCGGCATAAACTGCAACGGTTCCAACCGGTACAGTTTATGCTGGCTGAAACACCCCATCTGAACGCACCCAAAGAGTAGGCAAGAGTGTCACTGCAGGAGCAGACAGTCAGGAGAAGGATATCTTTTCAATGAAAACAGAAACACTGGGAATCAGTTCACATCTGGCAACTAACACACACCAGTTATTCAGAAAGGTGAATTAACTAACATTGGAGTGTGCGATTGCTGATAATTATAGACTAAAGAAGACTGGGAAGTCTTGCCTTCCACTATAGCACACAGTGATGTGTGTTTTTCAGGGGGAAATATACATTGCAAAATTTTCTGATGCCTTAAATACAACATGATGTGATTTAACAAGATTATTTTTTCTACACTTTTTAAAACATTTCCATACATTTTTAAACATGTTTCCATAGATTTTAAAAAAAATGTATCCAACTTGGCTGGAGGTACAGTTTCTGCAGGGACAGACAGCTGGATGCAATCATCCCAGTACATCATGCTCTGTTCACATCACGATCTTATGCATAAGGCATTCCCTTATTCATCACTTTATATTTAAGAAACATAATAGAAATGGTCTATCTGTAATGTGCAACACGCCTCCCTTATGCAAAGTCCCTGTTGTATAATTTCATGAAGCCATATTCTATATTCTGTCTATCTGAAAGTTAATCAACCTGAATATGGATGTTAAATAGGGCCTTGGGGGAAATCAAAGCAGAGCACGGCTACAAATCACTAAGCCAACTCTGGGAACAAAATGTATTATGCTCACTAGGCTCCATCACCCCTTTTCAGAGAGAGAGAGAAGCAGTGGAGAGATGCTTCAGCTTCATGCCAGGCAAACAGAAGAGCATGTTAATTCAGGTATTCAGGTAACAGCTTTTCCTTCACTCTAAAAATAAGCACATAGATGAGATGCAGCTTTATGCTGCAGAGAGACCATTCTGTTTCAGTTCCACTTAAAATGAGTGAAACTGCTAGAAGATGGAATCAGAACTAACAACCATTTGTCAGCTAAAGATTTTGAATGGAATAAGCATGCTATGGGATCATGAAAATGGCCACTTTGGAAGCTGGACTGTATGGTATTATACCAGGGGTCATTTTGTAGAAAAAGAGGTGCAGGAGCTCATTAGCATAACTCATTTGCATATGCCACACCCCCTGACATCACCGGAAGTGTGTCAGAAGGCAACACCCACAACTCAGGCTCCACTGGACTGTTTTGGATTGCTAGCTATTGGGGGGGGGGGCATGACGGCTTTGCCCTGACAGAGGAGGGAGAGCTTGTACCTGAATAAAACTTGGTCTTAAAGGAGTGGACTGTTTTGGGACAGGGCCCCGGGGGGGGGGGCTCTGCAATTTACCTGGCTGCTTCTTGCTCTGACTGAGGGTTGCTGGGAGCAGGGATTGGGGCTTGATGCATGTGCCCGCCCCCTGGGCTCTTTACTGCCAGACCTCTGCTCCTGCAGGAAATGACCCCTGGATATAAGGCATACATCAAAGAAAAAGTCAATTTTCACCACATTTTAGAAGATTTATGGCATATGGCACTTTATATAATCCATATAGTCAACTGAGGTATATGAGACATTTGTAGCATTCTTTTGCCTTTCCAATGAGTCATGGCATACATAAATTCATTTTGATATGCCACAGGTACTTCAGAACTGATCAACATAAGTACTTTCTGACATCAGAATATAGGAGCATGTTTCTGAAGAAGGTGAGAGACATGATTGGTCATTGCAGCAGTAAGGTGATACATCCAGATTTCGATCTGACTAGCAGTGTTTCCTCTAAGATGAGTTAGTGTGAGCTAGCTCACAGTTTTTTAGCCTCTGGCTCACACATTTTTGTCTTTGCTCAGGAAGGATGGCTCCAAAAGCAGACTAATTTATTTAGTAGCCAAATCGCTCGCTCACAACTTTGATGCCAGTAGCTCACAAAGTAGAATTTTTGCTCACAAGACTCCACAGCGTAGAGGGAGCATTGCTGACTAGTTTATAAAAATGATGAGGCAAATATCCAAGCTTTAGTTCACCTAATGATGAACAATTGGCTGCATACAATGAGCCATGATCAGGCAGATTTGGCTAGCTTGCCCACTAGTATATTAGCCCACTACCACCATGTGACCAGGGACCTGCTCATGAAGTTGGAGAAGCAGCATATTTGGAATTCAAGAAGATGCATTTGGAAGCAAGCTATATTACTACCAATTTTCATGACAAGATGTCCAAACAAAATCTAAATCTGTTAATTTGCTTTATCTGCCTCAGGGCACTGCCTATACCAACCTGGCACTAGAACCAGCTGACTCTGTTTTCTCTGACAGAAATGTGCCCTCCCTGACACTGTTGCAGCAGGCACTATAGTTAGTATGGTTAAACTGCCATCAGGTATTCTAACTGATCTATTTTAGATGAATTGGTTGTTGTTTTTATGAATTATTATTTATTGTTTCACTATATGTTGTGACCTGCCCTGAGCCTGCTTGCAGGGGAGGGTGAGATACAAATTGAATTAATTAAATAAATAAACATTTTCCAGTGTGAATAAAAGGACAAAATGTAGTAATGGTAAAACTAAGGAGGTTGAACTCAAGCCTGATCAATGGGCATATGGTCCTTGTTTGCCAAAAGACAGCTGCATATGAAAAATGCCTTAGTTCATCTTCTGGGACCTTTGCCTTGGGCACTTTCAAGTGGAGATGAATCAATCCAGAAGACTAACAAGTCTGTACTTGCCAGAGTGCTGGAAAAATGTATCTCCAGCAGAAAACATACCAGTCTTATACCCCTGAATCATTGATGGAATTAATTTAGTTCAAAAGATGAAAGGCAACAAGACAACATTGAACTGCTAGCATAATCCATGTTCTGTGTTATACTTCATGAAGACACCCATAGTGAAAGGATAGATGTTCTTTTATATATATATATACCTGGAAACTTCTATCAAAAATGTTGAAAGATGCAAGTGAGGAGGAAGTGTTTGCCTGCAGGCAAAGAATATTCCACCAGCTCATAGAATCCAGCAGTTTTAAAGGTATCTGTGCAGCTCATCTAACAGGCCTGAGCTCATCAAGTTCTTGATGCTATAGTGGAGAATGCCTACGTAGGTGAAACGACTGGAAGAGAAAACACTTTATGCGACAAGTGGTGAGGCCTCTTTTGAGATCACCAGAAGCCATTGGGGAGAAATAAGTGAGCTGAGGTCTATCCAAGAAGAAGCTGACTCTAGGATACTGCTGCATGCATTACCTGCAGCAAAGAGTGGAACAAAATCTATTGCTGTTTTAGAAGACATAGATGTACTCATACTGAACCTTCAATTTGCAAGTGAAATACCATACCACATTTTGTTAAATGTGGAACAAAGATTCACATAAGGTTTATTGATATGAGCAAACTCAGAAGTTCCCTTGCACACAGAATGTGTCTGTTGCCTTGACTGGACTATGTGCCTTCACTGGTTGTGATACTGTAAGCGCTTTTTCAGGTTGAGGTAAGTTAACTCCCTAGAAACCACTGAGAAAAGCTGAAAACTACCAGGACATATTCCATCAACTAGGTAAGAAAAGGAAGATCTCTATATAGTTGTTTGAGATTCACCTATATGTTCCAAATACCTGTACTACTTCTGTACTATACTATGAACTTTTTTGTGCTAAGTATGGAGAAGCGGAGTCCATCATGCAAATATCACCTATTCATACACATACTTACAGCCAACTTCCAGGCAGGAATTTGGAGGTGCAGTTAGCAATAGTTTGAAAAAATTAGGTGTTAACTGTTGTGAAATGATAACAAAAGATTTGTAAATATCACATATACATATTGAACAGCTGCTGAACTCACAAAATTAAAAAATGTTTCTTTGCAGTAACACAAAGTTACCTGTCATTCATTTACATTGGACAAAAATCATATAAAATGTGGATCTGTTCTCATGCACCTAACTGTGGCACATCAAAATGGATTTCTTTAGGCTGTGGCTCATTGGAAAGGCAAAAGAATAAGCTACAATTGCCTAATTGGCTGTGGTATTGACCATTCTCGGTTGGTTCTTGGGTATTTCTGGAGACTCTTGGAGGCTCTTGGGTCCTCGGGCGTCCCACGTCGCCAGTTGATGATGGCAGCCACTGATGATCGGCTCTGAACTTTTGTGACCTTGACACCAGTTTGAGGCACACAGAGGATTTGAGGAGCTGCTCAGAGGACCGCGTGGGAGCACAGTGACCCAAATGACTGAACAGGCTATGAGGCTCAAATGATCTGTTGGCCTACAATAAGGAGATGTCTGAGAGTGAGTTCTTTTGGACATTCTGGATATCTCCAAGGAACATCTCCACAGTTAGTGATGTGCTTCTGCATGGGAGGTATCCATGATACTTATATCACTCATTCCAACTACTGTTTGCTAAATCTAACCCCCACCCCCTCACTGACTGAGGACTAGCTAGGTCCAGCCAGGTTTGGGAAGGACTGGCTAGGTCTGGCCAGCTTTAGGAATAATATTTGCTCCTTCTACTTATGAGCTGTACTCTGAAAAGTCCTTGGGGTAGTAGTACTGTCACGGGCCATAGCGACACTGGGACTCTCTCATATTGTATCAGGTACCATACATCGAGCAGGCCACACATGGGATTTGATATTAGGCATGAGGATAGATGTGGGTCTGGTTGCCATTGACAGAGTGCCATGGTCAGACCCGTTTGTTCTGAAGGCCCGTCTGGGTATCCCAGCCCCCTCCTGCCCAGGCAGAGAATGATGTACCCAACTGGGTTCCAGAATGCTCTGTGGGATCTGATGCCTCCTGGCAGCTCATTGGATGCGCTGATAGATGACTGGCATAGCCGTCTTTCTGAAGCCATTGACAAAATTGCTCCCTGAAGTCCTTTTCGCCCCTGTTCCCAATTAGCACCATGATATACCACAGAACTTCGGAGGATAAAACAGGAGCTTAGACAACTAGAATGAGTTTGGTGACAGACTCATGACAAAGCTACAAGAACATTTTATAGGACATTTATGAGATCCTAGGGGATGGAGGTGAAGGCTGCTAAAAAGGAATTTTATGCGGCCTCCATTGCATCAGCTAGCTCCTACCTGGGCAATTATTTAGGGTAATTAGGTCCTTAACATCCCTCTGGGATAAATTGGCAATTAGCTGTGGGGCTTTTGTGAGCTTTTTTCATGGATAATATCTTGTCACTCCACCAGAACCTGCCTGCCATCATTGATACAGTACGAGAACTGGAGGTTCCTTAGCTGTCTTTGGGCCCAGTATTGGACCAATTCAGCTGATTCTCCTGGGCCAATGTTGACAGGATCCTGGGTACTGTGAAGCCTACCACTTGCCTCTTAGACCCACACCCATCGTGGCTGGTGAAAGCCAGTGGTGCTGGAATATGGGTCCCCCCAGGTGGACATTATAAATCTGTCCCTGAGATTGGGGGTCTTCCTGAGGAGATTAAAGGAGGCAGTACTGAGGCCACTCTTGAAGAAACTGTCTTTGAATCCTACTGATCATCCAACTACTGTCCAGTACTGAACATTTCATTCCTGAGTAAAGTAGATGCTGGGGAGGAAGAGTCTGATGAGAGGGGGAGGCTGCCGAACTGCGCATGCTCAAGCATGCGCAGTACGGCTGGGGGCCGGGATGCGCCGGCGCAAGGACGCGCCGGCCAATCCCACGGCCCGGCTTGAGGCGCTGTACTGGATACAACCACCTAGGTAGGTGGTTCTTTTTTAGTGCACATTATCGGAGGTTGGGACAGATCTGGGACGGGCAGGCAACGATTCCCAGATGTTGCTGTGGGATCGCGCCCATTTGCTCCGCCCCCGTTCCGTCCCCCTCCCGGCCCAAACCGCCTCATATGAACAGGGCCTTAATCCAGTAAAATTTAGTACTGGCTCACTGCTGCCAATACTGGCTCCTCAACACAGCTTCCACATTCCCCAGTTCTCACTCTATTGTCTACTTATGGCACTTTACAGACAATTTTTTTTCAAATAGAACACTTACAGCCAAGACTCCCTCTCTGTGGAGTCTTGTGAGCAAAAATTCTGCTTTGTCAGCCACTGGCATTAAAATTGTGAGCAAGCAATTTGGCTGCTGCATAAACTAGTTTGCTCTGGGGCAATCCTTCCTGAGCTAAAACAAAAATCTGTGAGCCAGAGGCTAAAAACCTGTGAGCTAGCTCACACTAGCTCACATGCACCAGATACAACATGGGGGGGAGCGAGTCTTTGAAGCTGTGGGCGCAGCCCATCAGTGTGTGATCAGATGCAACTGTGGGTGAGTCATTTTTTTGTGTGTGCCGTTTGTTTCCCGTGCGCTTAAATGAGGAATCGATGAACCGCACCTCCGCACTGAGAGCTCTCTATGGAGTTTGTGATGATGCGCATACTGCGAAGGGGAAAGGAAACAATGGCACAGCATTGGGATGGGCTGATCAGACCATCCCGACGGTATGAGAGTGAGCTGGAGCAATCAAACAGGGGAAAGTCCGTCCATGGCCCATCACAAACCATTTACTACCGGATTTCCCCCAGTGTCTTTTAACTGCAACTGCAGTGGAGCAGAACGGGTTGCCAATGGCTGTGGGATGCTTCCCAGATGCTGTTGTCTGATCGCTTCCTTTAAATCCACCCGGCATTCATGCCTATGTAGGGTCTAATTGTACATGTGATCGCAGCCTAACTCAGCTTAGAGGGAACACTGCTTACAACTGCAAAATGAAACTACTTAATAGTGGATGAACTGTCTTCCAGGAAACATGGTCACCATAGAGGCTATTCTCTCTGAAAAGTACAGCTGTGGGGAAGCTCATTCTCTGGCATAGTTTATGTGAGGTAACAGCTGAGTTCAAAAAGCCTCACCACAACTCTACACAAACTATGCTCCATAATCCATTCAAAATATTTTTGTCACACTAGGAACTATACATAATATACACGCACGGTATTCCACAGTAGGCAAATCAATATGGAAAGGATTCCCAAAGGGCAGAAGCTGAATTCTACTGTTCTAAACATATATACATGCATAAAAAATATCAATTATTTTGATCTGAAAGTTTAAAAAAAATAAAATAAAGAGTATTTGCAGCTATTCTGCTCATTGTTTCACAGGAGTACATCTTGGTTAATTGAGCAAAAGAAAATAAAACAAAATTATCTCAGCTGAGATTCAGCCTGCCAATAGGCCTGGCAAAAAAATGCCCTGTCACTTCAACAGAAGCTTAATAGTATGTTATTCATCTCCTTGCCATGAAAAGCTTCAGTTGCCCATTTCCATAGATTAAGCCTCAATTAAAGGGACAGGGCATATTACCCAGGCCTGTTGGCAACCCTAGTTGAGATACTCAGTTCCTTCAGCAGTTTCTGTGATGAACACTGTAAGGTTTGGAATGAATACATAATTAGCATTTTACAGCATTACAAAATGCTTAGCAGAGGTGAACTGGATTTCAGATTAATGTTGAAAACAAACCTGATTACATTAGTTTTTGAAAAGAATGATGGCGTGAAAAAGCTGTGAAATCCAGTAGACAAGATGATGCAAATGTTAAGTGCATTTCAATTCAAGGTATATACAAAAGAAAACCCATAAATTGCCATGTCTATTGTAAAATCAGAACCACTGGTAGATGAGGCTCTTAATATGTTGTCTTACATTTTGCAGGACCTAACAAATCACAAAATCTCTTTATACCTGTCCAGGAGCAGCTTTTAAGTGAAAGTAATTTGATCTTCTACTGATTAGTAAAGTTTTGCCAGTTGTTTGGGAAGTGAAAACTGATCCACTGTAGATGCTTCCCTGTAATACGAATCTAGGATGGTATCTCCAGGAGGATCTTATTTAGACTCCTAATTCTGAAAGTGAAATGGGAACAAAGCGTGAGAAATAGACTCCTCACTTGTTTTATCATCCTGAGGTAACAAGATGCAATATGTCTGGAAATTGAAGTAGCAGGTGAAAACTATTAGAGGCATCAATATAAACCTGGAAACCCCTGAGAACTGGGGAAGCATCCCAGTAGTTAAAATATGAATTAAACTCAGCTTTGAACTTCATTATCTGTTATCATAGAGGCTCCAGAAGGAAATTTTAGCCACAAGCCACTTTTTTAAAAATGTGGTATTAATTATGGATTTTTGAAGGCAGAGTTTGAAAACATATGTTGCTTTCAACTAGCTTTGCTGCAATGCTTTGAACCAGCCATTACACTTCAAAGAAACAACGTCAACTAAATTAAATTACTTCCTCCTGTATTTTCAGAGAGGAGAATGACACCTATTATATTTCATTACCTCCTTTTGTGGCTTGCATGGGACAGGGGCAGCATGGGAAAGAAAGCAATTACAAGAGAGAGCAACCACAGAGTAATTGGTTTTAATTGCCTACAAACATAGGTGCATTAATGAATGAGTCCCCACAGTAGGACTGCTGCCTTGAAGCAGAAGGGTCCACTGATCTGGAAAGGATGATAGCTGTAGCTTTTTCCTGAAGGTATAGCTAGCTTCCTCACCAGTGCCATGGGGTACTGGCTACAGAACGATGGATATAAATGTTGTTTATTGTGTAAACTGTAAAACTGGTTATATGTTTGGTCAAGTGACCGTAACAATAAAGAACTGAACTGAATGATGGATGGTGTGGTGGCTGGCCACTAAGAATGGAAATGAGGGGGCTGTACCAATGTAGAGTCAAAGCACAGAGAAAAAATGGTACTGTAATGTATTGAAATGGCTTACATGAATCACCTCATTCGCCTCCCATGTTAAGCTTCGAGCCAGACGAAGGCTCCTCCGCACTCACACGCTATTGGTCGCTCAACAACAGCGACCAATCTAAGAAGGACTAATTCCCTGAGCGGGAAGAACACTCATTGGTCCTTATCCACACAACCCCATTAGTTGTTAATTGTAAATGGGTGTGGCTATATTAGCCCGGGAATGTTTAAAAGGAGCCTAGCTCCCAATGTTAATCTGTTCTGGTTATGAATGCTTTAAGCGCTTGTTCGTACCTTCAATAAAGCTGATCACTTTGCTGAAATCACTCTCTGGATCTTTGTTAGCCGCGATCAAACAGGTACATTGGGGGGAAATGTTTTACTGTGACCCCGATCACACGGGCCGGATATCGCGGGGGGGAGGCGTGGCTAATTGCCCCGGAGAAAACTAACACGTGGCCACCCGAGCACACGTCCCGGTTGAGGTCCTGTGGTTAGGGGGGAGATGGCAACCAGACGGGTACCGTGCAGCGCGGCACAGAAGCTGCGCCGCACAATTGCACTAGCAATCGCTCTTTGTGCGCATGCGCTGTTGGGCGCTGTTGCGCAAACTGCAGAGACTTGGGAGACAAAAAAAACCCTTGTGTGCGACGAACAGCAGCGGGCGCCAGATGCCACGTAAGTCCACCGGAAATGCGATCAGACTCCCGCCCTTGCCCCGCGGCTTCCGGAAACTAGTACCTCGGAGGTACTAGTTTTTTACTCCGCATCTTCGGCGGGAAGGCTTGGGTTAGCCATGGGAGCTCTACGCTTCCCGGATGTTGCGGTGTGATCGCGCCTGGAAAATCCACCTACCATCCGTATCGTCAGCGCGGCTTGCATTGTTCTTTCCTCCAATTTTATCCCCACAACAACCCTGTGAGGTAGATTAGACCGAGAGTGTGTAACTGGCCCTAAATCAACCTATGAGCTTCCATGGTAGAGTGGGGATTAGAGCCCCAATCTCCTGATTCCTAGTCTGACATTCTTAAGCACTACACCACACTTCCTCTAAGACGTCTTGGAAAGTGATGTTTCTTCTTCATAAGTTGCAAAGGTTTTTTTAAAAGTTTCCTTTGTTCAAGTATGTGTATAATAATTGGCTAACTCACATGGTTTTCTATACACAACCTTTCTCAGGTTATACTTCAACTATTGATGTGCGTTCCATTCACCTCCTCCTACAGATACATTTATTTTTCATAAGTGGATTAACTTTCCCAAACTGCTTTCTGGCTCCATTCATGTAATGCTTCACAAGGCACTTTACAGATAAAGCTGGAGTGAAGTTTTAATAGAGCCATTAGGGGGCATGGCCAGTCAGAGTTCCTTGCACTGGGATGCATCACTCGAATGCCTGGGCTTCACTGGCAAGGGAAGGAAAGACTCTTTGCCAGCCTCTGGAAGGCAAGATAAAGATAGGCCATTTAATTTTCCTCTTTATGCTTTTACTGTCAATGTTTTCATGCTGTTTTTGAAAGCAGCAACACTCCATTTCCTGAGGTCCTTGACCTACTTGGCACACAGCGTGTCTAGGAAAACAGAGACCACTCTTTAGCACTGGATTGTTGCCTTCTTTAGTGTGCAGATACCAACTAAGTTTTCAAAACTGAAGATGAGGAGAAGAATAAGTGAAACGGCAAGCAGTTTGGTTGACAGCTCTTGCCATCTATATTCAAAATGCAATGACTGAAGCTCTTTGCTCAAGCTCAGGGAAATAATAATAAAGAGGCATGAGGTTACAAAAGAAAATGCAATGAACTTTCTGGATGAACTACAAGTTCATTTGAGCAAGCAAAAGCTCTGGTCACCATAGATGCAAAACATACAAGCAAAGTAGGTTGGACAGCAGCTGGATTGCCTCAGGTTTACAAAAAACAGGCCTTTTTTATTTCAGAAACAAATTTCAAAAACATTGTTTTGTAGTTAACTCAGTTAACCCTGTAGCCATTCACATCAACATTAGATATTGCCACTCATACTTTTTTCTCATGGGGACTGCGACCATGAAATTAAAAGACGCCTGCTCCTTGCGAGGAAAGCTATGGCAAACCTAGACAGCATAATAAAAAGTAGAGACATCACCCTGCCAACAAAAGTCCATATGGTCAAAGCAATGGTATTCCCAGTAGTAATGTATGGCTGCGAGAGTTGGACCATTAAGGAAGGCCAAGCGCCAAAGAATAGATGCTTTTGAATTATGATGCTGGAGAAGACTCTTGAGAGTCCCTTGGACTGCAAGGAGATCAAGTTAATCCTAAAGGGAATCAAACCTGACTATTCCCTGGAAGGACAGATGCTGAAGCTGAAATACTTTGGCAACCAAATGAGAAGGGAGTACTCACTGGAGAAGACCCTGATGCTGGGAAAGACTGAAGGTAACAGAAGAAGGGGACGGCAAAGGACGAGATAGTTAGACAGTGTTACCGATGCAACGAACCTGAAATTGGGCAATTGGACGGCAGAATACAGGCGGGCCTGGCGTGATGTGGTTCATGGGGTCACAAAGAGTTGGACTCGACTGTGCGACTGAACAACAACAACATACGTGAGCAAAGTTTGGATATAATTCTACTTCAATCCAAAAACAAAAGTCATGCCCTGACCTGGATAGCCCAAGCAAGCCCAATCTCGTCAGATCTCTGAAGCTAAGCAGTGCCAACCCTAGCTAATATTTGGATGGGAGCACACCAAAGAATACCAAAGCAAGGAGGCAGAGGCAGGTTATCAAGCCACTTCTCTGAACATCCTCCATGCCCAAGTAGGAGTCGCAAGAGGTTGCCATGACTTCCAGGCATGGGCACACACATGCGCGCACACACGCAAAAATGCAAAAACAACAACAAAACAAAAACAAAAGTCATGTAATACCTTTTATTAGGATCAACTACAATAAAACAAAACATTGTGCATACTGTCATTTCCCCCAGAGTTATATTACCGTGGGTCAAGAAAAGTGTAAACTTAATCATGGTTATTTTTCATCTGCTCAAGGTAAGGTAAGGTATCCCAACAATTATTAGTAGTATCTTTCACTTGCCACATGATGGGCAGTCCAACCACTTACTCTAGCCCTGTTCACATGTTACACTGAACACATCTGTCTGTAAGAAAAAACCAATGTACATTCATCTAACAAATGAAAACCAGGAATCAGTACCTGGATAAATGTGCAGTTTCAATCACACATTCAG
Organism: Gekko japonicus; assembly: GCF_001447785.1. Taxonomy (NCBI): domain Eukaryota; kingdom Metazoa; phylum Chordata; class Lepidosauria; order Squamata; family Gekkonidae; genus Gekko; species Gekko japonicus. The sequence goes on from NW_015168045.1 coordinate 1,721,180, forward strand.
CTGTGCATGCATTGAATTATCATGAGAATTACTCAACACACATATAAAGAAAAAGTCAAGTGTACACTGTGCATTCACTGTACTTGAACATACATTCACTGAAACTTGTGAACAGGGGTTTATGTCAAAAGGGTTAAATGGAGGCTTACTACAAAAATAGTATATTTAAGATACAGACAAATTGGTTTAGTTACTTTAATTATTACACAGAATCGGAGAACAGGTAATGAAAGCCTAATGGTCACTATGTCCCCCTTTTTATTCTATTCAGGTTTTTGGTATTCAAAAAAGACACAATTAAAAGAAAATAACTTGAATTCTACAGGACAACTAATGGTTTAGAAAAGCCCTGTGCAGGATCCAGGCCCATACTGGTTACACATCAAGATAGTGCTGAAGAGATCTTCCCAAGTAAGGCAGCCAGGTTAATGTGTCTAACAGAAGGATGAAACCAAGCCAAGCAGAAGAGTCAAGCAGAACAGTTAATGGAGCTGCCAGAACCCAGGAACATTCTAATGAGGTGGTAAAATACAAGTTCAGAGTGTGCGCACACAAGGAATGTCTTAAGGTAGAGATAAAATTTACTGACAAGGAGTTGATGTTTGATTAGGGTCTAGGAAAGGCAGTGACCATCTTTAGGAGGTAATGGGGCAAGGCAAAGGATTTGTAAAGCTACTTTGAGCCCCAAACAAAAGCACTGTGATGTGATATATATACACACAGGGGTCTTTTAGTAGAAAAAGAGCTGCAGGAGCTCATTAGCATAAGGTATACTAATGAGCTACTAGGCTATTAGCATAATAGCTCATTAGCATATGCCACACCCCCTGACATCACCGGAAGTGATGTCAGAAAGGGAAGCAAAGGGGGAGAGGCATCTTCAAAAGCCTCCCCTTCCCCAGCTGACCTCCGGGGCAGGGAGCAAAGAGAGAAGGGGTTTAAAATTTAAACCACTTCCCACTAAAGTTGGGCCGCAGAAGGAGGAAAGAGGGAAGGAAAGAGAGAGAGAGTAGAGAGAAGAAAAGAAGGAAGGGAAGAGGGAAAGAAAGAGAAGGAAAGAAGAAAGGGAAGGGGATAAAAAGATAGAAGGAAAGAAGAAAGGAAAGAAAGAAAGAGAGAGAAGAAAAGAAGGAGGGAAAGGAAAAGGAGAGAAGGGAAGAAGGGAAAGAAAGAGAGAAGGGAAAGAAAGAGAGGGAGAGAAGGGAAGGGAAGAAGGGAAAGAAAGAGAGAAGGGAAAGAAAGAGAGAGAGAGAAGGAAAGAAAGAGGAAAAGAGAGAAAGGAAGGAAGAAAACGAGGCCCCGGGAGGCCAGCGACGGGCCTCCTCGGGCCTCCCCAGGACTGCAGCACTCCAGCGCAGGCCCCAGGAGGCCGGCGGCATGGGGAGCTGGGGGCTTGCTGCCACCGCCATTTGTGCTAGTTCCTGGGCTGCCGGAGCAGTGCTCCGGCACGCTCCAGCCCCAAAAGACCCCTGTATACACAGACAACAGTTTCCCCCCACTAATAAACAGGTTTAGCGTGTTTTGTACTGTATTCAAAACCTGAAAGGTCTATTTAACTAGAGATAACAGCCAAGGAAAGAATTCAGCATACCAAGACATTTAATAATTATTACTCTCCGATTAGAGAATAAATACAAGGTAGTTTTTACAATAATGAGAATTAGCTTTGTAATGGAGACGTAGGAATCACAATCAGAGCCCTAACATTTGTTTTTTCATCATTTCCAGTTTTTCATTCTTCTTCCTGATTCAAGCATATTCTGTAGGAGAACCAGCTCCCTTGAGAGTGCAAACTAGGTTTCTTCATAAATACTATGATAGCATGAGGTAATAAAAAGGGCTTTTTCTTTCCAGAGGAAATGATGGAGTAGTTTAAAAATCAAGGAATACAGTCTCATATTTTCACACATCAAAAAAATACTACTACTACTACTACCACTACTAAAAATGCTCAAGAGTGATTTTATGGGCCTATTCATACATGCCTGGAGAAGCTTCAAAACCCTATTAGAATGTACAATAATGAACCAATAAAATGTACCCTATCACTTCCTTGATGCGGTATTATACTATCATTTTTTGTCATGAAATGTTCTTAAATTGGAGCATGCAACACAGACAGAAGCATGTAAAAGTGTATGTTTTAGTTGGCTTGGCAGTGGCAAAAACAAACTGATACGTGTGCTTCTTTCATTATAACACATAAGAGTCATTCACAAGGAAACAAGACTTCAAATTTGTCAGGCATCCAATAGGATTCACTTAATTTGTTAAAAATCTGGGGTGCTTTCTAAAATTGTAATATCTGAGTACAGCACCTTTGCTTACTGAAAAAGGAGTGAGAAGCACTGGGACCAGCTGTCTTGTTTCCTTGCCCCAAGCAACAATGGAAAAAAAATGGCATTACAACATTGTAAGAAATGAAACAAATAAGGACTTCTGGCAGAAAATCTTAAAAGGACATTTGCTTTATATTCAAATTGCAAATGTATTGCTTGAAGATGAATGATTAAGCTTGCTTGCTTAGAAAGCAGAAATGCAACCAGACAGCGAAAAAATAGGATGACCTATATGAAGAAACTAAGCTGCCAACTGTTAAGCAGAAGTCTTGAAGAATCTGGTTACACTCAGCAAATTGGGTGATAGGAAAAGCACCTAAAATACCTGACTATCCAGTGGAATGATTAACAGCTGAGTAGTTGAAACATAAGATAGGCAGAAGCTTTGCAAAGGAACCATTGTGCTTAATCTTGCATATTTTTATATATATATTCTTAGTGTATATGCTGACCAGTCAAAGAATGAGGAACCTGGCATTGGTTCTGACAAACATGTCTGTCGAAAAGATGATGGCCCAAGACAGGCCTGCTGAAATAGGACATCTTGCGGTCTAAAAGTCCCTGTTTTACGAGAAGACCTGTCTAAGTTTACGGGAAGACCTGTCTCAAGACACTTGTGGTGGGCCGTTGTGGGTTATGGAGAAAGGTTAGGAAAGAGTAGAGAAAGTTAATACCATGTTTGGAAGAAGAAGAAAGGGGTGGTCTTTGAGAAACAATGATGCGTTCGGTATTGATAGTTGTAAGTGCTTTCTTGTCAGCCAATGGCAAGCTGCACAGCATTTGTTAATTTCCTTATGTCGGGTCAGAAAATGTATTTAAACTTACAATTGGATCAACTGTGTGTGTCCAGTTCTTTGAGCTGTTCACCCACGCTTGCAAGCTGTGTATTCAATAAAATACTATTCTGCTTCACTGAAAAGAAGTCTGTCTCCAGAAGTTCTTTATCGGTAAGAACAAGTTGTATTTCTGTCAACATTATATTTTAAATGATACTGCCATAACTTGATGTGGGGAGTCAGTAGCATGAGTCCCAGGAACTGAAACCACACATCACATTATATCTCTTACTCAGAATGACAAAGTTTTACTCAATATAATAAAGCAACTGTGAGAGTAAGAAAATTCCTTGGGTTGCGGTCATATGCGCCAGAAAAAATGGGGGGAAAGCGAGGCTATTTCCCTTGGAGGAATTTGACCCGCAGTTGCACAATCACACCTCCCTTTGATGCTGCAGGCGCAGCCCGTCAGTGTGTGATCAGATGCAACTGCGGGTGAGTCGGGGGGGGTTGTGCCATTTTTTCCCCATGTGCTTAAATGAGGGATCAATGAATGTACTGCACTGAGCCCTCTGCACTGAGGGCTCCCTATGGAGTTTGCAATGATGTGCATACTGTGAAGGGGGAGGGAAACAATGGCATGGAGTCCAGATGGCTATGAGAGCACGCTGCCATGAGAGCACGCTGGAGTGATCAGACACGGGAAAGTCCATCCGTGGACCATTGCAACCCGTTTACTACAGGATTTCCCCTGGTGTCTTTTAACTCCGCTTCTGCGGCGGAGCAGAATGGGTTGCCGACGGCTGCGGGGCACTTCCTAGATGTTGTTGTCTGATCACGCCCTTTAAATCCACCCGGCATTCACACCTATGTCGGGTCTAACTGTGCGTATGATCACAGCCTCAGTGAATCAGACCATTTAAAGTTTAATCTAGCACACTGTCTCTCGCAGAGGCCAACTATGGCTCTGACCCATTCACTGCATCCCTGCCACTCTTCTGCTAATGTTGTGCCTGCCAAACTCCATTGTATTTATTACGTGTATTGTATGGGTGTTTGCTCTGCTCCGTTATCTTCTTTCTTGGCTTGTTTTCCAAACAGTTTTCCAAACTGTATATAAAATGGATGCCCTTTCACCTATCTGCCTGGAAATTTGTGGAGGGAGCATACAATCCCAAAAAGTATCATCCCATTAAAGTTACAAAAAGAACTGGGTTTCCCATTGAAATAAATGAAAATGAAAAGTAAACTGAATAACTAGAACAGAGGGAGCTATCTCTCCTATATAACAAAGCTGTTTTGGTGTGACTCCTGGACACGCTCCCACAGCCTTTGGCCCGCTCGGCTGCCACTCTCGTGGACTCCCAATCCCCTGGCTGCATTGCCTCCCTGTGTTGGCTTGGCCACGCCCACAGAGCCGGCAGCCAGCGTCTTGCTCTCAGTCTGGAGGGAGCTGGTGAAGGGGATGGACACTCCGCCAAGACAGCAGCAACCCCTCCACAGGGGAGAAGGAGGCAGACCTAGTGAGTGGCAGCAAGCAGGGGAAGCATTCACCTTCACTGCCCCTCTCGGCCCCTCTTCCTCATCCACAAGGCCGGCACTTTGTCAGGGTGATAGCTCAGTGGGATGTACCGCAGAGAAGGCTGCCCAGCACCTTTCAAAGGCTCCCCCGCCTTCCTTCAGCAGCAGCGCCAGGGAGGGTCTGGCCTAGAGGAAATGAGCTGTGGCTCCTGGAAAGCCGGACTCTCTCCTGAGGAAGACACTTCTCTTGGCTCCTGTGTGGGACCAACTGTGACTAACTGTCCCCTCAGTGGCTGTTGGTAGGCAACCAACTTCTGTGAGTAAAAAAACAAAGGACTTTCAGCATAACCCCCTCCCCTGCCCACTGCCAGCTTCGCCACTTTCTGTCCGAATCCACAGCTGTCAATCAAATACACATTTGTAGCAAAGTAATATTTATTAAAGCCATGAAGAAACTGGAGCAAGTTCACTGTTTGGAATAACCAGAATGGTCGGGCACAGAATAATAAAGCAATTTCAAAATAGCAATAACCAATAGGCTTGGTTCCCGCTCGCGCGGTTGGGCTGTCAAACTCGCGCCCAAAGCCTGAGAACAAACGTCTCCTAAAAGATAAACAATTAGACTCTTCTCACACTCTAGTTCATTATAGACTAAGCGAAGCCGACTTTCCCCACCTGTGACCTTGCTGATTACGATAGTACAAAGCAACACTAGCGTATATCGAAAGGAATGCATGAGAAGCTGACTTTGCCCTAGGGTTGCCAGTCTCCACGTGGGACCTGGAGATCTCCTGCTGTTACAATTGATCTCCAGATGACAGAGATCAGTTCCCTGGGAGAAAATGGCTGCTTTGGAGGATAGAACCTATGGCATTATACCCTGCTGAGTTCTTCCATCCCCCCCCATGCTGCCCTCCACAGGATCCACCCCCCCAAATCTCCAGGTATTTCCCTAATTAGAGCTGCCAACTGTACTTTCTCCTCAGTGCCTGTTGCCAGGCAACCAGGTTCTGTCAGTAAAAGGCCCTTTCCACACCTATTTTGGCCTTTGGGAGAAAACTCATTGGGGCCAGTCCTGATAGGGTTGCCAACTCCAGGTGGGAAATTCCTGGAGATTGGAGGGATGGGGCCTGGAGAGGGTGAGGTTTCAGGAGGGGTGGGACCTCAGACAGGTACAATGCCATAGACTCCAACCTCCAAGCCAGCCATTCCCTCTTGGGGAACCATTGTTGCCAATCTCCAGGTGGGGGCTGGAGATCACTCAGAATGACAACTGCTCTCTAGGAGGGAGGAGGAGGAGATGGAAAGCTGAAGCCAGTGGGCAGATAACGGTAGGTTGATGGTTGGCTGGGAGGGAGATAGTGTTGCCAACTGCAGGTTGGGAAATTCCTAGATATTTGAGGGGTGGAGCCTGAAGAAGGTGCGGTTTCAGGAGGGGTGGGACCTCAGACAGGTACAATGCAATAGACTCCACCCTCCAAGCCAGCCATTCCCTCATGGGGAACCATTGTTGCCAATCTCCAGGGGAGGGATGGACAGTACAAAGAATTACAACTGCTCTTCAGATGGCAGAGATCAGTTCCCATGGAGAAAATAGTGGACTTTGTGTCATTATGCCTTGCTGAGGTCGCCACAGCAAATTGACGCTGAGTGCCCAAGGCTGGAGTACTCTCCCAAAGCGTCTTTCTAGAACTCGTTGTATTTATTTTCACAACGAGCCTAATTCCTAGTAATCTATATACATAAAAGAAAGTCCCTCACCATAAAATCAATGCCCAGGCCACACCACTGGACCTAAAAACACCAAATTCGGGGAGAGCGCTCCTACCATGACGTAGTTGCTCACTAAGAAGGGATTTTTAGAAATTCAACCCCCCTAAGGGGTTCAAAAGGCGTAAAATATGCTCCCCCCATTGATCCCTATGTGGCTGTGAGGCTGCTGCCTCCTTGCACCCCCCACTCTCTGATTGGTCAGCCGCAGAGCTCAGTGTTCTGAGGTTAAAAAAAAACAGTTACAGGAGACTGCACAGAGCTAATGGCAGTTGAGGAAATCAGCAATGGCCAACAACCACCTGTGAGGTGCAGTAATGCTGCTGGCCCAGACTTTTGATGGCTTCCAACACATTCCCCCCCACCTCCTACACATAACAGGTGGTTGTCTGTCAGGTGCAGCAGCAGTCACAGGGTGCTTAAAGCCACGAGGAAGCCCACCCCAGCAGTAACACCTTAGTGATCCTGCCAACCCTGCCTCCACAGTGGCTTCTAATACTCCTCCCCCTCCCCCTCCTACACTGGACAGGCAGCTGCTAGGAGGAGGCAACTTAGGAATGTGTCAAAGACAGTTGCACATAGTACTCCTGCAGGGCAGTGAACTGCGCAGGTCAAGTACCAGCAAGATCACCCTGAGGTGCTCAGAACAACACAGTCTCCATATGAGCAAAACAATCCAGGAACACAAGTAGGGAGGCCATCACTTTCGTAGAAGGTGGTAGGAGTTGACGTAGCAGATGACTGCTTCTTAAATGGACAATTCTATGTTGCCTGCTCCAGAGTGAGCTCATCAAGCAGCCTGGTGATCCTAGCACCTGAGGGCAGAACCACCAATGTGGTCTACAAAGAGGTCCTTCGGTAGAGAGAGAGAGAAAAGTACGTATGTCTCACTTCATTTTTTACACTACAATCTTCTCCACTAGAATTCCTACATTTCAAACTTCACATCATTGGTATTAAAGCTGGATTTATGGAACTTAAATACCATAGTGAAGCACAGTATCAGGCTAGTAATAAATATAATAGAGCCAAATCAATGGTTTATTTTTTAAAAAAGAACCTCCACCCCCAAAAAAGCTGTGTTCACATTCTTGACCAGAAGGGCCCCCAATATTGATGGTGCGTGCATACTTACTTCATGCTACCAATTAATATCCCTCCCAAACCAAAGAACAACACAAAGGCCCTTTTTATATTACTGTTCTAAACTGGATGTTATTCATTGTTGACCCAGTTTTGAGGCAGGCAATACAGGGATGGGGGTTTCATACAGCGAATTTCCTTCTGCTAATGACTTGTCTCTGAAACGCTATGGTAATTTCAAACAATGCTGCTTTTTCTCCTGCCCTTTTTCACCAAGTGATCTTCCTTGGACTTTTTAAAAATGTTCTGAGGTGAGTGCTATAGCATGGACGGAGCATAATGGCAAGGTCTCAGTTAATAACTCTCAGCATGCCACAATTAATGATACATCTGCCCATCAATCTCTAATTTTGACATATTTATTTCCTTCACTATGTTTCCCCCCAGAATTAAACCCAAATAAGTTGTAACCATATAAACTAAGTTTGTTGTTCCTGTTTGGTCCCTGAACCTGTTAAACATCTTTATTATGCTGTATGATCATTTGCTGCTCACCCTCTACTTATATGTATGGACTGGTAATTTCCATTTGATTGTATCTGAAGAAGTACCTGTGCACATAAAAGCTTATACCTTGAATAAAACTTTGTTAAGTCTTAAAAGTGCCACTGGACTCAAACTTTGTTCTGCTGCTTCAGACCAAAATGGCTACCCACCTAAATCTACCTTTCCCAGAGTTCTCTTTCCCAAGAACTCAGCATTGCCTCTGATCACACTAGTACTTCTTTCAGCAGCTCAGAGAATCCCACAAAGGAGGAATGGTTCTGAAGATGCACATGCATTCAGGAATGCTCCCTTTCAATGGCAAACAGGGGTTATTCCTTTAGCACAGAAAAGGTGGGATTTGTTGCACTGCTTATTCTGAGCCACATTCTCAAGGGACGATTTCAGCAACAAAGCGGAGTTATCCTTTGTCAGGCTGTATCATAAATCTGGAGTATATGTTCTCTAAATCATAATTAGTCTCATTTCCTGTGAATTCTCTCTCCTCCACTTTGTCACAGTGTCACTTTCCCTAGGGCTGTGGTCCTTTTTTAGCTATCTAGTAGCCACCATTACATTTTGTAGCTATGATTTCCTTTAGTTATGTGTTGTATGATAAAGAAAGCAATCCTTTGCTTGTTTTTTCTCAGAAGTTATTCCCATTTCATTCAACAGAGCTTACTCCTAGGTATATATGTAAAGGATTACATTCAACGTTTTTCTGAATGATAATATATTAATCCTGTGATTCAGGTCTATGAAACACTGAAACCAGGAAACAACAACACAAAGCACTGAGTTACAAAAGGAATGCCAACACTGGAAAACAAAGAGCATAATTTTTAAAAATGCTCTATCTAGACCGGAGGTGTCGAACTCATTTGTTACGACGGCTGGCTCTAACATAAATGTCACTTGGCTGGGCCAGACCATGTGTGCCATGAAATGTAACAGTAGGTACCAGAGATATAAACTTTATAAAGATTATCTCAAATGCCGAATGACAATAATAGCAGGCATGATTGGATTAGCTGTGATATACAGAGGCATGTAGATATCAGCACTGGTAATAAGACTAGCAACCAAGGTCTCAATTTGGTACAGGAGGGTTCAGTCCAGGAGGATTCAAAGAATAAATGGAAATAAGCCTGAAAAGAGCAGTGACTCACAAAAGCACATACCCTACCACAATTTTGTTAATCTTTAAAGGTGCTGCTGGACTCTCACTCTTTCTGCTACTATTATTATTTTTATTATTTATTATTTAATTTTATTTATACCCCGCCCTCCCCGCACGCTAGCTCAGGGCGGCTTACAGTATATTAGAAACCACAACATTAAAAAACCAATGGGGGGGACATTTTAACATTCCAGGAATCCAGGGCATTCAGTTACTGACCTAAGAGGAGCAGTTTTCTTACAAAGGAATTTCAAAAGGAGATTAGAAAGAGAGACTGCTGAATTGCAACTGATCATGAAGCCCAAGACAATGGAAACTAAGGGACTGAATTGAGACCCAGATTTCTTCTCTCATTACCAATGCCTGCTATTGTCATTTGGCATCTGAAATCACTTCACTCTCCCAGATATAAGGACAGATGGACTCACATTCCAGCTGTATCTTAGGAAGTGAGCAATGATTCATGAAAGCTCATGCTCTGCCACAAATGTTGTTAGTCTTGAAGGTGCTCCTGGGCTCTTGCTCCCTTTCACTATTAAGGAATGCAGGCTGTGCTTCGGTTTGGTTTCCCCCCCCCCCCCCCATCAGTTAGAAATGGAAAGGGAGATCTCTCCAAGTGCCCTTGGATGTTCGTTCTGTGTGTTTGTGTGTGTGTGTGTGTGTGTGTCTGTCTGTCTGTCTCTCTCTCTCTCACACACACACACATACCTGGAATAAAACATTTTTGGTCCCCAGCACAGGACTTTCTCTCTGTTTCTGGCATATTGCCCCTGGCTGGCTGGCTGGCTGGCTGGCTGGCTCCCTCCTTCTCTTTCCCCCTCTCCCTCTGAAGAAAAAGTGTGCTTCTACCTGGAATAAAATTTTGCTGGTCTTCTTAGAAGTCCCATGAGACACCATTTTTTCCCCTCTCTCTGGCTCTTTTCCTCCCCCTACCTCCTTCCACAGAGGAGGGGGGCTCCTCAGCCAATCGAGGGAAGGCTTTCTTTCTCTCCTAAGAAGCAGGAACTGGGAGAGACTGCCCAGAAGGAACTGCAAAGTGGGAAGCAGGAAGCTGGAAGCAGAACAGAGTCAGCAGCTCTCAGCCAGATTGCAGCCCTTCACAGGCCTGATACAGCCCGCAGGCTGCATTTTTGACATCTCTGATGTAGACAATACCATGGCAGCTGGGTTTCTTTACCACAATTAGTTATTGTGGCTAAAGCCATTTTTAGAAGCCAATATCTAACAAGAACAAGGTTTTGTCAACAATTCCTGCTTTTTTATTTATTTATTTATTTATTATATTTATATCCCGCCCATCCTGCGAATTGTCAAGCAATTGTCAAAGAAAGCCAGGCTTTATCACCAGTCTCTAAGCAAAAACAGCATCAGGATCTAACTGAAATTGTCACATTTGTATGTCAAATTATCTCCCACTAAAAAGATAACTTTTACCAGCACTTGACATATTAGTACTGCCATAAGTTTTGACATAGCAAATAAAAATTTGCTACTGTCTCTGTGTGTGAGAAGATAAAACTCAAGCAAACAGCAAAGATTATTTGTGCCAGAAAGAATCAATTAGGATTAAGTGACGAGACCATAACTTCACCATTGTTATAAAGACAATGTAGCTATTCTAACAAAGATATGCACAAATTGAGAACCACAAAGCCAAATGTAGCTCAAGTATGCAGAGGTGTTATATAATCCCCCCCTTTTTTTTCCCGCCGGCCTAGAATTACAAGAACATACGTAACACAAGCTTTGAAGTTCTTGAGCAGCTTGTAGGCCATAATATATGACTAGTGAAAAGAGCTAAATTGAATACTTGAGGTTCTGGAAGTAAACAGGGCACAACTTTCCCAGCAATACATCAAGAGATGAAAGCGTCACATCCCTCAAGAACATTATAGACTTGTATGCCTGAATAGACCTGTACTGACCAGCATACACTTGCATCCATCTATATATCTAATAGCCAAGTTGCCCCCGGAGTGCGGATCGCTAAATCAGCGCTCCGGGGGTACTTGGGGGGGGAGGTAAGTGCACACGTGGGCCAGTCCCCACGTGTGTACAAAAATGCTAAAAGTTTAAATCCCCCCAAAAGTGCAAGAGCGTTCCGTGCGCATGTGCACGGAACGCTCTGTAGCTGACCTCGCCGCCGCCACTGCCGCCTCCTCGGAGCCGGGCGGGCGGAGGACCGGCCTCGCCGCCGAGCCCGGCAAAGGGGGGGAAGGACTGGCCTCTCCACCGCCGCCTCCGCCTTGGAGCCGGGCGGGGGGGAGGACCAGCCTCGCCGCCGCCTCCTTGGGGAGATCGAGCGGGGGGGATAGAGGAGACGGAGCTCTTCTCCCCCCCCGCGAGTATCGCGGGTCCCCGTCTTGTACTCTCTAACTACTTCATTAAGAAATAGTTTCTGATCAGTGACAGTCACACTGCAGCTACTTGCGAACTTACAGTTTAGCATACTGCAACTAGCTTGGAGAGGCATATGTCTGTGGCAACTATCCACAGAAGTAAATTTAGCATTACTGTCCTTACAGGAGTATCTAAACTGCTACCTGCATGGACTCTGCTACAACAAATCAAAACAAGAAGTTTCACTTATTTATATTTCCATTTTACTGCTACCAATCTGAAAGGGGAGCAGCACACCTGCAAACAGATGTGAATTGTCAAAAGAGGGAGGGTTAGAGATCCTCTAAAAGTCACCAGTTGCCAAAATGAACTCAATCATTATGCTAAGGGTCATTTGTCTCCAAACAGTAGGCAGGTAACCATGGCAGAGAAGAGGAGGGAGATTATGAAAGAGCATGCAAGGCCAAGAGTTAGATCCAGTGGTCATATCATAGATTGGCTGTTGCATTCAAACTGGATGAATGTCTCTATTACACTACATTCAGCATTATTTAAAATTATTGCCTGTATGTCTCAGATAAACAGGAAAGAAAATGGTCCTGGATTTTGCCATCATCACAACTGGCATTTGGCCTTAAATACATACAGTACAAGTAGGGGAATGTAGCATTAAAAGTCAACTGTTGCAAAGTATCAAATCACCTCTATGGAACAGGTTTAACTGGCCACTCCATGGAATAAAAGACTGAAGACCAGTGCTTCCTGCATACAACATTTTTCATTGTGGTCATAGCTGAAAAGGAAAACATAGACAACTGGGCACCCAGAACAGTGCTCATTGGGCACTATCCTGACAAAGGTAAGAAAGTGTCCTTATGAAATGCTTCACCACATTTCCAAAATCTTTGGCAGAAAGATAATAAGAACCACAGCTCCACCTCTTCCCTTACCTCTGCCACTGATGACTTATGTTACAAGCTGTGAATTTCCCTTTAATGACAACTAGATTGAGTCAAAACCAAAAGGTAAAGGTTTCCCTTGCTCAAAAGCTAGTTGAATCCAACTCAGAGGGTGGTGCTCATCTCCGTTTCCAACCCGAAGAGCCAGCACTATCTGAAGACATTTCTGTGGTCATGTGGCCAGCATGACTAAACACCAAGGCGCACAGAATGCTGTTACCTTCCCACCAAAGCAGTACCTATTTATCTACTTGCAATTTCTTGCTTTCAAACTGCTAGGTTGGCAGGAGCTGGGGCCAGAGATGGGAGCTTACTCTGCCACGCGGCACTAGGGTCTCGAACTGCCGAACTACAGACCTTCTGGTCTGCGGCTTCAGTGTCTTAACCTCTGAGCCACCGTGGCCGCAGCAAAGCTGAAAAGTAAGACATTATATCCAAGTACCTAATGAAGCCATCTGCATCATGCTCTTAACATCTGCAGGCAAAAAAATGTACTGTGTACAGGCCATAAATTTTACTAAATAACTCAAGTAAGAATCAACTTAGGTGGGAGTCTCTCATAGTTAGCAAAGGCTTGATGGAATGTATTTGGTCTATAAAATGCATTCAGCAGCTAAAATTCAACACGCAAAGCATACTTTCAAACTTAATCATCATTTTTCGGCAGGCTGACCTTAGCAGGTACATATTTGTATGAATGTAAGGCCCCGGTCACACAGGAGGATTTGCCCCGTGAAACGGATAGGATGAGGGCGCATCAAATGGGCGCGATCATATGGCAACATCTGGGAAGCGTAGCGCACCCATCACCAACCCGTACCGTCGGCTCGAAGAACCAGATTTTAAAAGTACCAGCAAAAGGGTAGTAGCAACCAGAAAACGCGGGTCACAGGTGCGCATCAAATCGTGGAAGCAGAATTAATCCAGTGCATCCAGCACACGCATGCGTCCCGTAGCACGTCTGATTGCACCATGCCAGTTCTTCCTGGCTTTTCATGCGCTTCAATATTGCCGTGTAATCGCCGGCTATTGCTGTATGCGCGGCACCTCGGGGAACTGTATGATTGCGTTACCGCGCATCTTTTTGATCCGGTGCTAAAATGCCTCCCTTCCACTGCGGATTTTCCTGCTCGTGTGACTGGGGCCTAAGTTAGGTATCTAGATAGTAAGATTGTCTTCCCTTCTGAGCTATTTAGCTTTGAAAGCCTAGGCTGCCTCATGGTGTGCCTAATCTTCCCATTGATCTTCTTCTGTTTATCCTTACAACTTTCCAGCATTAACAAGATTAAGCATTAGGCTGGTCTGTACTCTTTTAAGTTACAGAATTCCTAACTGTTTGGCTCTTTCCAGTGAAAACATGTAACAGAGAAGAACATTTGGGAAAAGGCCATAGCTCAGTAATACATTTGATTTTTAAAAGGAAAGCCCTGCATTCTCAAATCTGAAAATAGGCCCAATTGAGAATTTAGAGAAGCTCACATAAGCCAAGAGTCTTTTAAATCAACTAGGAAGAGTAACTGTTTACCTTTAAAGGCAAACCTTTATGTCTGCTTTAGTCATTTTCATAACATTTGGAAACTTCTTCTAACACACTGACTAGTCAAGTGACCTTGGCCAATCAGTCAACGTCCTCCTAACAGCCAGACATTGCTAAATCACCCCAGATCATTAATGCATTAAGGGATTAGTTAACTTGGCAGATTTTGCTATGCCTGAAAATTGCCTCTGAGAGGAAGTATAGGAAAAAGGGAAGAGTCTGAAGTATCCAAAAGGAGCCTAAACACACTGACACCATTCTAAGTCCACTACAGTCAATGGGCTTAGAAGGGTGCAACTGTTTAGTACTACACTAATGGACACTTGCATTGGGATGGGACATGGATAATATCAGTAGAGTACTCACACAATAGCTACTTATCTCTATGTCAGGAAATCTTTTAAATGCAATGTATCTAGTGTTTTCAAATGTACAATTCAGACACATTTTCTCAATGGCTAGTAGCAACGTTGTCCATTTTTGTGGTGTAGTTACAGCCATAAGCTTTCAAGCAGTGCTTCTTCTTCTTTCTTGCCAAGTACATTTTGAGACATCTTTATGAATGTGGACTCCAACAAAGTAATCATACCTTTCCCCAACAGCAGATTTTGCAAAAGAGGACAGGGCAGACCACAGGAATAGACGGTTGCCAACAAAACATATCTATGGGCTTTTAAGAAAAATCAGAGGGTGTTTTAATGTTTTGGACTCCAGCCTACGCTGCAGATATTTTAGGAAATAGTTTTGCTAAGCTGAACCAGAGTTCTCTGTTTTTCATTGCCTCTAGGGAAGGGGCTTTCCAGAACACCACAGCATGTTTGCTGAAGGGGTGCATGCCTTTGGATGTAAAAGAAAGAGCAGGAGTAAGAGAGGAGAGAGTTGGTGATGACTCAGATCCCTGCTGTTGTATTTTTTAGAGTGTGGAACTTGAAAGCAGAGACTGGAGGCTGGCGACAATATTGCACGGAAGCAGACCTGGAACTGCTCATGCTTTGATGCCGGCACTTCCGCCTCCCCTCTCCTGGGTTCGGTACTTTTGGGGTGCCAAGGTCCCGCGGATCTCTGCACGTATTTCTCATCAGAAGGGAGGGGGAGAGGTGGACCAAGTTGGGGGAGGCGCCACAGTCAGGAAGGTGCTCATGCAACAGAAGGGATCCCATTACAGTGCAGGCAAACAGTGAGGCAACCAGCTAGCAAACGTTTCTCTTGGATGGAGTTTGGCTATCTCAAATGAATAAAGGGAGGGAAGGTTCCTGTGTGTGCTTATGGATCAACTTGAGCGACGTTTACAAATCGGAAAGACAGTTCAGCTCTGCACACCTTCTGATGAGGGAAATAAAAATGTCTCCAGTGCTCACTTCTGAAAAGATGCCTCTCTTGTACAGTTAAAGCTGCTGCTCTCCACTGTGGACCCTGAAGGCATTTTGATTAAACAAAGAAAAGAAAACAAAAAAAGTCCAGAAGGAAAAGCCACAGCTCCCCCCCCCTTCCTGCCTTGCCTATTATGCAGCAGCACACAGTCCCTTTCCCCCCTCACCCGCTAGCCGATAGCCTGCAATTCTGACAATGCGGAGAAAGAATGGCAGAAACGGGAAGATGAGCCACGGCAGCACATTTCGGAATCTCCTGGCATCATCTTCCAGAGAGAGGGAGGGAAATCAGTCCCCAGAAAGACAGCTAAAGATGCAATCGGATCACAGTGACTGAGAGCAGCAAACGTGGTCTTCCTTTTTTTTTTCCTCTTTTTTTAACAATCCATTCAAGCAACAGATAGAGATTTACCTTCAAAATGCAGGCCATGTTCTTTCGTACCCCTCAAAGCAGCAGGATTCTGCTTTGTGAGTAATAGATCCAGTCTGAGGCAGAAGAGATGCAAAACGGCCAAAACCTACATTCCTGTAGATCCAAATAAGGAACCACAATTCTTAGATCCGTTAGTCACGTTAGTCTTTTCATGCCCGGTTCGTTCCACCCATCAGCTTCTGCCACTGGCTGAGAGCCAGCTCAGCACCTCCCCTTCATCACATGACTGGCTTTGATTCATGGCTTTAGCTAGTTTTGGGGAAAGAGATTTTAAAGAAAAGAGAAGGAAGAAAATCGTGGATGATGTTGGTTTTAATGACAAAGCAAATCGGTAGCGTGCAAATATTTAATGGCTTAAAATAAGCTTTGCTTATTAACATGTATTTCCTAGCGTTCAAACCGGGAAAGAAAACCACCAGAGGCTATTTCTCTCCCGTCGGTCACTCTGCAAGGACGCACCAGAGTTTTTTCTCTATTATCAGGTTCTTTTTAAAAAGTCTCCAAGTAGAAGAGCTTGCATGCCACGCCGGATGTTTCACTCGCCTCAAGAACAAACTTTCCTTTGTCCGGAGTCCTACGACTGCCTGCGGAAAAAAGACGCGTCTGACCACCGAAGCACCACGAGACCTTCAGACAGATAGTTTGGTCTTGCTGGTATGACGAGAGGCTGAAGTAAAGAAAAATCAGTTCCATCTGGCCGAGTCCCTGACGGGTTGTGTTTTTTTTAAATCTGCTTGCAGGAATGGAACAGGTTCTGTTGCTTTCTTTGCTTACACCAGCATCTAACATCGTTGGGGTTAGAGCTTCCGAAAATGGACCCAACCTGGCATCCAAGGCTTTTTTGTGTGTGTGTGCTCTCCCAAAGAACATTTCATGTTCACATTGGATAAGTTCTTTTTCACTTTGATTGTTTTAAGCAATTTTCCAATTTTCACTTCTCTAAAGACTATTCTTCACAAGTATGCATAGTCTCAAAGGACAATGTTCTACAAGTATTAGAAATTGGCATATTGTCTACATCCTAGCACATTGGTTCCAATTAACAATTCTAGCTTTGTCCTTTGGTTTTTGTCCTTTGCATATTAACCCCCACCACACACACACACACACACACACACACACACACACATACCAATAACACATCTAAGGGAACCTGCAAGCCCTCAGTACCTCACACCTGAAGGGAAATGGGAAGGTAAAGACCAGAGGAGGCAAGAGTGGACCAGACTACTTGAAAAGGCAGGTGGAGGATCCCATTTGGAGTGCTGCCCTAATTTAATCATTCTTTGAAAGCATAAAATCACCACAGCAAGCCAAGAGGGAATTATTAGACTTGAAGGGAATTATTAATTTAGGGGAGCCTTCCAAATGGGATCCGCCACCTGCCTTTCCGAGTAGTCAAGTCTGTTCTTAGAACCACTCTCCCTGTTGTGGCAGTTTTCTGTTTGTGTGGCATTTTGTAAAGCAAGGAGCATTCAAAGCTTCAGACTCAAGTGGAAGAGGTACAGTCCATTCTACCTCCTCAGGTCTGCCACCTCATTCTCCTCCGTATGCAAAGTAGTATCCAGGTTGTATGGTGCAGGGGGCTGCTTGTCTAAAAGCACAAGGCAAAAAAAGCCGCTTCAGTGCACAGAACTCTTTGCATGGTTCTTTGGATTTCTGCCACTGTTGCATACATTAGTTTGCTCTGGAGCCATCCTTCCTGAGCTAACACAAAAATGTGTAAGCTGGAAGCTAAAAAAACCTGTGAGCTAGCTCACACTAACTCAGCTCAGAGGGAACACTGCCTGGAAGGTTAAAATGTTCCCCCACTAGACATAAGAACATAAGAGAAGCCAGTGTTGGATCAGGCCAAAGGCCCATCCAGTCCAACACTCTGTCACAAAGTGGCCAAAAATACCAGGTGCCATCAGGAGGTCCACCAGTGGGGCCAGGACATTAGAAGCCCTCCCACTGTTGACCCCCCCAAGCACCAAGAAGACAGAGCATCACTTGCCCCAGACTGAGAGTTCCTACCTATACCTTGTGGCTAATAGCCACTGATGGACCTCTGCTCCATATGCTTATCTAATTCCCTTTTGAAGCCGTGCATGCTTCTAGCCACCACCACTTCCTGTGGCAGTGAATTCCATGAGTGAATCACTCTTTGGGTGAAGAAGTACTTCCTTTTATCAGTTCTAACCCGACCGCTCAGCTGTTTCATTGAGTGCCCATGAGTTCTTGTATTGCGAGAAAGGGAGAAAAGTACCTCTTTTTCTACCTGCTCTATTCCATGCATAATTTTATAAACCTCTATCATGTCACCCCTCAGTCGTCATTTCTCCAAGCTAAAGAGCACTAAGCACTTTAACCTTTCCTCACAGGGAAAGTGTTCCAACCCTTTTATCATTCTAGTTGCCCTTTTCTGCACTTTTTCCAAAGCTATAATATCCTTTTTAAGGTGTGGTGACCAGAACTGCACACAGTATTCCAAATGAGGTCACACCATCGATTTATACAGGGGCATTATGATACTGGCTAACTTGTTTTCAATACCCTTCCTAATAATCCCCAGCATCAGTCTCTGCCAGTTCAGACCCCATCAACGTGTATTTATAGTTTGGATTTTTGGCTCCAATGTGCATCACTTTGCACTTGGCCACATTAAACCCCATTTGCCACATTGACGCCCACTTGCCCATCCTCGACAGATGCCTTTGGAGTGCCTCACAATCCTCACTGGTTTTCACCACCCTGAACAATTTTGTGTCATCCGCAGATTTAGCCACTTCACAGCTTACTCCCAACTCCAAGTCATTAATGAACAAGTTAAAAAGTATTGGACAAAGTACTGACCCCTGCAGTACCATATTGCTTACTACCCTCCAGTGTGAAAATTGCCCATTTATATTCACTTGCTGTTTCCTATTAATTAGCCAGTTTTTGATCCACAAGAGGACTTATCCTTTTATCCCATGACTATTGAGCTTACTTTAGGAGACTCTGATGAGGACCTTTATCAAAAGGTTTCTGGAAGTCAAGGTAGACAACATCTATTGGGTCCCCCTTATACATGTTTGTTCACCTCATCAAAGAACATGAACAGGTTAGTGAGACAAGGAGGAATTTCACATTACCCTTTTTAAGCCGCTTTGAAGCCTTTTTTGATCTGTCGTGGAGTAAACCAGTATAGGGCTGCCATTTCACACATGGCTTTCCCCTACTGGTAAACAGCTGGATCTGAAGTGGTTTGCCATTTCAGACTGCACTGCTTTTTCCTGCCGTTTTTCACCCGTGTGGAAGATCTCTGGCTTTTTTTTTTAACGTTCGCCTTAGAGTGCTATAGCGCTATAACACAACACTCCAGGCATTCCAATGGGGTCGCTATAATGCTGTTTTGCTGTTGTGTTATAGCACTATAGCACTCTAAAGCGAACGTTAAAAAAAAAAGCTGGAGATCACCCGTGTGCACGAAAAACGGCGGGGGAAAAGCGTTTCGGATCCGGGTGAAGAAACTGAAGACTACTTGGAAGTGTTTTACAGGTAAAACAGCTCAGCCCCATTTCCTGAACGGGACAGAAGCATTTGTGTGTGAAAGTACAAATATATTCCGGTAGGGAACCAGTTCTAAAACGGTTCTGTCTGAAATGTCAGACCAGAAACCATTTGGGAACCATTCCTGAACCGTAATATATCGCCTGTCTGAAATTCCTCAAGATCTTCCCTTATAGAAGCCATGCTGAGTCTGCCTCAATAGTTTTTGTTCATCAATGTGCCTACTAATTATTTCCTTAATAACAGTTTCCATCAACTTGCCCAGTATTGATGTCAGACTGACTGGCCTGTAATTTCCTGGATCTCCTGGATTTCTGGAACCCTTTTTAAAGATTGGGGTGACATTAGCTACTTTCCAGTCCTCAGGAATGGAGGCAGATTTTAAGGAAAGATTTACCCTGCCACAAATTTTGTTAGTCTTTAAGGTGCTACGGGGCTCCTGCTATTTTCTGCTGCTACAGACAAACATGCCTACCCATCTTGATCTTTTTCAGGGCTTTACTATGGGTTTTGCCATGGAATACACACCCAGGACAACTTGCTGCTAGGAAAATGTACTGTAGAGTCATGTGCAATATCAGAACTTTAACCAGAGTCACAGGAATACAAATAAATAAATTCAGAAATACATTCCTGTTCTATTTGAGCACTGAGTTGGATATGTACTGTTAGCCAAGCTCTGGTCATTCTCCTGTCCCCTGTTTCTCACGAAGGGATCTGCAGTAACAGCCTGAGGATAAAGTGGGGTTCTGCAGTGGAAGGGGGAATTGGCAAAAATCACTCTCCCTCCTTCCACTGGTGGAAGTACCTTATGTCAATATTAAAATGCCCTTTTTTCTAGAATACTTCTCCAAATCTAGCTTGTGGATATAAAGCTGTTGTGTACTGAGCATGGGTCATCCCTGAGCTAGTATCCGAGGCTGGCTGAGCTTGTTGCTCCAGAACAATAGCTTTCCAGTGGGGAAGTAGTGTTATGTAAACAGCCTATCATTGGGAGTGGGGTGTGTTTGGGTGTGGTGCTTGCATGATATTTAAATAGGGTGGCAGCTCTGGAGTTTGTCTTGTAGTGTGCCTGAAATCACTTAATAAAGTAGAGCTGTTCACTATAATGTGTCTTGAACCCAGTATTTAATAAAAGCTATAAAATCAATTGACATCTCAGAACAGCATAACTCTTTCCACATAATTGACAACCTGTCATAACTCATGCCAAATCACCCCTTTCAGTAGCAGATACCTTCAATATCAGACGTCAATACTAGGTAAGTGCACGAATGTACCTGCAAGAGGGAAAAGAGCAGATTATTCTGCCCTAGGATGAGCACTCATCTCTCCCCCCCCCCCATCACCTTTAGTCCTAAATAGGCTTGTGTGAAGTCTTCAGATCCTAGAGGGGAACTTTTCCTTTCTCTTTGCAAATGGGCCAGGCTACAGAAACCTTTCCTCACAAAGTGGGCCAGATACATTTCCAGGTGGAGCTTCAAATCAACAATTAGGAAAACCAGAGTTTTCATTGTACAACTTCCTTATCCACCCCAAACATTTATGTGTGCTTCAATGCCCATGAATTGTTTGCATCTGAACCATACATGGTCAGAATGTTTTTAAAGTCAGAAGCTTTTACCTACTTAAATATACATCTTCCTTAAATAAACATCAGATATAAAACAGATAGATTTAAGGATTCAATTACAAGTCAAGTGTAAAAGAAAATTAATGTATATATGCTTTGAACTAAATGACTGGCGTTTGTTCATAACATAATAGTACTTAATCACGCTCAGTGAACACTGTTATTCTTACATGATTCACAATGAAATACACCTCTGAGCCATTAGGAGTTTGGCAGTGTGCTTAAAGGAGTTAGAGAAATGTAAAATGAAATGAGCATGAAAGAAAATGGGAAGCTTGCAGGATGCATCCAGGTGCTGACCTAGTTTTCAGTGGTCTCTATCCCTCTTTATTTGAGCAGAGCACTGGCTTAGCCAGAGAAGAGTTTAAGAGAGATGCCAACACCACTCTGAGGGCCTAACTATATGTTATGTTGACTTCATGCCACCGCCATGACCCCAGACTTACAGACCTAATGTGCACAGGGAGTTCCATCCTAGGAGCTTTGTTTTCAGTATGTGGGCTCTGATGTGGATTGGGACAGTGGAAGGGGAGAGAGGAGGCTAACCCTTCTCTGCTCAAATCTTCCCTCACCACAATTTTCCTGATCTGAAATGGGTGCTATTTCCCACATTGTAGAAACTTAACAAGAAATCAAAGTGTTAGGAGAGAAATCAAAGTGTTAGAAATTCGGCCATTAGCCGTGAGGCTTTTACAAGCTTTTTTATGGCTATAGTCTTGTCGCTCTGACATAGCCTGTCTACCAATGCTGATACAGTATGTGAACTGGAGGCCTCTAGGTCATCTTCGGATTTTGTATTTGACAACTTTAGCTGACTCTCCTGGGCCGATGTTGACAGGATCCTAAATGCTGTTAAGCCAATCATTTGCCTCTTGGATCTGTGCCCGTCATGGCTGGTGAAAGCCAGCAGTGAGGGAATAGGGAGGCCCCTGGTGAACATTATCAAGCTGTCTAAGTTCAGGGGTCTATCTGGGAGCCTATATGTGCTCCTGGATGCCTCCTTAACGATGGAGGCCCAGGTCACAAATGTTGCCAGACTAGCATTTCTCCAGTTGTGCCAGATCAAGCAACTGACCCCTATCTTTCTCACCTCAACCTAGTCACAGTAATCCATGCAACAGTCATCTCCAGGCTAGACTACTGTAATTCACTCTACGCAGGGCTACCCTTGAGACTGACCCAGAAATTACAACTGGTCCAGTATGCAGCAGCCCAGGTTCTTACTGGGACTCCACTAACAGCACATATCCAACCATTGCTGCACCAGCCACACTGGCTCCAGTTTGAATACCAGATCAGGTTCAAGGTTCTGGTCTTAACCTTTAAGGCCCTGAATGGTCTGGGGCCAACCTATCTATGGGACTGCCTCTATTGGCATACCCCTCAAAGAGCATTACGTTCTGGTGAGAAGAATCCTCTGGCAATCCCTGGCCCAAAGGATATCCAGCTGTTCTCGAACAGAGCCAAGGTCTTTTCTGCCCTGGCATCAGCCTGGTGGAACTCCCTGCCTAATGACATCCATGCCTGTTTTTATGATTTGTTATTGGAATAATAGAGTGTATTTATTGAATATTGTGAACCGCCCTGAGCCCTACTTGGGGGAGGGTGGTCTAGAAATCAAATCAATAAATAAATAATATCTAACCCATTAATACATCTGAATTTCCCCAACAGGGTGAATGGAACCACCCCAGGGCTGTTACAGCATGGGAAAATGACATGGGGTGGGGGAAAGCTTAAACATCTTCTCCCCATGCCTACAGTGCCAATTCAAATGGGCCCCTGTGCACCTGAGAATTAAAGTTTGAACTTAGAACTTCCAGTGCATGTTTGGACAATAGGTAAGTATAGTTATGCTCTTCAAGTTTCCCTCAGTGTGATTTCCTAATGGCTAAGGGCTCTTTTTGTAGCAGAAACTCCTTTGCATATAAGGCGACGCGCCCCTAATGTAGCCAATCCTCCAAGAGCTTACAGTAGCCCCTGTAAGGGGTGTGTCGCCTAATATGCAAAGGAGTTCCTGCTACAAAAAGAGCCCTGTCAGCTCTTCAGGGTCCCCCTAGTGTGATTTCCTACTGCTGCTGCTGCTGCTTCCTTTGGGCTTCACTCCCAAAGCATTCTCCCTACAGGCAAGAGCAGAAAGGCACTAGCTGCTATTTTCTTAACCAAAACATTCTGAAAGCAATTGTTTTACAAATGAAAAAGCATGATTCCTGCCTATTCTAGATGGGGCAACCCAGTGCTCCAGGACCTGGTGGACTCCCCCCCCCCACACACACACATTTAAGGATCTCTGAGGTGGTGCCTTTCTCAGTGCTATAGTCCCAATCCAGCTAAAGTCTCTGAAAAAGGAGAGCTCACCATGGCTGTCTGGGTTGAGCCCCAGTCGTCATATATAATGAAGCTAAAATTCAAGGATTAGATTAAAGAAAAATGTGCCTTTTGTAAAGTGCTCAGGGAGCTATACACTTATCTACTTTGTGTGAAAGGTGCTGAAGCAATCTAAAGAATGAGTAGCACTAAAACTTTCATAAGCATTTAAATAACAACACCCCATTCGGAAGCACTATTAACAGGTCAGTGTATTCAGAGCTGCACTAGTAAAGCAATGATTCCGTTGTCCATCTTCTCTGATAATTTGTCATTAATTAAAAGGAGTCTATAAAACTCTTTGGGGTACTGTAGATCTTAACAGTGGTGTTTTTGTTTTCTTTTAAAAATCTCCATAAACACTAATGGAAACTATTTGTAGCTTTATTAGTGTCCCTTTCTGGACATTTATTAAGACCCCTAAAGGCATTTGCAAGCCAAACTATTTGCCTAGAAACTCATTACCACTTTTTAAAATTAAAACAAACATTTCCCAAATACAACTGGGCTATAACATCTGGGTAGTAAATTAGGTTTCCCTCATTTCCCTCACTTACAAAATATGCAAGGTCCACTTGTTTTTCCATTGCATGACTTCACTATTTTCATTAACTTTTGCATTACTTTAGAAGATTAAAGTAAGTGGAACATGTTGTCTCACACTCAAAGATATTATGCCTCAAGGAAAAGTATGCTATTGGACAAGGGCAGCTATGACATTGAAAACTGTGCAGGGGGTGCTATACCTATTTTTTTAAGTGTTCATCTAAAAATAGTTGTGACAACATTGTGTGAATTTGACAACTATGTTTGTACATGAGTTTATCATACAGAATTATCATCAATAGACAAACAAGATCAGCCGCTGCTCCCTGTTTGTTGCAAAGATAGCTTTGCTGTTGTGCAATGCGTGATATGCAAATAGACCTTACAACAGCAATGGTAGTTGAAGTTCCTATCCTAAATGCTTTAATTAGCGTGTTCTGTCAAAATCAGTTGGTTTGATTTATGAAGCACTTTGTTGTTGTTGTTCAGTCTCACAGTCAACAGCGATGATAGTTGGAGTTCCTATCCTAAATGCTTTAATTAGCGTGTTCTGTCAAAATCAGTTGGTTTGATTTATGAAGCACTTTGTTGTTGTTGTTCAGTCTCACAGTCGAGTCCGACTCTTTCCGACCCCATGGACCAGATCACGCCAGGCCTTCCTGTTTTCCGCCGTTGAAAAGTACTCAGAAACGTGGAGTGATTTCAGCAAGAGTACTTTATTCAGTCAGGAACAAGACAAGGTAAGCCGGCGCGCAGGCCGGTATATATGCACAGAAACCCACCACCAAAACACACACCCTATTCACCCTATAGGTTATTTACAGAAGCCGAGAGTCCCATAGGCTCTCGGCTGCGGACCTGGCCCTCTGATTGCTGCGGGCTAGGATCCGCTTGGCTATTGTTCTGAATGTACGAAGCTTTGGGCTGTGCTTGACCGCATGGCCCAACGGTCGCACACGTGGTAATGGCGGAGTACATTACAGCCATCCTCTGAAGTTGGCTCAATTTCATGTTCGTTGCATCTATGACACTGTCTAACCATCTCATCCTTTGCCGTCCCCATCTTCTTTGACCTTCAATCTTTCCCAGCATCAGGGTCTTCTCCAGTGAGTGCTCCCTTCTCATTTGGTAGCCAAAGTATTTGAGCTTCAGTTTCATTATCTGGCCTTCCAGGGAACAGTCAGGGTTGATTATTATCATTATTGACTGATTTGATCTTCTTGCAGTCCAAGGGACTCTCAAGAGTCTTCTCCAGCACCATAGCTCAAAAGAATCTATTCTTCAAGGGAACAGTCAGGGTTGATTATTATCATTATCATTATCATTATTATTACAACATGGGATTTTTACCCCGCCCACCCCCGAAGGGCTCTGGGCGGCTTACAGAGTACTGTGTGTGTACACACTTTCTAGAATCCTAGCTATGGCCACAAATTCAGGGGGATGGGAACCCTACCAGATACCCTCCAAAGGCTTTTTCTGCAGATGTTCTTGCTTCTCCTTCCGTCTTTTTTTCCAGGCGGTCACATGCCTCTTCGTGCAGTTCTTTCTTAGAGGGGGGGACTTCAGTTAGCTGGCTTCCACAGCGGCCCCTGCTGGCTCGTCGGGCTTGCTGCACGCAGGCGATGGGGATTACGTCCTTCCGGCTC
>NW_015168045.1:1751501-1770599 GCF_001447785.1 Gekko japonicus
CAGTTCCCTATTTATACAAATGTTAAACTCAACAACATTATGATCACTGTTCCCAAGCGGTGCAATCACTTTTACATCTCTCACCAGGTCTTACTTAGGACCAAATTAAGGGTTGTGTCTCCCCTGGTAGGTTCCGTGACCATCTGCTCCATAGCACAGTCATTTAGAGTGTCTAGAAACTCAATCTCTTTTTCTCGACTAGAACACATATTGACCCAATCTATGTGTGGGTACTTAAAATCACCTGTTACGACACAGTGTTTTTGTCTAG
Source organism: Gekko japonicus (assembly GCF_001447785.1). Classification (NCBI taxonomy): domain Eukaryota; kingdom Metazoa; phylum Chordata; class Lepidosauria; order Squamata; family Gekkonidae; genus Gekko; species Gekko japonicus. The sequence goes on from NW_015168045.1 coordinate 1,751,773, forward strand.
CTGCTATCTTTAAATCATTTTATAATCCTCCTCTATCTTTTGATCTGGTGGGCGATAACAAACTCCCAGTGTTAAGTTTCCTTTTGGGCCCCCTATTTCAACCCATAGAATTTCCAGAAGCGAATCCAGTTCTCTTAGCCTCTCAGTCTTTCTGGACTTTATACCCTCTCTTACATACAGAGCCATCCCACCTCCAACCCTTCCCCCCCTATCCTTCCGATGTAATATATAACCGGGAAATACTTTATCCCACTGATTTTCCTCACCCCACCAAGTTTCTGAAATACCCACAATGTCTATTTTTCATCCAATACCAAGCACTTCAACTCCCCGATTTTACCTCAGACATTTCTAGCATTTGTATAGAAACAGCTATAATTTCCCATACAAGTTAAGCCTGCAACCTTCCTCTTGCTATCTCGAGACCTTGTCAGGCAGTCCATGTCACTAGCCATGGTCTCAGTGGACAAATTCAATCCACCTCCCTGTAGAAAAGCAACAGGTACCCCCTCATCTCTCTGAGATGAGCCAACCTGAACCAGAGACTTTTCATCTCCTGTCAGCTTTCCCTCAATATTCAGTTTAAAAACTGCTCTGCCACCTTTTTGCTTATTTTTACACTCTTTCTCTGGGATCTTTTGTCCATTTTTGAATCAAATACTGCATTATAATCTCCCAGTATACATATATCCTCAAAGTTTTTTACTGCAAGTACTTTGTGTACTTCCATGTAAAAAATTTCTTGATTTTGATTTGGTGTGTATATGTTTAAGATGAGCATTTCTTTCCCCTTTCTTATTATTGTAGTTATTATTCTTCCATCTTCTGACTTCTGGAATAATTCTGGGTGCAAGTAGTCTTTTACATAGGTTGCTACCGCTTTTTTTCTTTTTAGTATCTGATTATATAAAGGTAAAAGGTAAAGGTAAAGGTTCCCTTGCTTGAAAGCCAGTCGAATCCGACTCTAGGGTTGCGGTGCTCCTCTTTGTTTCAAAGCCGAAGAGCCAGTGCTGTCCGAAGACATTTCCGTGGTCATGTGGCCGCCGCCAGCATGACTAAACACCAAGGCGCACGGAACGCAGTTACCTTCCCACTGAAGTGGTACCTATTTATCTACTTGCAATTTCTTGCTTTCGAACTGCTAGGTTGGCAGGAGCTGGAACTAGAGATGGGAGCTCACTCCATCATGCGGCACCCGGGTCTCGAACTGCTGAACTACTGACCTTCCACAGCCTGCAGTTCAGTGTCTTAACCACTTGAGCCACCGCAGCTCACCTATTTTTTTGTATTCTAAATATTTAATGTTGTCTTTTTAATATGGGTTTCTTGTAGGCATGTTATATCTGGTTTTAGTTTGAAAATTTGGTGGAAAATTCTTCTTTTCTGAGGAGTGTTAAGTCCATTTACATTAATCGATAGGACTTTCAGTTTATTTGTTCCCATCTTTTTTGTTTAAATTTTCCCTAATTTTGTTCTTTTTTTGTAATCTAGTTAACACTTGGGATTGAGTTGTTTCCTTTTTTTCCCCCCCCTTTTTTCCTGTTTGATTTTTGTATTTTTCCTTTTCTTGTTCTGATAAGTCTTCAGTTTCTAAGTCACCCTCTTCTTTTTCTTCTTCCTCCTCCTCATCTTTTTGCCAATCCAAATCTTCTCCGTATTTTTTTTTAAAAAAGCTTCTTTGAAAATAGAACCTATTCTTTGCCTTTTAGTTTTATAATTGAACAATAGGCCTTCTGGTATTAACCATCTATAAATTATTCCATTTGTTCTCAGAAGGTTTGTCAGGATTGCATAATTCTGTCTTTTTTCTCTTACCCTCCAAGGTACTTCCTTTAACAGTCTGATCTCCGTTTCCTTTATTTTCATTGGAGGCCTTAAGAATTTTATCTCTTGTTTCCTTTTTATAAAATTCTATATGTACTTCTCTAGGTATTCTGTTTCTTCTTGCGTATGCCGAGTTTCTTCTATATATATTTTCTATTTCTGCTGAGAGCTCTTCTTTTCTTCCTATATTCAGTTGTTCTGCAAGGTTTAGGGCTAGTTCATCTTTCAAGTTTTTATCTATGTCTTCTGTTTTGTTTTGACACCTTAATATTGATCCAGTTTTTTCCATTTCTAGATTGATTAAGGTCTCTTCCATTTTATCGTTCTTTATTTTTAACTCCTGTAATTCTTGGTTTATGTCCTGGACCTTTTCTTCTAGCTTATTTGTGTTTGTTGTAATTTTTGTTATTTCTGCTTTGTTTTCAGTTATCTGTTTTTTAATTTCTTCTCTCTCTGTTTTTATCTGGTTTGAAATTTCAGCCATTTTTTCCTGAATTAGTTCTATTTTTTAAAATTAATGCTGGTAATGTATTTTCATTAGTTTGTTGTACTGCTCGTGCTACGCATTCTTGGATGAGGGATTTCATATCTTTAATAGACATTTGAGCCACATTCATTTTTAAGTAGCTTGATATTCCTGTTTGTCCAGGAGATGATATTGAGCTTTTTCTACTTCCTCCAAACCCTGAAGCCATATATTTTATTTTTAGCCCTACTATCTGTTATAATACCAGCCTCTTTTACTTTAAATATATTTTAAATATCTTTAATTGTTCTATGGGGTTTTTCATTTCACTAAGTGTATTTCTCTCACCAACCCACTGTTCTAATCTGCTCTGCTATATTCTATATTTTTTTCTCTATTTCCTTTAGTATCCTTTGGTGTCTTTGTTCTAGTTAAGTAATTCAATTCTAGTTGGGTAAATCAGATCTTATTCTATATTGTTCTATGTTGTTATCAATAAATTTTGTTCAGTTCAGTTCATATCCTTTTAAATGACTTATTTTGTGTTAATTTCCCTATACCTCCTTCAAATCTTATCCCTTTAAATGTCTCGTCTTCCTGTCGCAATGTGGTGTATCCATGTTACAAGTCTCTTTCCCGCTAGTCTTTTTCTCCTCGTCTCCTCCTCCTCTCCATGTCTCCTTCCACGCCTCTTCTACATTTCAAGTTCCTCCACATCACGTCGTTTTTCCAGATTTTCCTCTTTGGCCCTCTCAGCGTCGCTTCCCCATGCCGTCACTGCAAACGAGCCCCCTCCTTCATTCTCCGTCTTTGCCTCATCTCCACCTCATCTCCGCCTTCTCTGCTCTCTCTCCAGGAAGTGCTCCATCACCCCTTGCTATTCTGCTCTGGTCGACACTTAAAGGAACCGTGAAAACCCTAAACCGGGAAGAAAGAAAGAAAAACAGTGTGGTATCTATTACTGGACTCCTTACAGCTTCTATTCGCTTCTATTCGCCTATCTCTGTTTTTCAAGCTAACTACTACATCTGAGCTTTGTATCATTCCTTAGCCACTTAATATCTTGCTTGCTCTCACTTTTACCATGGTGTTTGTGGGGTTTTTTTTAGCTTTCTGGATGTCCCCCCCCCCACTATTCTAAGAGATGATAATTGATAGTTAATGATACTTAGCTTTGTTTGTTGTTTCTTTTCTTTTCTTGAGTTCTAAGGTTGTTCACTCGTTTGGTTCTACTGGGTTTCTCTGCTGCTCACGTGGGCACAAACTCATCTCGCCGGGCATCCTATGAGCTCTCTGCAACTGGAACAAAACTAATAAAGTGTCTTGAGGAGGGTTGCCACCGTACCCCAGCTTCAGATATAAGTTCCTTGCAAAGACTCTCTTTATGGGAGAGTACATTAGACTGATGAAATAGTCTGGAAAAACTTTAGGAGGAGCAGGGGCTTGCAGAACGCCTTCACGTCCGTCTGCTCTCAACAAACCCAGAACCGGAACCCCCTATTTGATTTTTATATTCTGATGCCCTAATAAGCAGTCACCCTATGACCATGAAAAGGGATAATTTGTATTCATCTATGGCAGGGTTAGGATCCCCAATTAATTTCACACTTCAACCTCAGGATTTATTATTAGGAGAATTAGTTACCCAAAGTTGTTTCATGAGCTTGAAACTATCAAATGTAAGATTAAAAATAGCTTGCAATTTTCTGAAAGCACTGAAGCATGCCTTAAAAAGCTCTTATTATTATTATTTTGAAACTTTCCAGTGTTTCTCTTATCAAGATCTGACAGCAGTGTGCTTAACAATATTTTTATGCTTCTGTACCACAAGAGAAATAATACATTTTATACATGAGATGCAATTCTATATCATTAGAATTGCAATGCTGATAAAACTTAAAAATCATTTTTTTAATAGCATTTGGGAAAGTGTTAAACCCGTGGAATTTTAAGGCTTGCTAAGAATTTAAAGGCAAACACTTCTTGGAGGCAGGTATTCAGCTCAGCTTCAGATGCAAAGACCTTGTTTGTAATCTAAAATCTCTATGGTAAAGAAAGACTATTCTTTTAACAGTCCACCTCCATTCTCCCTGGCCTAGATACAAAATACCTCATGCAGTGTTGTGCATGCATTTCAGAGCTTTCAAGTTTTTCTTTCCAGTGGCAGTCCTCTGTATCAAAAGATATGCCTTCAAAGATCAGAAGCCCACTTTCACAGCACCTAATCAGTTGCTGGCCACAGTCATGTGCATGTGTGTGCACCTGCCTGGATCATGACCTTGCTGTCCTGCACTGTGGTGGGAACATAGCTAGAATTTTCTTGCCACCAAAATGCTTGGTTGTTGGTCATTGATAATACTACTCCTGATTCCCTCAACATAGAAAGTTAAAGTAAGGTCCTCTCTCTGAATGCCCCAGTATTGTGGAAAGATGGTAGTGAAACTCCACAGTTGTGAATATTTCATGGTGAAATGGATTTTACATTACACCGTCTACAGTTTTCAGTGTTTGTAAGTCCAATTATTTTCATAGGCCTTAATTTCATGCTGGTTATTGTTAGAAGTGGAGGACTTTGTGCTGTCTCCTGTCTAAAACATGAGAGGAAATTGCCCCTAAGAGTAGCATTCTACTTCAAAGGAAAGGATCAGATAGCAGGAAGGAAAGGATGCTCTCAGGCCCGTAGCTAACAACTTTTTGCTCAGGGGGCCAATGTTTTTCTCGGGGAGCCTGCCATTATATCTCTGTGCAGTACTGCCATGCCATGTCCATACTTTTAAATAATAACTAAATAATAAATCCTCTGCATTTTAATGTATTTTAGTGTATTGGGGGGGGGGAGAAGCAAGGCTTGGATCGACAGCCTGGGTTGTGTCACTCCCTTGTTGGCCGAGGCAGGCGGGAGCGTGTAAGGCTGGGGAGGAGGGGGCGGTGGTGGCACCCTTGGGATGGTGCCCATGGTTTCGGCTTGCCTGGCCTTTGTTGTGGCCTGGGGGGTGCACCAGTGCAGAGAGGTTGAAAGGAGGAAGAGGTGCACAGGGCAAGCGGTTCGCTGTCCCCTCCCCCCAGCCATGTATGGCCTCTTTGTTACCCGGGTGGGACAGGAATGGCTCAGTGCCTCCAGCCAGTGGTCCCTCCCGTTGTTGCTCTCATCCCCCCCACCTGGAGAAGTGTTCAGTGCCCCCCCACAGCCTCCGCCGCCTCGGCTGGCCTTCCTCATGGGGGTGGCACAGCTACTGTGGCATGTCTACTGCTCCGAGCCACCGGGGGTGCCCTGCCTCCCTGCCTCCCTGCCTCCCACCTCGCCCCACCCACGTTGGGCACAAATCACCTCGCCGCCTGAATCAGATTCCCTGGCCCACTGCTCACCTGCTCAGTGCCGCCCGGCAAGAAGCGCTGGGCCAGGCCTCATCCCGCCCAGCCCGGTCTAGTGGAGGCCAACCCAGGGCCAAATGCCACTGCCCGCTCGCTCATTCGCCTGGGCTGCAGCTGGCTTCGCCTTGAGCCTGGCCATCTAGAGCGGGGGGGAGGAGACAAGAAGTGATCGATCAGGGGTGAGGGGGCCATGGGAGGGAGGTGGAGCTGAGGATTGGGGGAGGGGCCTGCAAAAAGCACGGGAGGTGGGCCCCATCGGCCCCGCGTTAGCTATGGGCCTGGATGCTCTATGTGTCCTAAGCTCTCTGTCTATACTCTTTGGTGCCATCTTCTAAAGTTTGAGACAGGAGACAGCACAAAGTCCTCCACTTCTAACAACCCCCTCAATGTCTCATGGCTCAGACGTCAAGATTCATTTTCCCTTTTAGAGTCTCGAAGTGTTCTTTAAGAAGTGGCTTGATAAGAGCATCTGCAATCATCTCTTTTGTTGGGCAGTAGGTCAGCTTGATGACATCTTCCTTTTGCAGTTCTCTTACCAGGTGGTACTTCTTGTCAATGTGCTTGGTGCGCATGTTCATGCCTTCTTGCTTGGACATTTGAATGCTGCTTTGGTTGTCTTCATACATTAGTGTGGGCTTTGGTATGTCTAGTCCCAGATCTGTCAGCAGATAGTATAGCCACTGTAGCTCTCGACAACCTTGTGCAGCTGACATGTATTCAGCTTCAGCTGTAGATATTGCTTGTGGTTCCTTCTCCAAAGAAGAATATGTTTCCACTGGTGGATTTTCTGTCTGTTAGATCTCCTCCAAAGTCAGAGTCTACATATGCCACCAACTGAGGATTGCCACTGGCTGGTAGTTTAAGCTTGAGGTCTTTAGTGCCTTTCAGGTACTTCACAATTCTTTTAATTGCATTCCAGTCTTTGTTTGTTGATTCCTCATTCTTTCTACACAATAGTTCCACTGCTGCACTTATGTCTGGGCTGGTTCGGTCACAGAGGTATAAAATTTTGCCTGTGATTTCACAGTATCTGTTATTGCTAGGCAGCAGTTCAGTGTCATCTCACTGTTTGATGTAGTTTTGTTCCATGGGAGTAGGTGCTGGGGTGGCTTCTTTCATCTTTATAGATTTGATTAGTTCCTTGATCTTTTGTTCTTGGTAGATGAGAAAAGTTCCATCTGCTTCTCTTTGTACTTGAATTCCCAAGTAGTGTGTAGCATTGCCTAGTTGCTTGACTTCAGCTTGTTTACTCAGATGATCCTTGCTGTCATCTGGATGTTGATATGCTATGAGCAAAACATCAATGTAAGTTAGAAGGTAAGTCCATCTGCCACACTTGCATTTGTACAGGCAAGGGTCAGAGTCACTTCTCTCTCTCTCTCTCTCTCTCTCTCTCTCTCTCTCTTTTAAATCCCCGGACGGATATTTTTTATTTTGCAAATACTACAAAAGCTACAAAGAAATATTAGGGAAGGGACTACAACTAAGGATAAAGGAAAGCAAACCACACTAAACTAAAACCCCAAGAGGAGGAGATCTTTCCACTGTTAGTAAAATTGTTAGTACTATAAGTGTTAATATCACAATATACTTGTAGAGTTCTTGCTTATAACAGTTCACTATTTATATGTTATTTTATTAGTTATTGTGAGAGAAATCTCTGATCATCTTCGTATTCTTCGCTTCAAAAGGCCATTTTCCAAGTCCTTCTGCCTTTACTTCGGCTTTCTGTCTCTGAAATCGTATACCACTCTGGCAGGTCCTGCACCCTTCTCTGCCGCAGAGTCCTCTTCCGTTCCAGAGGTAGCAGAGTCACTAGACTTCATTTCTTAATCTTTGGACTCTTCCTCTGTCCCCAGCTGACGTCTCAGAAATTCTTTAGCTTTAAAAGTGGAGTCTATCTTCTCCTATCGTTGATCTTAACGATGACACCCTCCGGAACCACCCATCTGTACGATATCCCATTAGTTTGAAGAAAAGAAATTAAGTCCTTGTAGTTTTTTCTCTTTTGTCTAATTTCAAATGGAATGTCCTTTAAGGTTTTGATGATTACATTTCCCATTTTCAGTGGGGTTGCTGATGTTGCTTTTAAAATAGCATCTCTGGTTTGTCTTCTTGAAAACCTGACCACTATTTCTCCAGGTAGGCTATTTTTTTAAATGTAATTGGAGTATGCCCTATAGGCTGACTCAATTTCGTTTATAAGTTCCTCTGCTGTTAAGCCTACTACTGGAGTGATGATCTCACTGAGCACCCTCTTCAGGTCTTACCGATCCATTTCAGGAACCCCCTGACACCTGAGAATGATGTTAGCTTTTTCCATCTGTAGCTGCAAAACTCAATTCTCTTGGCAATTTTGCTTCGTTTCCATATCTCCCAACCTTTTCTTCAACTTCTTGCTTGTGTTGTCTATCTCTTTAATTTTCTCGTTTGCCTGCTCCACTTTTTTCTCTGTTTCATTCAGTTGAAGCTGCTGTGCTGCAAAGTTTTTATTCATCATGGTCAGTTGCTGGTTAATACCATCGAGTTGTTCCATCACCAGCTTAAGCATATCCGCCAGGAGTTTGAGGACATCTGCTCCCTCTTCCAGTTTCAGACCCTGACTGCCCAGCTTCATTTTAAACTTTCTCTGCTGGGCCGCCATCTTTCCCATTTTGTTTACAGTTTCTGCCGCTTCCACGCAACTCGAAAAACTCGCCAAACACTTCACAATTCAGATAAGTCTCTCAACCCACTTTCGGTTTACTTCCTCCCTTCTCCCCCTTCGTGTCCGTTAGCTGCTCATTTGCATAAGAGGCATCCCTCTTTGCAATCTCTTTTTTCAACAGCGGGGGGGATCGCTTTGCAAACTACTCCATTTTATTCAGAACTCACATTCATTGTCGGTCAGTTTCTCTGACCACGCTCGGTTTTACGCCATTCCGCTCAATCTCCAGCGCTTGTCCCGGTCAGTCCAGCTTGTCCCCGAAGGCCACTCAGCGACTGGACCATAGGGGCAGAGGGGAGCCTCAATTCTCTGGCATTACGCCATCAAAGAGGCTACCCCTCAAAAGCCACCTGGCCTGGAGCCTATCACAAAGTCTCCGCGGGGGTGTCACTTGAGGTGGCACCCCTCCAGGCTGCTGGTGTGCGATTCGCCCTTCCCCATTGTGGGGAGAGCGTCCGCCATCGCTGTTCCATAGACTGGGAGTCTAGAGTCACTTCTCTTGAAGTCTGCTTGAAGCAGCATGTCATTCAGTTTTTTGTTCCATGCTCTTGCGCCCTGTTTCAGGCCGTATAAGCCTTTTTGAAGTTTGCATACAAGGTCTCCTTTGCCTTTCTCTATGAAGCCAGGCAGTAGATTCATGTAGATTTCCTCATTAAGTTCTCCATGTAAGAATGCAGTCTTGACATCAAGGTGGTCCACTAGCATTCCTTTGCTTGCAGCCACATTCAAAAGTGTTTGCACTGTCGTATGTTTGACAACTGGTACAAAAGTCTTGTCCATATTTCCGTGAGTAGCCTTTCACTACTAGTCTGCCTTTGTAGTGTTCAATCTCACCTTGCGCGTTATGTTTAAACTTGAAGACCCATTTACAGCCTATTGCCTTCCTTCCAGGAGGAAGTTCTGTAAGTGTCCATGTTTTGTTCTTGTGTAGAGCTCTAAGCTCCTCTCTTGCAGCTTGCTTCCACATCTGTGCCTCTTGTGATGGAAGTTAAGATAGCTCTTCCCATGTTGCTGGTTCTGGTGTTCCCGCTGTTCTTGCAAGGTAGGACAGTCAAGGTGGTGGGACACCTCTGTTTGAACACTCTGATTGCCTGATGGGAACCTCTGTGGTCTCACCTTCTGGTTAAGAGTAATCTGGTGAATCACTGGAGGTCTCTTCATTGATCAGGCCTGGCTCAGGATCAGTTATCTCTTCTTCTTTAATGGTGATCACCTCAGGATACACAGTTTGGCTCTTCACTTCAGCTTGAACACCCTTGAAACTGGCGGTTCTTCAGATTCAGAAAGGTGCACAGATCTACTGATAGTGATCTCATATGTCTCTGGATTTAAGATTCTGTAGCTTTTGCTATTGGCTGAATACCCCACCATGATGCCTTCAGCACTGGTGTTATCTAGTTTGGACCTCTTCTCTTTTGGAATATGAGAGGCTTTACATCCCAACACACTTAGAAGCTGCATTGATGGCTTATGGCCAAACCATAACTCATATGGAAAGAGCCTGTAGCTTTTGTAAAAAGTCCATTTTGTATGTATGTGGCTGTTATCATGGCTTTACCTCAAAATTTGTCTGGTAGATGTGCATCAGTAAGCATGCTTCTTACCATTTCAATGAGGGTTCTGTTCTTTCTTTCTGCTACTCCATTCTGTTCAGGATTGTGTGGTGCTGTTCTATGGTGCTCAATTCCTTGTTCTCTGAGGAACTGTTGAGTTGAAACTGCTATGTATTCTCCCCCATTATCTGTTCTCAACACTTTGGGTTTCTTGCCAGATTTGTTGCTCACCATTGCTACATAGTCCTTAAGTCTGTCCAAGACTTGTGTATGGTCAGTGAACAAAAATATTACAGCATATCTTGAAAAATCATCAAAGAAACTGACAAAATATCTGTACCCCCCAATATTGGGTGTCTGCAGAGTCCTGACCACGTCTGAGTGAATGAGCTCAAGTGGTTCCTTGGACCTGTATTCAGCCTGTTTTGGAAAGGATTTTCTTGTACTCTTAGCTAGGATGCAACAGGTACAGTTAGCTTGGTTGCATTCCAAAAGATCAATGCCATTTGTTAATTCTCTTTTTTCCATTTCTTGTGAGTTTGCATGTCCTAGGCAATGATGCCAAAGGTAAATGTTCACATGGCTTTGTCATGTGAACAGGATTCTGTGAGATTGACTGTTTGGTCCATCTCATCTGGCACATGAGCATCAGAATAATATTCAACGTCACAATCTGACATTTCTGGCCAAAAATAGAGGCTCTTACCTCTGGGCCCGTAAACCTGTTGGATTCTCTGGACTTGGTACTGCCAGGGAACCACGGAAAAGCAGAGTGCTTAAAGGCTTGGGAGTGCAGGTAAGAGATAGATATATAGATGGTAGCAGAGGATGGTTCTGAATTTCCTCTGCTTCTGCTCTCACACTCTCTTCTCTTTCACACACACACAGAGAAGGTGCATGATCTCCATCTTGCACCATGGAGGTTCGACATGCATCCAACATCCAACATCCAACACCATCTAGTTAGTTAGAATAGGTAATCTATATCTATCTCTTACTGCACTCTCTAGCATGTATTTCCTTTAATAAAAGTTACTTATTAGCTTTAGAACTGACTGCTGACTCCATGTAACTTTGTAAGTCTGTTGTCACACCTAGCCCCAAGCTTTGCTGCGTTAAAGCCTTTGAGCACTCTGCTATTTTTCTGTGGTTCCCTGACAGTACCAAAGAATCCAACAGTTAAGAAGTGATGTACAGTTTATGATTCTTTGGCTTGCAGCATGTGGTTATTTTTAAATCTATTTTATAAATATTAATCCAGTTGTCTAAAGGAGAACCTTTAGCCAACTGCATCAGAAAGAAAGACACTATTATTTCTTCATAAAGCATAAAACTGTCTGGACTGATATTTATGGTTCCAGTGATATGGAGATGTGCTACTGATTTTTTTTTTTAATTTCATACATATAACACACACAAAAAAGACAATAACAGACTTACATAAATACAACATTTGGGAAGATTCATTGTACCTTTTTTTTCCATGGACATTTGACCTCATACTGTAATCAAAAGTATTTTTCTTTTTCCACCTTGAAGTTTTAATACGTATTTTTTCACATAGTTAAATATATAGTTTTTATTTCCATTTACTTTGGCTATAAATCTAGGAATTTTATGTCTTATGCTCTTCCATCCATTTATAAAATCTTGATCATGTGTTCTCAAAGTCTTCTTTGTTGTTTCCTCTCAAGATTGAAGTTAAATTATCCATCTCTGCTGTTTCCAAAATTTTGTTTATAACTTCTTCCTTTGAAGGAACTTCACTCCTTCTCCAGTATTTAGCATATAATATTCTTGCTGCTGTTACTATATGTATAATAAGATAGAAATCTTGTTTCTTATATTTCTCTGGTGATATGTTCAATAACAATAGTTCTGGTATATAAGGCACGATAGTTTTCAAGACTTTTTGTAAAAGTTCATGTACCCAACTCCAATATTTTTTAACTCTATCACATGTCCACCACATATGAAAAAAATGAACCAACATTATTTTTACATTTCCAACATTCATTTGGTAAGTCAGGGTAAAATTTAGCTAATTTGTCTTGGGTAATATACTATCTATCAAACATTTTATATATTTTTTCCTTATATGAAGTTGCTTTGGTAATCTTTACATTTGTTTTCCATAAGTGTAACCAATGGTCTAACTCAATATTATGCCCCAGGTATTGTATCCATTTGACCATACAATTTTTAATTATTTCATCTTGTGTTTTATCTTCTCACATTATTGTATATAATTTCTTAATCAGTTTAACATCATCATATAACAGTACTTTAACCCTTTCCATTACATTTGTACAAAACCCCAATGACTTATCTTTAGCGTGTCTCAATTCTATTTGCACCCTTTCTCACCAACCTATAGTAATCTCTTGTTCTTTAAGAATTTCTGCTGATTTTAGTTCATTTTTGTTGTCCAACAAATCCTCATATCTCAACAGCATGTTTTTTTGCAGTAGAGGTTTGTAAAAGCTTCAAGTGGTGAAACTCATTTGGGTATCTGAGGCCTCGGCCACACGGGCAGGAAAATGCAGGGGGAGGCATGGCTGTTTGCCCCAGAGCAAACTAACGCGCAACTGCACGATCAGGCGTCGGGTTGAGGTCCCGTCAAGCTCCCGTGGTTAGGGGGAGGTGCCGATCACACAACGCGGCAAAGAAGCGGAGTGGCGCGGCAAACGGGGTTGTGGGTTTTTAAAAAAACCTGAAATGTGCACATGCTCCGTTGGGTGCTTGTGCACATCTGTGGAGACTTGGGGGGGAACGTTTTGCGAGGGGACATGGGCGGGCGCCGGAAGTACCACTGGAAACACAATCAGACGCCCGCCCTTGCCCAGCAAGGAAACTAGTACCTCCGAGGGCGGGAAGCCTCGGGTGCGCCACGGGAGCTCTACGATTCCCAGATGTGGCGGTGAGATCGTGCCCAGAAAATCCGCCTATCTTCCGTCTCTCTAGCGTGCCTAATGCTCCATGTGACCGGGGCCTTAGTGTAGAATAGTCTTTATGCTCCATGTGACCGGGGCCTTAGTGTAGAATAGTCTTTTAATATTTTCCCATATCATCAATAAAGATTTCCTAATCAAATGCTGTTTAAAATAGTTATGTATATCTGATTTTCCGTACCACAAAAATGCATGCCATCCCAATAGTATATCATGTCCCTCTAAGGTTAATCACTTGGTGTTTTCCAAAGTGATCCATTCTTTTAACCACATCAGTGCTGCTGCCCTATAATATAGAAGCCAATCTGATAGTGCAAATCCAGCTCTCTCTTTGGCATCTTGTAAAGCTTTCATTTTTATTCTTGGCTCTTTATTCTGCCATATAAATGTTGACATCATTTTATCAAGCTCCTTGAAATACTGTTAATTTTGAAGAACTGGTATTGTTTGGAATAAAAATAAATAAAATAAAATAAAATGTTCATCTTTATTGTAGCTATTCTACCCATCAAGGATATTTGTAAATTTTTCCATGTCTCCAAATCTTTTTTAATTTCTGTCATAAGCTCCATATAGTTGTCTTTCACCAAAGAACTGAGATGTGCTACTGATTTTGATGCATTCTGAAGAAGACAGTCTGCAATGAGAAAGAAATCTAGGAATCTTGTCAGTGAACTTTTTGGCACATTATTAATCTATCAGTGAAGGTCAACTATTCTGTGATCGTATGGAATGAAATTTTGTGGCAGTGAAGGTCAACTATTCTGTGATTGTATGGAATGAAATTTTGTGACAAGGACAGTATTGATCCTGAATATTTGATTCACTTCTTTGTATGTAGCAACATTGTTAAACAGTGGAAGCGTCATTGAATGCAAAATATTTTGCTTGCTGCTTGTGTATTTATGGAATATATGTAACATATTTGGAAATTGTTGCAAGATTGAGATATAATAATGAATACAATAATACACTTTTAATGTAAAAACTTAACTTTATTGCATATTAATTGTGGTGAATGACTTATACACAGTATTCATCTTGTGGTTTCTACTTTCTACACTGTGTCCCCTATAAATGGGTCATTCAAGCATCGGTATAGACACTATTGATGCCTGCCTTTTATCTCCTTCTTTCTGTGATAAGCTCAGGATAATGTACATGGTCTCTTCCCTCATTTTATCCTCATGATAATTCTTAGGATGACAGTGGCCCAAAGCCAGCTGGATAGCTTTGTGAAAGAACAGGGATCTGAACCCTAGTCTAAGGTGTAGTGGTTCATACTGGCTAGATTCACTTTAGTTACAGATAAAGCTTTTAAAAAATAATAAAATAAATGACCAAAAACTGTACAAGGACAGAAAAGAATGAAGAAATGGATTCTCACATGATGACAACTCTAAATACTGCCCTCAAGTCTCAGAACACTGTAATTGGGGGTCTTGATTTCCCCCCTTTATGTTTACTTCTCCCCCATGGGGACCCAGGCAGCTTCACATCATTCTCCTCTCCTCCAATTTATTCTCACAATAACCCTGTGAGGTAGGTTAGACTGAGAGTGTGTGACCAGCCTAAGATGTTCCAGTGACCTTCCATGGCAGAGTGGGGACTTGAACCTGAGGTCTCCCAGATCCTAGTCCAGTACTCTAACCATTACACTACACAGACTAATTTCATACAAGAGCTGTGCCGCAGTCGCACCTCCCTTTGCCCCATTTCTATTGGTCAATTTCCCATTTGAAGCCGCGCAGCCACATTTTGACACACAGCTTCACCCAATTTTCCCCGCGGTTTTGTGATCCTGTTTTTTGAGGATCATGAAACTGCAGGGGAAATCGGGCAAAGCCATAGGTCAAAATGTGGCCACGCAGCTTCGAGTGGGAAAATGACCAATAGAAGCGGGGCAAAGGGAGGCACGACCGAGGCACAGCTCTTGCGTGAAATCGGTCTGACTTATCATATTGAACTGAAAGTAAGAGTTTCACAGAGTTTTACTTCTGGCAATTAATTCCAGAAATGTATCATCTCTTATTAAGGCAAGAAGGCACTTACATCAGCAGAACAGAACTTTCTTACCTCATTCCCTTCTACTGCTTCCCACTGATCTCTCTGAAATGCTGTTCGGGGGGGTGGGAGAAGACTCTCAGGAATGAAGGGGAAACTGGCAGAACTTACGCCTCCCTTCCTTTATTGGAACATTCAGTCTGGATCCAACCGATAGTTAAATTGTAGACACCAGCAAAGGCTTTGTGGTTGAAGGTCACCTGCATATTTTCATTTCTCTTTTTTGAGTTTTATTTGGACAATTCACTTTACATACTAGCAAAAAGATAAATAGCCACCCAAAAGTTATAGCATGAAAAGAACCAACTCTATAACAGAAGTCACACTTGCATTGCAAAGCACATGAAGGCTGGAGTCCCTCAACTATTTATGAATGACCATCAATTAAGTCAGGACAAGCACATTTAAAATGGATTTTCTGGTTTTCACACATGCACACCAACAAGGGGGAAAAGAATGAAAAGTGCGTGAATTCAGCCTACTGATCTTTGAAGCAGCCTTTTTACTGTCTCAAAAGGATCCCAGAAAATGAAGGGCACAACAAGGGCACAAAGAAGCATCAGAAAACAGGGTGGCAAGGCAAGGAAGTCACAGGATCATTCCTCTTTATTATGCCCCATTACTCTCACCATTTTAAGAAGATTTCACAGAACGGACACATCAATGATTCTCCCAAGTCAAAACTGGCTCCCAGTTGGAAAGTTAAACAGTGTGGATTGGCTGTCTGACACATAATATAAACAGAAAGGCAGGTAGAATACGTGGATGAGACACATTTCTGCCTAATCACATTTGCAAACAGAGATGGAAAGGGCAAACATAATTCTAAAGGGGGAATGTTGTTTTTATGCTATCCCAGGAGAAATGTGCCTGAGAAAGCTGAAAAAAGACTTGTGCATCTTCAGAGCTGACTTGCCAGCCCGCTAGTGACTTCAATGACATTTACATTCTGTAATGTTCCTCCTTTATTTCTGTTTGCTTTTCAGAGCTAGGCTTTCATTTGCATTGCTTGGAGCATTTTATCTGTTCAGTATAAACACTATTACACACATACTGCTTTCAGTAGAAAGAAGGAAGGTTAATGTCAACCATTTCAGACTCTGAAGGGTTTTTTATACAGAAGTACACACTTTTTAAAATTCAGCTGTGCAAGCAACCCAAAGGGAGCCATCACTATTTTTAGGGGTACCCAGTGAAGGCATGTGTAGTCCAAAAGTTGTACCACAGTGGTGCTGTAAAGGATCATATGCTGTACCTCTCAGAACATGTGGTACAAGTGCTTGAGGCAACAAAATGAACACCACATTTACCACATCTTTACATCCTGGGAAAATTTACTTCCATTGTCTCCATTTCTCAAACTTATGCAACATTGCCTCCATTTTCTTGGATCATCCTGCATCCCGCAAATTGATTAATAGTTATTTGTTTTCTTTTCAGAACTCTTGTTCTGTGAGCAGCATGAGGGATTTCTAATAGAACCTATGTAGTGTCTTTGTTCCAAATTATAACACTAGTCCAGGGTTATCTACCCTGTGTATCGGTGGCTCTCTCGGGTCTTAGAGAAAGCCTTTTCCAAGTTCTGCTAGTTACATTGCCAGGGATTGAACCTGGGACCTTCTGTACCACTGTACCTCAGTCTCCTCACTGAAGTGCAATCCTCTTGGTTCTTAAGCAGAGATGGCACCAGCATATTTTTGTCATTTAGATTGTCCTTTCAATTTCATGAGATTACAATACAACAGAAATTATTTTCAATTAAGTATGTGTGCCAAACAGCACCTTCAGGAAACATCCCCATCAAGTAGATTTTCTGTTTTCATTAACTCATTATAAACTACTTTGCATTCAATTAAGGAGGCACTATTCAGGGTAAAAGTTTTACTTTGAAGTCTCCCTCAGTTTTCTTTTTTTCAGTCTTGGTTAACTGAGCAGAACTTCACAGCATGTCGCATCCTTCAATGGAAGCCCCAGAGACACTGCAGAGAAGCCTTATTTGCATGAACAAAAAAGAAGTTGGGGGACTGCTGAAATCCAGTAACTAATTCATTCAAAATCTGACTGCACATTCATTTGTAGCTGCTCAAATGACTAAGAGCATTCAGTTGCTAAGACTAAGGTCTCACTGCAGATGCTGCTTGAAGGAAAAGTCAGGCCTCCTTGGTAGTTTAAGCAACAGCAGGTGGTATTTGGTCTGATTTCCATAATCAAGGTGGTGCATTGGGACCATGGCATAAGCATATTTGGGTAGAGCTATTAGGATCTAAGCAAACATGAAAGACTAGGATGCCACTTTCAAAGGTATAGTCCATTTCTAAAATAAACACAGAACTAGAAAAGAATTGGCTTGAGTAACCATTCAAGCTCTCTCATGGATAACTGCCTTGATGTGGTGAGGGGGCTTGTGTGGTTCGATGAGGCTGTGGGCTATGCCACAAAGGGCCACCCAGGATGGACAGGCCACAGCAGAGAACTCAGACAAAATGTGATCCACTGGAGAAGGAAATGGCAACCCACTCCAGTATCTTTGCCAAGAAAACCCCATGTAACAAAAGGCTAAAAGATATGATGCCAGAAGATGAGCCCCTCAGGTCGGAAGGTGTCCAACATGCTACTGAGGAAGAGCAGAGGGCAAGTACAAATAACCCCAGAAAGAGTGAAGTGGCTGGGTCAAAGCCGAAAGGACACTCAGTTGTGGATGTGTCTGATGGTGAAAGGAAAGTCCGATGCTGCAAAGAACAATACTGCATAGGAACCTGGAATGTAAGATCTATGAATCAAGATAAGCTTGACATGGTAAAAAATGAGAGGGCAAGACTGACATCTTGACATCTTGGGAATCAGTGAACTAAAGTGGACGGGAATGGGCGAATTTAACTCAGAAGACCATTATATCTACTACTGTGACCAAGAATCCCATAGAAAAAAAAATGGTGTGTCCTTTAAAGTCAACAAGAGAGTGCAAAAGGCAGTAATGGGATACAATCTCAAAAACAAGAGAATGACCTCAGTCCAAATCCAAGGCAAACCATTCAACATCACAGTAATCCAAGTCTATACCCCAATCACTGACGCAGAAGAGGCTGAAGTGGACCGGTTCTATGAAGACCTACAACACTTCCTAGAACTAACACCAAAAAAAGATGTCCTCGTCATCATAGGGGACTGGAATGCTAAAGTAGGAAGTCAGAAGGTAACCAGAATAACGGACAAGTTTGGCCTTGGAGAACAAAATGAAGCCAGGCAAAGGCTAACAGAGTTTTGTCAAGAGAACACGCTGGTCATAGTGGACACCCTCTTCCAACAGCCTAAGAGGCGACTCTATACAGGGACATCACCAAATGGGCAACACCGAAATCAGGTTGATTATATAATTTGCAGTCAAAGATGGAGAAGCTCTATCCAGGCAGTAAAAACAAGACCTGGAGCTAACTGTGGCTCAGATCATGAGCTACTCATTGCAAAATTCAGACTTAAACTGAAGAAAGTTGGGAAAACCACTAGGCCACTCAGTTTTGACCTAGATCACATCCCTTAGGAATATACAGTGGAGGTAAAGAATAGGTTTAAGGGACTACATTTGATAGAGTGTCTGAAGAACTATGGATGGAGGTTCATGACATTGTACAGGAGGCAGCAATCGGCACCAGTGTTCCCTCTAAGCTGAGTTAGTGTGAGCTAGCTCACAGTTTTTTTAACCTCTAGCTCACATATTTTTGTCTTAGCTCAGGAAGGATGGCTCCAGAGAGCAAACTAATTTATGCAGCAGTCAAATTGTTCACTCACAACTTTAATGCCAGTAGCTCACAAAATAGAATTTTTTCTCACAAGACTCCAAAGTAGAATTTTTGCTCACAAGAAAAGCTTAGAGGGAGCATTGATCAGCACCA
>NW_015168045.1:1770626-1782566 GCF_001447785.1 Gekko japonicus
CTTTACAAATAGCAAAGGAAAGAAGGAAAGTGAAAGGGGCAAAGGCGAAAAGAAAAGATTTACCCTACTGAATGCAGATTTCCAGAGAACAGCAAGAAGAGATAAGGAGGCTTACCTGAATGAACAATGCAAAGTAATAGAGGAAAACAATAGAATGGGAAGGACTAGAGATCTCTTAAAGAAAATTGGAGAAATCAAGGGAATGTTCCATGCAAAGCTGGCCATGATAAAGGACAAAAATGGTAGGGACCTAACAAAAGCAGCAGAGCTTAGGAAAAGATGGCAAGAATACACAGAAGAACTATACAAGAAGGACCTCAATGTCCTTGACAACCACGATGGTGTAAACACTGACCTCGAGCCAGACATCCTGGAATGCGAAGTCAAATGGGCCTTAGAAAGCATTACTAACAACAAAGTGAGCATAGGTGATGGTATCCCAGCTGAGCTATTCAAAGTCTTAAAAGATGAATCTGTTAAACTGCTGCACTCCATATGCCAGTAAATTTGGAAAATGCAACAGTGGCCACAGGATTGGAAAAGGTCAGTTTACATTCCAATCCCAAAGAAGGGCAGTGCCAAGGAATGTTCAAACTATCGCACAATTGCACTCATTTCACACGCTAGCAAGGTCATGCTAAAGATCTTACAAGCTAGGCTTCAGCAGTACATGGATAAAGAACTGCCAGAAGTACAAGCTGGGTTTCGAAGAGGTAGAGGAACTAGAGATCAAATTGCCAACATTTGCTGGATTATGGAGAAAGTAAGAGAGTACCAGAAAAACATCTACTTCTGCTTCATTGACTATGCTAAAGCCTTTGACTGTGTGGATCACAAAAACTATGGCAAGTCCTTAAAGAGATGGGAATACCAGACCACTTCACATGTCTCTTGAGAAACCTGTATAAGGGTCATGAAGCGACAGTTGGAATCCGATATGGAACAACTGATTGGTTTAGCATAGGGAAAGGAGTATGACAAGCAGGGGTCGTTTCGTAGAAAAAGAGCTAGGGGGACTCATTAGCATAACTCATTAGCATATGCCACACCCCCTGACATCACCGGAAGTGTGTCATAAGGCCACACCTCCTGACATCACCGGAAGTGTGTCATAAGGCCACACACACCGCCCCCAATGGTCCCGGCCACCGCCGCTGGCCTTGCAGCTCCACTGCCGAGCCCCATGAGGTGCCCGGCGGTGGACCTGCAAGGCCAGCGGGAGTGCAAGGAAGCCCCGCGAAGGCCCTCCCTGGCCCCAGGCAGGCAGGGGTGGGGAGAGGCAGGGAGGAAGCAACTTACCCTCCCTCTTCTCCTGCCTCCTCCTGGCTGAATGAGGGCCGGAAGCGGGGCGGCTGGAAGCAGGGGGCGGGGCTTCGTCATGTGCCCCGCCCCTGTACCTCACCCAGGGGAACTGCGATCCCCCACTATCCCCCACGAAATGACCTCTGATGACAAGGATGTATATTGTCCCCTTCTTATTTAATTTATATGCAGAGTACATCATGCGAAATTCCGACCTGGATTAATCAAAAACCGGAATTAAGATTGCTGGGAACGTAAGAACATAAGAGGAACCAATGCTGGATTAGGCCAATGGCCCATCTAGTTTAACACTCTGTCACACAGTGGCCAAAAATACCAGGTGCCATCAGGAGGTCCAGCAGTGGGGCCAGGACACTAGGAGCCCTCCCACTGTTGCCCCCCCCAAGCACCAAGAATACAGTGCATCAGTTGGGAAAATATCAACAACCTCAGATATGCAGACGATACCACTCTAATGGCAGAAAGTGAAGAGGACCTAAAGAGCCTCTTGCTCAGGGTAAAAGAGGAGAGCGCAAAAGTGGGCTTGAAGCTCAACATCAAAAAAACTAAGATCATGGCATCCAGCCCCATTACTCCTTGGCAAATAGAAGGGGAAGCAATGGAAGCAGTGACAGACTTCACGTTCCTGGGATCCAAGATCACTGCAGACGGTGACTGCAGCCATGAAATTAAAAGACGCTTGCTCCTTGGGAGGAAAGCGATGGCGAACCTTGACAGTAGAGACATCACCCTGCCAACAAAAGTCTGTATGGTCAAAGAATGGTATTCCCAGTAGTAATGTATGGCTGCGAGAGTTGGACCATAAGGAAGGCTGAGCACCAAAGAATAGCTGCTTTTGAATTATGGTGCTGGAGAAGACTCTTGAGAGTATCTTGGACTGCAAAGAGATCAAATCAGTCAATCCTAAAATAAATCAACCCTGACTGTTCCCTGGAAGGCCAGATACTGAAGCTGAAGCTCAAATACCAAATGAGAAGGGAGCACTCACTGGAGAAGACCCAGATGCTGGGAAAGACTGAAGGTCAAAGAAGAAAAGGATGGCAAAGGATGAGATGGTGAGACAGTGTTATCGATGCAATGAACATGTAATTAAGCAAACTCTGGAGTACAACAGAAGACAGGAGGGCCTGGCGTGATGTGGTCCATGGGGTTGTGAAAAGTTGGACTCGACTGTGCGACTGAACAACAACAACAACAAAACCGTTCAAGAAGTAATTGTGAGGAATGTGCTCCCACTACCACTTTGCACAACATTCAGGCCTTACAGTATGTACATACTGTCAAATCACAACCGACTTATGGCAACGCCAGCAAGGGGTTTGTAAGCCAAGTGAGAAGCAGAGGTAGTTTGCCATTGCCTTCCTCTGCAGAGTCTCCTTTGCCGACCCTGCTTAGCTTCCAAGATCTGAGGGATCAGGCTTTACCATGTCATTCCACATCCTAGCCCTTACAATTGTAATGCCCCCATATCAAAGCTTGCTGGTTAGGAAGACTGGTAATTTCTGCCTTATCATTTTCATTTATTATTCTTTGGGATCCTGTCAGCCCTGTGCTTCTAAGAACTGAGTGCAATCTTTGCCTTACACACTGCTGATTCTGAGCTGTCTCTGCTAAGGTAAATTCCATTCACTTTGGGTTTGTCTGCTGCCAACAATATGAAGCTGGGAAAGTGAGAAAAGCAGGGGATAAGATAGGAAGATAGAAATGGCCTCAGGCCAAATTTATTTCCTTGAGAGTTTCACTGGAAGGATCCATAAGTATTAGAATCCAGCTACAAATTAGTGTATTTTGCAGTCAATAAAATCTGTGCAACATTAAAGAGCAAATAATGGAATCTTAATTGGCAAGATATCACCCAGAGTTTTTTCTAGAAACCAGCTTTTCTGTGCAATAATTAAATGGTGTTCTTTTGCTCCCTAGTGCTCTTCTGTTTCTGCTTTAAGCTGAACAAAAACAGCATAGATGGAGTCATATTACAGGAGTGAAAGGGGTGCAAGTCATGGTGCTTTTCCAGAAGCCTCAGAAGCATATGACTGCTGGTGACAGCGAGGCTGGTCATGGTTGTTATAACTATGCTGAGGCTGAAAACATAAAATTGAGTTTACCATCTGAGTATGCTGAAGGCAGTTTGAAAGTGGAATTGCTATTCATGGTGTGGACACTCATCCCACTTTCATTTATGATAAACAGGAATTATAGTTTTATAATTTTGTGACACTTGACCTGAGGCAATGGGGGGCAGGGGGAGGGGAATATGTGTACTGCACAAGAAGCAGTAATTCTCTCATACTACTTTTTAACACTGTTATAGACTGTTATGTACGTGGACCACCACCAGGGGTCCGTGGTTACAGCAGGGAGCTTCGCTTCCCCAAACAAATGTGTCCTAGGAGCCTGGTCCACCCAGTATCCACCAATAGTAACTATGGCAGGAGATTCAAACCCTCCAATGGGACTGTGGGCGTGCTGGGTGAGTGTGTATATAGTTGGCTTTGCAGGGCCATTTGTTTGTCTTTGTTTGGAAGTACAATAAATGCATCTGACCACATGTCATGGTCCAAGTTCTCCATGCATTGGACCCAGTACTTTTTGGTGGCGACAAGGATGGGATCCCGATGAGCAGGCCAGGCTGCACCAAGCATCGTTCCAGAAACGGTACCGTGCCCTGTACCGCTCCCGAGCAGCACCACACCGTGCCCGGCACCGCTGAACACCACTCCCCCCGCTCCACGCTAGAGCCATGGCCTCCGCTCAGGGACACCTCGAGATTTTCGACCCCACTCATCCCGAGGTCTGGGATTCATGGACGGACCAACTAACCTGCCATCTCGCCTTCCATGAGATCACCGATGCAGGCAAGAGAAGGGCTCTCCTCCTCAGCTCTTGTGGCGTGCATACCATCCGGCTTGCAAAGAGTCTCCTGGCCCCAAAGGCGATCCTCGAGTGTATGTACGAGGAGATCTTAGATGCACTGACCAGGTACCTCACACCCAAGCTGACGACGCTGGCCAAATGGATGGAATTCCAGGGGCGCATCCAGAAGACCGGCAAGACAGCCACCACATTTATGGCTGTGCTGCACCAGCACGCCATGGAATGCAACTTCTCCAAGGTAGAGGAGAACCTCTTGACCCAGTTCGCCTGGGGAATCAGCGAAGTGAAGCTCCGCAGAAAGATGATCGGCACATCCGACATCAAACTCAACGAGGCCCTCCAGCTCGCCATCGCACACGAGGCCTCCTACCGCGACCGACTATCGGCTGCGTCCCATCTCGTGCTTCCCAAATTGGCGCCCAAAACCTCAGACGAGAACAACGTCCATCTCGTCCACACACCTCACCACCGGAAGATGATGGGATCTGCCGGAGCCTCCGGACACCCCAGTAAGACTACTGGATGTTCCCCGTACACCAGTTGCGGAGAGGTGCACGAGCGCAGGTCGTGCAGATTCCAGGACACCAACTGCCACTAATGCGGGAAACAGGGACACCTCGCCCACGTCTGCAGATCCAAGGGCAACCGGAACCATCCACCCCAGCCGCAGCCACGCTGCCAACCCTCCTCAACCTACGAGACAGCCGAGGGAAAACATGACTTCTACTACCTCACCAGCCAGCCTTCCCTACAGGTACTCTGCCTCCCCAACATGTCTAATGCCCCTAAGATCCAAGTTCAGGTCCAGATCGAGGGGTCCCCCTATGCGATGGGACTCGGGGTCAGCGGCATCCATCATCTCGGTGGAGACACTGAACAAACTCTGTCCCAATGGGGGGGCCCATCTGCGGTCGTCGTCTCTGAGCCTTGTGGACTTTCAGAGGAACGCAGTTCCGATTCAGGGTGTGGGGACTTTCCGGGTGTGGTACTGGGGGTTCGAGGGTTTTCTGGACTTGGTTGTGGTTGAAGGGAACTTGGTTAATTTGTTGGGTTGGGCCTGGTTCATGCCATTGGGCATCACTATGGGGAAGTGAACAAATGTGCACCGCGAGACTTCGCGGAGGTTTGCGGGGAGTTTCCTGGGGGGTTTGATTGAGCTCTGGGATGTTACAAGGGGCCCCCAGCTTTGCTGCAACTAGACCCCTCGGTGGCCCCCATCCGCATGCGGTTCCTCACCGCTCCACTCGCTTTGAAACCCAAGATAGATGCGGAGTTAGACCGCTTAGTGGCACAAGGGGTCCTCGAACCAGTGTCACACGCCATTTGGAAACCCCCCATTGTTTTTGTTTTTTAAAAAATATTTATTTTTTAAATTGTTTTACACAAATTTTACATATTATCTTTTAACCATACGTTTTCATAATAGTTTTTTCCCTCCCCCCTCCCCCCTCCCTCCTATGCTATCCCGGTGCTTTAGTCCTATATTCCCAGCCACGGGCACAAAGTCCGAATCTTGCTCTGAATGTCTTTTCTTCCTTCTGTCGGTATCCATTCCAGGTAGGTCTTCCACTTCATCGTGATCTCCGTAGTCTTGTCTTTCCATGTGGCCTTACGTTCCAGTTTTTCGATTATGTCGGACTGTATAAGATCAAACAAATAATTATGCCAGATTTCTACTGTCCATTTATTTTTGTTCTTCCAGCCTAGAGCTATTACTGCTTTGCCTGCTAGTATCAGGGCTTTAAACAAAGCTTGGTTCTCTTTGCTTATTGCTGGATTACCTACTATACTCATTAGCATTAAATTAAAGTTAATGTGTAATGATACTTTACATGTCTTATTTATAATTTGTAATATCTTTGTCCAGAATACTCTGACCTCTGGGCACTCCCACCACATATGGGAATACCATCCCTTCGATTGTTTACAATGCCAACATCTAGGGCTCATCCCTGGAAACATGTTTGCAATTTGTGCTGGTGTTTTATACCATTTGGTAAGAAATTTATGCTCCATTTCATTAAATTTGATTACTTTAATTTCCTCAGTTCCTTTCATTATTTTTCTTGCCATACTATCTGTTATCTGACCTTCTTTGGCCCAAGTGTTTTGTAAATACAATATTGACTTATCTACATTTGATGTCATTTCCTTGTAAATTTTCCCTGCTAGCCCTTGTTTTGACTTTTGCATCTCTTTGTATAATGTTTCTATTGGTTCCTCTAGCCAACATTTCTCTTTTTCCTTTATCTTTTTAACCTTACTATACAGGCCAGTTATTCTTAACCAATGTTGGTTGCCCACCTCTTCTATTATCTCCTGTATGGGTTTTAGATTGCCTCCTCTAAACATATCTTTCATCCTATAATACCCTTTAGCTTTTAGCCATTCCCACCATTCGTTACCTGTTATATCCTTGTTTATAGATTTTAATGGTGCCCAGCTTGAAGTTTTTCTTAGCCATAACTCCTGCCACTTATTCCACGCTTCTAAGGCTGCATGTCTGGGACCTTTGGTTAGTTTGAGGTCTATTTTTGTGACTTTGCAAAGAGGCCCCCAGCAGCCAATGTGATTATTGATCTCGTTCTCAAATCTAACCCATTTTTGCTCTTCCCCTTCGCCTATTTCTAATAGGGACTTTATTTGGAAGGCTTCATAATAGCTGTTAAGCTCCGGGACTCCCCACCCTAGCTCCCCTTTGGGACTATATATCAATCTCTTTTGGGTTCTGTACTTCTTGCTCCCAAATACCCATTCTCTAATCACTCTGTTCCATTGTTCTAGCTTTTTACTGTGTGCTTCTAGTGGTATCGCCTGAAATAAATATATTAATTTGGGTAGCCAGAACATTTTAACACTTCTAATTCTAGTGGAGAGCCCTAGCGTTTTGTTTTTCCATTTTCTCATATCTTTTTCTATTTTCTTCCATATTATGTTGTAGTTACTTTCCGCGATTCTATCAATCTTTTTTTGTATCACTATCCCTAAGTATTTAAACCTTTTAGTTCCCATACCGATACTTGTAATTTTGTTTACTTCTTTTTTTTCTTCTTTATTCACATTAAGGTACATGATTTCTGATTTGGCCATATTTACTTTTAAACCTGAGAAACACTCATAATCCTCTAGTATAATTTTAATCTCTTTCATCGCTTCTTGGGGATTTGACATAACCACTATAATGTCATCTGCAAATAAATTAATTTTCATTTCTTCCTTCTTTGCTTTGAGACCATTTATCCTTACACTATTTCTTATTCTCTCAGCTAGCTGTTCTATCGCTATGGTAAATAGAAGTGGTGAGAGTGGGCAGCCCTGTCGAACTCCTCTCTGAATCTGAAATGTTTGTGATTTGTCATTGTTAACCTTAACCACTGCTTTCCCATCTCTATATATTTCCTGGATTGCTTTTATAAAATTATCTCCCATCTTGTACTTTCTCATAACCTGCCACAAAAATCCCTGAGAGAGGGTATCGAAAGCTTTATAGACATCCAGTTTTAGGAGGGCTAATTTTTTTTGTTGACTATGTTGCAGTACGTTTATTATGTTCCTAATCGGATGAGCAATATTCCTCCCCTTAATAAACCCATATTGATCTTCTTTTATTATATTAGGTATGATGTTCTTTACTCTGTTTGCCAAGATTTTAGCAAAGATCTTATAATCTTGATTAAGGAGACTAATGGGACGGTATGAACCTACTTCTTCCGGGTCTTTACCTGGTTTCATGATTACTATTATTTCTGTTTGTCTCCATGAGTCTGGGGCTTTCTCCCCCCTCAAGATCGCATTGAAGACCATATGTAGCTCTGGGGTTAATATTTCTACCATTTCCTTATAAAATTCACTTGTAAACCCGTCTAAACCCGGGGATTTCCCCTTTCTGAGTTCCTTAATTGCATCTTTTATTTCTTGTATGGTAATTTCCTCTTGTAATTTACTTTGCTCCTCTTCCTTCAGTGTAGTTTTGACCTCTTCTGTAAAGACTGCAGTGTCTCTTTTCGCATATAGATTTTTATAGTAAGTCGCGAACGCCTCTCTTATTTCTATAGGGTGTTGAGTTTTTTGGCCATTCACCTTTATGCTTTTTACCCTTTGCTTTTCCTTCCTATTTTGCAGGTATTTTGCTAATCTTTTTGATGTGTTAATACTATTTCTTTGATATTCATTTTTCACCATAGCTTCCCTTTTCCATAATGTTGTCGAGTCTAGTGCATCCAATTGCTTTCTGATTTCTATTATTTGATTCTGTATCATAGGGTTATATTTGTGCATTAATTTACTTTGTAAAGTCCCCAATTCTTGAATTTTGGCTTGCCTTCCCTGGTACCATTGCTTTTTTAGGAGCTTTTCTTTCTTTATGCAATGCCCTCTTATCACTGCTTTTGCTGCATCCCATAATACATTTATAGGTACTGTTCCTCTGTTTTCCTCAAAGTATAACTTTATCTGCTCTGATATGTAATGTCTATCCCTTTCTTTGGCCATTATCAAATTGTTGTATCTCCAAGTTCTATCTATTGGTTGTTGTGTGAGTTCTATTACCATGCTAATTGGAGCGTGATCCGAGATCCATATCTGATGGGTCTTAATATCTTTAAGAATCGTATTATTATTCTTTCCCAAAATTATGTAGTCTATACATGATGCTGTTTTGTGTCTGCTTGATATATGTGTAGGTTTGGGGTGGTACCCCATAGACTCGTGAGCCTCTATCAGGCCCCAGTTCCCTAGCTTCATTGATTTATCTTTTGTTAAATCCAAATTTAAATCCGCCGCTATAATAATGAAAGATTAGCAAACTAACCTTCTTGAGTTCAGTTCTGCAGTTGATCCATAGGATGTTGAAAACATGCATTTTTACGACCTCTCTCATGCACACTTTTTAAAATGCCATTGGGGAAGTGCACCTGCTACGTTGCAGGAATCCATGGCAAAAGAATACTCAGAAGTCTTTGGTGGAATATTGTTCCACGTGCTACAAAACAGAAGCATCAGAAAATGTAATGAAATTACCCAAAGTTCCATATTCCTTTTCCAGAACAACAGTTTTAGCTTCAGCTGGTATAAGAGCTCTTGTGAGTATCTACATATCACACATAACTGAACCCAAACAGCTATTTCTAAAGCAAAAAAGCAGCTTTGAGAGGAGATGGTTTGCACAGTTATGGGAGGGAGGTTGCTTAAACCTTTCCTTATGCACCACTTTTTGTTCCAAATGTATACCTCCAGCTACTTTCCCCCCACAGAGTTCAAAACTTATGTCCCTTTGCAATGAATGGATTCATTGCAGGAGTTTAACACTAAGGGGGAAATAGCTCTAACTCATTCATCTTTCCACAGGCAGATTTTTTAAAAAGAAAAACAGTCACACTATGAATGTTTCCTATTTCTAGTGCTTATTTTAAAGAGATCTTTCTTTTCCTCCAGAAATAATAAATCTTGTTCTCTTTGCAAAGAAGCAATCACAATTCAAATTATATTGCAGTGAGAGAAGCAGATGAAAAATAATATATGCTGGAAGTAAGGAATGTGTATTGCTTCAGCCATGTTTCTGTGTTCTGAGTTTAGATTAGGTTTAAAAAATGATCAGAATAGCTGAACATTTATGAATTCAGTATGGGTATTTGTTTTCATGCTTCCTTAGCCTTTCAGAGAAATCTCTGACAAGCTCTTTATGTCTAAAGAAATTTAAAGCCCTTTAGAAATTCCCTGAGCTGCTAAAAGATCTCATCAAAAGATACTGGTGTTGTAGCAAGAAGAGTCTGAAGAATTATGCCTTAAAGTTTTGCCAGAGATCTCAGCGCCCTTTTTTCCCTTTTTCTTTTATTATCAAACAGAGCTCTGGCTTGTCTGCCTTTGGGCTAAGCAATTTCAGAGATACTGGCAGTTCTACTGAAAACTTTTGTTTTCCAATAGAGGAAAGGTATTCTCTCTATGCCTCTATGTTGTGTAATCTTTGAGTCTTTGTGCTACATGCAAAATAATTGAAAATACTGGAACAGGATATGTATGAAAGAAAGAAAAGATATCTGTTAGATGACTCCTCCTTCATTTGCTTTCCCTTTAGACAGAGGCAAACATGTCAATAATCAATGACCCATGATAAATATGAACGTCACCCTTTGCTTAGCTGTCTTCATTTTACTCTTGTCTGCTGTGGAAGCATTTAAACTAGTCATTTGATTTTGTTCACTGGCTGAATCTTAATGGCCTGAGCCTCCAGCCAGCTCCTTAGTGTATCCTCCAGATTCTTGGGAGCAATTTCCTCAGAAATTCCAGAGATAATTAAATTGCCACGTCTGTTTCTATCAGAAATATCTGCCAGCTGGCCAACCAAAATATTAATCTTCTGCTCATTTTCCAGAGCTTTATTCTTAGCAAAGTCAGCAGTTTTTTTTATATGGGATATATCTTTCTTTAACTCAGCCAAGTCCTGTCTTACTGCTTTAATCTCTTCTGAAATCTTATCTTGAGATTGAAGATATGTATTCTGCAACACTGATATTTGCTCAGATAGATCCTTAATCGTTCTTGCCATCGTTAGACGTTAATTAGGGCTCAACAAGCCGGCCATTTATTTCACTGCGTTTGCTTGCTGAAATAGAGTGAGTAAACTCTTATCTCTAACCTTCTGGCTTGGCACAGCTGTTGTTTAATGTTTAGCACCTAATTATATGCTAGGCTTGAAGTTGTTTTGCAGTTGTTTAAGCTATAAATACCTTAGTGTTTGGAGGAGCTCGGAGCCAGGCGTCCTGCCGAGTTAACGCATGCGTGCAACCTCCCGGAAACCCCCCATTGTAACCCCCATTAAGCCCAATGGTGATGTCCGCATCTGTGTGGACTACAAATGTACATTGAATAAGGCCCTCCATGACCATTCCTACCCAATCCCGGTCGTGAGCCATGTCCTAGCTTCCCTAGTGGGCGCTCCGGTTTTCGGCAAGTTAGATCTGGCTCAAGCTTACCAACAGCTGCCAGTGAACAAGACCATGGCCACGGCCAGGCGCGTAATCTATGGGGGGGCGGAGGATCTTCAGCCCCTCCCGAACTTTTCCGGAAGGTGCTCAGCCTCCCCCGGGGACAACTGTCTGATTCCCTCCAGTCACTATGTCAGCGCCTGGGTTGGGACAGGGAGGGAGGGAAGTTAGGGCGGGGGCTTGCTTCCTCTTGGAAGCGAAGCCCCACCCTCAGCTCCCAGCAGCCCTTAGTTCTGCCGGAGCTGGAGACTAGAGGGCTGCACGTGGACTGGCTTCCCTGGTTTCCTGCGCGCGCACACACGCACACGAAGCAGCCGCAGGTAGGAAGCCTGCTTGCCCCGGGCTCTCCCACCATTCACCGCCTCCCTCCTCCCTGGGAGTGCAGACTCATCGCCCCCTTTTTAACCCTCCTCTGCAAGGAGCAAAGCGGGCAGGACAGGGAGCCTTCGTGGGTGGCGATGCACCTTCCTGGCTGACACTCCCCCCCCTCCGGAAAATTCTCATTTCCTTTGCACCCGTTCTGGGTGCAAATCAGGGAAGTGAAAGTGCATGGGGGAAGAGTCAGTAAGGGGGGGGCTGCAGATTCCCGTTTCCAGGCAGAGTTCTCCCTGGGCAACCCCCTCCCTTCAGCCGGGCAGCCAGCCGAGGAGAATAATTTGGGGCGGAGGGCTTCCCCCCCCAAGTTATCCAGACTATTTCCTGTCAGCAGCATTTCCAAACTCCCCCTTTGCAGTTAAAAAAACCCCTGAAAACTTCCTCC
>NW_015168045.1:1783906-1798005 GCF_001447785.1 Gekko japonicus
AGACTCTAATCTGGGAGAACCGGGTTTGGTTCCCCACTCCTCCACTTGCACCTGCTGATGTGACCTTGGGTCAGTCACAAGCTCTGGCACAGCCGTTCTTGAAAAAGAGCAGTTTCTGTCAGAATTCTCTCAGCCCCACCTACCTCACAGGGTGTCTGTTGTGGGAAGGGGAAGAGAAAGGCGTTTGTAAGCCGCTCTGAGACTCCCTTGGGTAATGAAGGGCGGGGTGTAAATCCTATCTTTTCTTCTTCTTGTTGTGTGGTGGGCTAGTTGTGGCAAATGGTAGGGAAGCTCAGTATTTCTGTATACAGTTGTAGGGGCTTTATTGCAATGTGGTATGGCCTGATATTATGTTCTTATTCCAGTGTGGGGTGTGTGTGGGGCTTTCTAAGTTTCTAAGCAGTGTGCTAAGAAGGCAACTGTTCCTGGGGTTAGCCCAGCCCAGGGACATTGCTAGGGTGGTTCCCAGGCCTCCCTAAATTTCTGGGGAGCCCATCCCTAAATCCCACATGGGTCCACCTCCATAGATAGTGACCATGCCTGTGATGTCACTAGCTCCTCCCTATGATGTCATTGGGTCCCAGTTCTTTTAATGACTTAGCAATGCCTCTGGCCCAGCCCCAGCCCCCCCCCCCCGGGAAATTGGAAAGTCTACACCCTTGGCCACGGCCCAGACAATCGTCACACACCGGGGAGCCTTTAGGGTTAAGCGGTTACAGTTCGGGGTGAGTGTGACCCCGGGGATTTTTCAACAGCTGATGGGGTCTCTGTTGAAAGGGATCCCTGGAGTGATGCCATTTTTTGTCGATGTCATCATCGCCGCAGCTACCCCAGATGATTTTGCCTCTCGCCTCCGCGCCATCCTGCACCATTTTGCCTCGGCTGGGCTTAAAGTCAAATGGGAGAAATGCCTCCTTGGGGTCCCAGAGATTGACTTCTTGGGCTTCAGGATCGATGCGTCCAGCCTCCATCCAGCGAGAGACAAAGTGAAAGCCATTGTGGAGGCCTGCGCTCCAGTCGTTTTTAGGCCTTATTAATTTCTACCACACATTTCTGCCACACAAGGCCGCAGTTGCGGAGCCCCTCCACTGCCTCCTGGACAAATCAGCACCCTGATCCTGGGGCCCGAGGGAAGTGGCGGCATTCAGGGGGGTCAAGGCACTCTTAATTTCCAACAAGGTACTGGCTCACTTTGACGAGTCCCTGCTGGTAGTCCTCACATGCGACACCTCCACCTATGGCATAGGCACTGTCCTGGGCCACGTCCTTCCCAATGGACGGGAGGTTCCTGTGGCCTATTACTTTAGGACCTTGATGGCCACTGAGTGCAATTACATGCAAATTGACCTGGAGGGTTTGGCAATAGTGGCGGGTGTGAAGAAGTTTCACAACTTCGTTTATGGCCACCCATTCACCATAGTGATGGGCCATAAGCCGCTCCTCGGTGTCTTCACTGTTGACAAACAGACACCCCAAGTGTTATCACCCCGCATCCTCCGCTGGTCCTTCTTCCTGGTGGGCTACAATTACCACATGGAACATTGCCCGGGCAAAGCGATGGGGCATGCTGATGCCCTGAGCTGGCTGCTGCTCCTGTCCACTGATGCTGATCCAGCCCCAGGGGTCCTGCTGCTCGAGGGCCTCCTGGAACCTCCCCTACAGGCTGCTGATGTTGCTACCCGCTCGGTCCGTGACCCCATCTTCTCCCGAGTCTTGGGCTGGGTGGTGAGGGGCTGGCCCGTGGCCTCCCCTGGCCCAGAATTTACGGCTTTTGTCACCTGCAAGGACAAACTATCAGCCCTCAAAGGGTGTCTCCTGTGGGGGGATAGGGTCGTGGTCCCCAGCGCCCGGAGACAACGGGTCCTCAAGGCACTACACAAGGTGTATCCAGGCATAGTAAGAATGAAGGCCCTGGCCCAGAGCTATGTGTGATGGCTGGGGATAGACGCCAAGATTGAGTCATGGGTCCAGAGGTCCCTCCCCTCCCTAGGCTCTGCCCCCAAATCTCCAGGTATTTCCCAAGCCAGACCTGGCAACCCTAAATTCATTGCTTCTGCTCTTTCTGTCATTTTTGTTGTTGTCCAGTCGCACCGTCGAGTCTGACTCTTCGCAATCCCATGGACCACATCACGACAGGCCCTTTCATAGTCTTCCTGTATTTCCCCCAGCCTCCTTTAACTGGGCTTGCAGCTAGCTCCCATTTTTCGGTACTGAAATCATTATATACTTAAATCCATAAAGTAGTTTTCTCTACTGTATAGAAAAAGCCCTCAATAAAAACATTAAATTGTACTGTATACATGTGTCTTGCTGGCAGTGTTTGTTGCACTAAAGCCTCTCCATTACAGAACTAGCCAAGGCAGCCTCCTAGTTGTCAGTTATCATAAGTCTTCTTTCCCCAGACAGCCAAAAAGGAATAAAGAAAGTCCCTTGCCTCGGCCTTCACTGTTTAAGTCATTTTTCTTCATATACCTCAGATTCTCACAGGTCTTTACAATGGAAATTCCAAATCATTGTTTGTTTGTGGTTTTTTCTTTCTTTCTTTTTTGGACATGTACCAGAATACAAACATTTGTACAAGAGAATCTAAACATTGTACATGACCAAATCGTAGGGGACTGAGTAACTCAAATTACTCGATGCTTATTAATGTAAACAGAGATAGCTAAAACTCATGTATGGCAATTTAGTGGTACAATGGTTGTGAATTGGATATCCCCCAGTGCACTGCTGGGGAAATGGATGCATGCAGGCTTCGCATTCTAATCAGGAAATGAGCAAGAGAGGATGACAACCAGGTCAGAATTTTCACTGTACAGAGAGTGGGATAGCAGAATCCCTTGAGCAGACAAAACTAGGCTGCTTCTGTAAGTCAAACCATATGTGTTAATAAATACAATATCCCCTGCACAGAGTAGAATCTGCCTAGTAACTTCCTTTAAAACCTGCACCCTTGCTATGCTAATCTGACATCCATACAATATAGATTACACAGATTAGGTCTGGGATTCCCATCCTGTGTAACAGTTAGACATGAGTTGCAGATTATTCTCAATTACCATCCACAAAGTAGAGCAGGACCTTAATGCCAATGGAGAAAGGTCTCCAGGCTCCCCCCACCAATGCTGTTTTCCTGACCTGCAATAGTCCAGGGATGTCACTATTTGTCCTTTGGGGAAACCCACTGGTATCGCAGATTGGAGGTTCGGGAAATTGTGCAGGGTGAGAGTGGCTGAGGCCCCTTCTCCATGGGCGTGAAGAAACTGCAGAGAACTTGTCCTGCCTTCTCAATCCAAAGATCCTGCCTTTCTAAATGTGTGTCATTATTTGATCTTTGATTTTTATAATTTTTTGTGTTTGTTCTTGTAATTTTAAATTAACTTTTGATAGTCTGGCCAGTATATCTTGACACACTTCATAAATGTTCTTCTGGGTTCTTTCCTCAGATTCTTGAATATTTCTCTGAATATTCTTTAAGGTTGTTTTCTCTGAATTGTTTGTGTGTGTGTGAGTTTGTGTGTGTGAGTTTGTGTGCTTGCCTGGAAGTCATGATTGACTTCTGGCAACCCCTACTGGGGGCTTGGACATCTTTCAGAGAGGTGCTTAATTAGCCTGACTCTGTGTCCCACCTCTGGTATTCCTTGGAGGTTGCCATTCCAAGTACTTGCCAAAGACAGCCCTGCTTAACTTCCGAGATCTGAAAAGATCGGGCTTGCCTGGGCTATCCAGGTCAGGACCTTTTCTCTGAATCGTGAATTGTCTTTTCAGTTCTTTCTTAAAATTGTTGCATTTGGTGCACCAATATTCACGATAATTTGTCCACCATTTCTTCCGTTCTCTGATCTTCATCTGTTTAATCTGTGCTCCTTTTTTCCTTTCTCTGTTGCCATTTTCTTTTTTGCTCTATTTTTAAAAATATTGTGCACACTTTCCATATATTATTCCTATATACATTTTCCTATGCATATATCAAATGCACAACAACAAAAGTTTATACTATTTAAATAACTAACGTATATGTCCATTAGAATTAAAAATTATATCCTCTACAGTTCTTATAAAAAAGGGCAAAATGTAGCAAGTAATGAATGTTCTGAATATTGTATAGATGAGTATGGTAGGTTATCTTCTAATCATTCTAATAATTAAACCACAAACATCAATCTATCACCAACAGAACAATTTTTCCCATTAAAATTATAATGTAGTAAAGCGGGGGAAAGAGATGATAAATGGAAAAGGGGGGAAGGAGAGGGAGAAAGGGAGGTGGAGCAATAAGGAAATAGAGGGGGGAGAGTATACAAAAAGAAGTTTGTTTCAGAAGAATGAATATGAAAATATTTAAAAGACATCCTGACTGCAAAGTTTGTCAGAACATAGAACAATATTAAATCAAATAATAACAGTTCAAGAAATCTCTCAAGCAATAAAGAACATGAAGAAAGATAAAGCCCCAGGACAGTAATGGCAACATTAACAATGGCTTTAGAACAATTAATCTACTATTAATGTATGAAGCAGTATTGTTTGGATTTATTGGCATGACAATTGACACCATCAATATTTCTTTTCATATCCAAGAAGTTCTGAGAAAGGGGTTGCAACTGCATGATTCAGGCACCGACAGGGCTCTGTGAAGTGTGAAAGATAGACTTCCCTGCCTGGGAGGGGTGAGGCCAGTGCCAGTCACATGTGCTTGCTCTGTTCAAGCCAAGGAGGAGGGAAGGAATGGAAGGGAGAGATTGCTTGCCTGGTCTGTCTGCCTCAGACGGCCCCCCACTTGCATTCTCCCATTGATTAAAGTGCAGCATGTACCACTACTGACCTGACCCTTGAGCTGGGAAAGGCTGTGCAGCTGCTTGTTGACTCTGGGCTGCTGGCTCTGGAGTCCTGGAGTCTGTACTCTGAATAGTGGCACCAGGGACCTAGAAGGGGCAGGGCTTGTCAGTCCAACCCCTGCACAGCCTCATCAGGGCTGGCCTTAAGGCAATTGGAGCAATTTGGCCAAATTGGGCCCCGCGGGCGGCTCCTAAGGGCCCCCACACACAAGGGCAATCTAGATGGATTGTATTTATATCTCTAAGATTCTGCAGACTTTGGCTGTGAACTGGGGCCCCACAAAAAAATTTTCCAGTTGGGCCCCAGAGTTTCAAATTGGGCCCCACTGACTGGCCATGAGTCTCATAGTTGCTGGGCCGAAACGCTTTTAATATTGTATGCCAATAAAAGGTATTTGAATTGAATTGAATTGAATTGAATAGTTGCTGGGCCTGAGTTGCCCTGCCCTCGCATGAAGTCTTGGGTTTGCAATGTTGGGAGAGGGGAGACTGCCCACTGGGGGGGGGGGGCAGGGCGGTGGAGGCCCCCTAAATTTAGAGGCTCTAGGCTTTAACCTACTTAGCCTATACATAAATACGGCACTGACTAAGTGCCCTTCTGTGCTTTTCCCACCACCGAAGTGCCTTGCTGCTTGCTCTAAGTCCGCACAGCAGGGAGCTCTAAAACATAGTCTAATGCTGCATGCCCTAACTATTGAGTTGTAAGATATCCAAGCTGAAGTTTATGTGGGGGGGACGCTTGGGTGCTGGGGAGGGGGCTTGGCTGCTGCGGGGAGAGTGGTGATTGGCCGAGCCTGTAGTCAGCACCCTGAGCTCTTCCAAGCCTAATTGGCGAGGCTGCTGGGGGGAAACTTGATTTTCATGTTTAATTGGCACCTATGGGCTATGTCATTTTTTTTGCTGGCATAACTTTCCACCTCTGGGAGCCAACTAACTCTGGCCATGCCCCCAAAACTGCCCACAACCACACCAGTGCAGGGGCCTACACCTTGGCTGTGCCAATGGATGGCCACCGCAGTCTGCTGCTGGTGCCCGAGAGCGATGCAGCGGTGCTGGGGGCCTGAGCTATCATAAGTGGACTTTATGATGCCTTATATTGGACTTATGGTGATGCAGAAGTCAGTTGGCTCCCTGAGTGCTTTCACCCCTTCCCCTTAGGATTGCACTGTTCGTCTGTGATGCCATTTCACACATGCAAAAGCAAATACAGATTTGCTAACTCAAGGAGGATTTGAAAGTGTCCTCAGCTTCCTTAAAAGTTTACAAGTATCTGCAAATTGTCTATTGCATCGATGCTTTACAAATTTTAATATACAATTAAAAGATATATCAGGTGGGTAGTCATATTTGTCTGCAGTAGAAGAGCAAGATTTGAGTCCAGTAGCACCTTAAAGACTAACAAGATTTCCAGGGTATAAGTTTTCAAGAGTCAAAGCTCCCTCTGTTAGATGGCCCAGGGAAATGAAAACATGTCGTGTCAAATTATCCTTATTATTTGTACTGGACCCAAGAAACCACACGGGTACCATTATTTAGGAAAAGAGGCTACAATGACTTGATACGTCAGTATTCATAAAGTGCTCAAGAAACTTCCAAATGCTTCAGGGATGCTATTGCAGCAATGTAGCTCAGATGATTATTCCCAAATTGCATGTCAGGGGCTCAGGCTGAGAATCAGGTTGTCAAAAACTATGCAGTGAATTCATGGCTCAGGCATGGTTCGAAGCAGTGACTAGTGAACATGCAGGTCTTATTCGTGCAGTCTGATCCTCAGCTTGTTTTCTTAGTGCAAATGTTAGCCGAAGCTCCCACCTGCCACTACATAACCGATGGTACCCAGGCCACGTTAGGGCCAAAGTTGGCACAGAGCAAATATAGTCCTCTCTTTGTGCAGTGCCAACTAGCCCAGCCATGTGCTCAGGACCATCTCTCTGACACAATCAGCTATCACTTCAGATATAGCCTCAAGCAGACACATATCTGCCATCGGAATCTGCTCCGCATCACCAGACTTTGCAAGTCAATACTGGGACCATCTTAAGGTAAAGGTAAAGGTTCCCTTCCTCGAAAGCCAGTCGAATCCGACTCTAGGGTTGCAGTGCTCATCTCCGTTTCAAAGCCGAAGAGCCAGTGCTGTCCGAAGACGTTTCCATGGTCATGTGGCCGGCATGACTAAACACCAAGGTGCACGGAACACTGTTACCTTCCCACTGAAGTGGTACCTATTTATCTACTTGCAATTTCTTGCTTTCAAACTGCTATGTTGGCAGGAGCTGGAACTAGAGACGGGAGCTCACTCCGTCATGCGGCAACTCGGGTCTCAAACTGCTGAACTACTGACCTTCCACAACCTGCAGTTCAGCGTCTTAACCACTTGAGCCACTGCAGCTCCTGGGACCACCTTGGCCACAGCCTATTGTCATTATTGTTTTCTTGAACACCCAACCGTTAATGGAGCCAAGATTCTGCAATTGCCCAATGCCTTGCCAACCAAGGCTTCCCTTCCCCAACCTGGACTTCTTTTGTCCAAAACCCCTCTAGAGCCATTACTGGCCATCCCTGTCCATCACAGACCATTTCTTCATTGTGCCCACTGCCCCAAAGGCACACTTCTACATATATATAATAGAAAGTCCCCTCACCATAAAATCAACACCCAGGTTGAACCCCTGTACCTAGAAGCATGCAATTCAGGGAGAGCACTCCTACTATGATGTAGATGCTCACTAAGAAGGGGTTTTTAGAAATTTGACCCCCTAAGGGGATCAAAAGGGGTAAAATGTGCTCCCCCATTGCTTCCTATGTGGCTGCCAGGCTGCTGCCTCCTTGCACCCTCCACTCTCTGATTGGTCAGCTGCAGAGCTCAGTGTTTTGAGGTAAAAACAGTTACAGGAGACTGTAGACAGCTAACGACAGCTGAGGAAATCAGGAATGGCCAACCACCACTGAGGTGCAGCAATGCTGCTGGCCCAGCCTTCCCCATGACTTCAAACACGCTCCCCCTACACCTGACAGGCGGCTCTCTGTCAGGTGCAGCAGTGGGTGCTGGGTGCTTAAAGCCATCAGGGAGCCCACCCCAGCAGTAACACCTTAGCAATCCTGCTGGCCCAGCCTCCAGGTTGAACCCCTCTCTACTGAAGAGGCAGCTGCCTGTCAGGTGTAGGAGAGGGAGTGGGATGCTTACAGCCATCAGGGAGGCTTGCTTAGCAGGATTACCTTAGCACTGCTGCTGCCCAGCCTCCCCGATGCCTTTAAACACACTCCCCTCCAACACCAGACAGGCAGGTGTCTGTCAGGTGTAGGAGTAGGGCCAGCGTATTTTAATCCATCAGGGAGGCTGCACAAGCAGAAACACCTTAGCAATGCTGCTGGGCCAGCCTCCCCAAAGGCTTTACACACTCTCCCACCCATTCCTCTTTTAACCGACAGGTAGTTGTCTGTCTAAAGGCCAAGAAGCGACAGTTAGAATCGGATATAGAACAACTGATTGGTTCAGCATAGGAAAAGGAGTACGACAAGGATGTATATTGTCACCTTGCTTATTTAATATATATGCAGAGTACATCATGCGAAATGCTGGCCTGGATGAATCACAAGCGGGAATTAAGATCGCTGGGGAAAAGATCAACAACCTCAGATATGCAGACGATACCACTCTAATGGCAGAAAGTGAAGAGGATCTAAAGAGCCTCTTGCTCAGAGTAAAAGAGGAGAGCACAAAAGTGGGCTTGAAGCTCAACATCAAAAAAACTAAGATCATGGCATCCGGCCCCATCACTCCTTGGCAAATAGAAGGGGAAATCGTAGAAGTAGTGACAGACTTTACATTCCTGGGATCCCAGATCACCACAGACTGTGACAGCAGCCATGAAATTAAAAGACGACTGCTCCTTGGGAGGAAAGTGATGGCGAACCTAAACAGCATGATAAAAAGTAGAGACATCACCCTGCCAACAAAAGTCCGCATGGTCAAAGCAATGGTATTCCCAGTAGTCATGTATGGCTGCGAGAGTTGGACTATAAGGAAGGCCAAGTGCCGAAGAATAGATTTTGAACTATGGTGCTGGAGAAGACTCTTGAGAGTCCCTTGGACTGCAAGGAGATCAAATCAGTAAATCCTAAAAGAAATCAACCCTGACTGTTCCCTGGAAGGCCAGATAATGAAACTGAAGCTCAAATACTTTGGCCACCAAATGAGAAGGGAGCACTCACTGGAGAAGACCCTGATGCTGGGAAAGACTGAAGGGGACGGCAAAGGATGAGATGGTTGGACAGTGTCATCGATGCAACGAACATGAAATTGAGCCAACTTCAGAGGACGACGAAAGACAGGAGGGCCTGGCGGGAGCTGGTCCATGGGGTCGCGAAAAGTCAGACTCGACTGTGCGACTGAACAACAACAAGTTGTCTGTCAGGTGCAGGATCGTGGCAGAGCATTGAAAGCCATCAGGGAGGGTGCCCAAGCAGCATCACCTTAACAATCCTACTGGTTCAGCCTCCCCAATGCCTTCAGACATGCTACCCCTCCTACACCTGACAGACAGCTGCCTGTCAAAGGTTGGGAGGGGCACAGAGCCCTTAAAGCCATCAGGTGGGCTTGCTTAGCAGGATTGCCTTCTTGGAATTGAATCCGATGAAGACGGAGGTCCTGTGTCTGAGCCGGGGCGGTCTGGGGGTAGGGATCCCTCTCCTGGTTTTCAATGGGGCACCATTGGTGCCAGAGCCAGAGGTTAGGAGCTTGGGAGTGCTCCTGGATGTCTCCTTAACAATGGAGGCCCAGGTAGCAGCCACTGCCAAGTCGACCTTTTATCATCTCAGGCTGATTAGGCAGCTGGTTCCCTTCCTCGAACACAACGACTTGGCAACAGTGATCCACGTGATGGTCACCTTGAGACTGGATTACTGTAATGCTGCCATCCCAAATCCAGAAGCTGCAGCTAGTGCAGAATGCAGCATCGAGGCTGTTGTGTCTTCCTGTGCGGGAACACATCCAACCCACCCTAAAAGCATTGCACTGGCTGCCTATAGCATACCAGATTCAGTTCAAGGTGCTGGTTATTATCTTTAAAACCCTTTATGGCCAGGGACCTGCATACCTGAAGGACCGCCTTTCCCCATATGTCCCCCAGAGAGTGCTGCGATTGGGAACCCAGAATCGGCTGGTCCTCCTGACTATCAAGGAGGCCAGGCTAGTGACAACAAAAGCTAGGGCTTTCTCGGTGGTGTCAGGCTTGCCAGCGGAGGAAATAATAAAAGACATGGAGACAGCTTATAGGGCTTACTCCAATTATATTTTAAAAAATAGCCTGCCTGGAGAGATTGTGGTGAGATTTGCAAGAAGACAGACCAGAGATGCTATATTAAAGGTGTAATGTACTCGCCATGACCACGTGCGCGACCGATTTTTTGCTGAAATCACTCTACGCTCTCAGTACTTTTCAAAAGGCAACTTCAGCAACTCCACTGAAATTTGGGAATACAATTATCAAGACTTTAAAAGACATTCCATTTGAAATTCGTCAGAAGAGAAAGAGCTACAAGGAGTTATTTACTTTTCTTCAAACAAACGGTATACAGTACAGGTGGGCGATTCCTGAATGTTTCATCTTTAAAATCGATAGAAGAGAGAAGATAGACTCCATCTTCAAAGCCAAGGAATTCTTGAAACACCAGCTGGGATCGGGGGAAGAATCTAAAGAGGAAGAAACTAAGTCGAGTGACTCAGCTGACTCGGGAACGGATGAGGACTCTGCTGCAGAAGCAGGTGCGGGAGCAATAGAAACTGTATATGATTTTAGAGACAGAAAGCCAAAGTAAGGGCAGAAGGACTCTGATAAATGGCTCTTTGAAATAAAGAAGATGCTCAGAAAGTTCTCTCATAATAACTAATTTACTAATATAGAACAATGTGAAAAACAAGAATACAAGTATATTGTTTTACTAACTCTCTTAATACTAATATTAAAGTTAACATAAAGGGGTCTCCCACTCTTGGGTTTTTAGTTAGTGTGGGTCTCTTTCCTTTATCCATAGTTGTAGTTCCCCTTCCTATATTTTTCTCTGTAGTTTGTAGTCTTATTGAAAAAATAAAAATACCACTCCGGGGGTTTAAAAAAAAAAAGAAAAAGAAAAGGGGAGGGGAGGGGAGAATTAGATATATGGAATGTGTTCTGAACTGGCAGAAACATGTTCGACTCTGGCTGCAGACCTAGAATCAAAGATGGAGGTAGGGTGGTGGGATAGCAAGCTGGACATAAGAGGGATAAAGCTTAGATAGGGGTTGTAGTAGAGAGCGAGCATGTGGTCGGGTATTACCTTTTATAAGGTGTGGGGGGGGCAGGCTGAACTGGTGTCATGCCTGTACCCAACCCGGCGCCTGGGAGCTCTGAAACTGAGGACTCCGTGCCTTTAACATCATCAGAAGCATGAGTCCTCACCAACCCTAAGTGCCGGGGAGGATGAATGCCAAACCCCAGGACAGTTTGCACCTGAAGCCGATCGGGCAATGCCTGGCCCCAGCAACACGCCACCCAATTCTCCGCCACCTGTTGATCGGCTGAGGAATCAGAGATGCCAGGATTTGGCAACCAGGCACAAGGAGGCACGCTTGCACGGTTGGCGATCATTAAGCCCAGATTACTAACAGACTTAAGGACTTCGTGAATCCATGCTAATAATATAACGACCCAGCACGCTATTTTAACAGACCGCTGGCTGCTAGCAAACTGTGCTGGCAAACTTGTCCATTGGACCAGAAGCTCTGCATCTCTGACTCTGTTTGGCTCCTGACTGATTTCCCGGTTCCTGACTCCAGTCCGCGTTTTGATCACCCCTCTGGCTCTTGATCCTCGGCTACGCTTCCTGACTACGATACTGGCTTGTTTGGACTCTATCGGTAACGTTTGACCATGGCTTGGATTTGTGTGCTTGGGACTTTTGCTCGGACTCTTTTGTTCTCTCTGGCTTGACTCTTGGACTGGACTGTAAACTCTCCCTCTCTGCCTTGCCCCACTGGCCCTGTCATGACAACTGGCCACATCCCCAGGTCATACCTCCTGTTAGTCCATCCTAAAAATATACTATTGGGGTAGAAGGAAAAGGGGAGGGGAGCTAGGGAGTGGTCAATATTGAGAACTAGGAACCTAGACTGGGGACTGGCACCTGGATGAAGAGGAAATGAGTAATCGGTCTAGGGCTATTGTCTCTGGATGGTCCTAGCCTGGTCATTGATGGGTGAACGATTAGTTGCCAAGCAACCGTGTGTAGATCCTCTTGGTTACATGCAGTATTTGCAGGTAGACTGGGGGGGGGGTTGCCTGCGTGTGTCAGAGGGAGCTCCTTATGGCAGCGTTTGGAGCTCTTTGTCCTGGTGTCTTGGTATGGCATGGCGTTATGCAGGCTAGGGAACTGGTCCATCTCACTACAGGTAAGAGGGCAGGTAACCTTGAAGAATCATGGGAACAGCAACGCAAAAGGAAGGTTTTCTTCTCTCAGGTGCAGTCTCACCTGGCATCGTATTGGGTCACCTTTGCACAGTCCATTTCATAAAATTTATGAGTTATAGTTCATAAGAGCACATTAAGTGCCTTGCAGGGCAACACTTGCACCCCCCCTCAATTGGTCAACTGTAGCTCAGAGTTCTGAGGTAAAACCTGCCTGCTTGTACCCACCTCCCTCTGATTGTTCAGCTGTGGATCTCAATGTTCTGATGCAAAAACACAATTAAAAGAGACTGCAGAGAGTTGAAGACAGTTACAGAAATCAGCAATTCAAGACTCCTGAACAAACATTTCTCATAACAGCTAGCATGGCAATCACAGAGAGGTCCTTCAGTAGAGGGGGGGAAACCTGGAATATATGCCTCACTTCATTTTTTACGCTACAATCTTCTCCATTAGAATTCCTACAACAAAGTTGCATTTCAGACTTCACATTGTTAGTATTATAACTGGATTTACGGAACTTAAATACCATAGTGAAGCACAGGTATCAGGCTAGTTTCCTATATCAGGACTCCAAACCTGGCCATCATTGGTTCAGTCTCCTGGGACATGTCCTGGCTGAATCCCCCATTTCTTTTGGGTTTTCTCAGACATGCTTGCCAGCCAAGCAGTCTGCTTCTCTTCACCATGGACTCCTCTCTTCGGAAGGTACCTGTAACCCCCCTCTTTCTCAGCACTTTACCCTCTTTTGTCACTGATCTCTTTAAGTTCACTTCACCTCTTTATTTCCTAGAGCCATTGATTAGCTGAGTGTATTAGGGTCAGGGGTCATTTCCTGCAGGAGCGCACAGGAGCGGAGCTCCGGCAGTAAAGAGCCCAGGGGACAGGCATATGCAACAAGCCCCACCCCCTGCTCCCAGCAGCCCTCAGTCAGAGCAAGAAGCAGCCAGGTAAGTTGCAGAACCCCCCCTGCCCCCCGGTCCAAAACAGTCCAGTGGCACCTTTAAGACCAAGTTTTATTCAGGTACAAGCTCTCCCTCCTCTGTGAGGACAGATATGCATAATCCCCCCCCCCAATAGCTAGCAATCCAAAACAGTCCAGTGTAGCCTGAGCGGTGGGTGTTGCCTTCTGACACACTTCCGGTGATGTCAGGGGTGTGTGGCATATGCAAATAAGTTATGCTAATGAGTTATGCTAATGAGCTCCTGCACCTCTTTTTCTACTAACTGACCCCTGATTATGGTTATATTTTTAGTAAATTTCACAAAACCTGTTTATTGTCTGTGCAGCTTTGAGACGGTTCTGACTCTGGTAGAGTTGGAGCACAATCCCTAGCTTGCGTACCTATTAAGCAAACGGTCTCTTAGCTAATTCCCTCATCATAACTCAGACAGAGACCTGGTGTTGCAGCTAACACAAATTAGAGGTACACTGAAGCAGGCAGAGAGAGTGTTTCATTTTTTCTCCTTGCCTCACTGGCTTGCTGAAGATCACCATTTTTCAGTTGCTTTCTGCTCTCTGGGGAAAATTAACAAATACCCACAGCAGCTCGGGAGTGGTGATTTTGGGGAGTTAAAGGAGAAAAGTTTCTATACTCTTTATCTACACTGTTTCCCCAGTTCTTCAGAAGACATGAAACAATCATGTCCCCAGTGGCTGCATTTCCTAGATAATGAAAAAGTTGGGGGGAAATCCAGAGGGGTAGCTGTGTTGCAGTCAGGGGTGGCCCATCCACTAGGCAGCCCTAGGTGACTGCCTGGGGCTCCAGAGGTGGAGGAGTGCCAACCAGCCCTTTCACTCTCTCCCAGTGGGCAGCCA
>NW_015168045.1:1798058-1824218 GCF_001447785.1 Gekko japonicus
CAGCCCTCTTCCTCCTTTCCTTGACACCTCACTTCTCTCTGAAAGGTGAGAAGGGTGGGTGCTGTGGGCAA
Organism: Gekko japonicus; assembly: GCF_001447785.1. Lineage (NCBI taxonomy): Eukaryota > Metazoa > Chordata > Lepidosauria > Squamata > Gekkonidae > Gekko > Gekko japonicus. The sequence continues at coordinate 1,798,130 of NW_015168045.1, forward strand.
GAAACACAGGCAGCAGCTTTTTACTGCTTCTTGACATGGGGGGGGGGAAGGAGGCTGATGGAGAAGAATGAGTGGAGCAGTGATTGCTGCCTTGGGTGCCCAAACTCCTAGGGTGCCCAAATGTTTATGCTGCCTCTCCAGGTAACCTGCCCAAGGTTGTTTATAATATTAACCCATCCTTATCTTTTGTGTGACTTGATTTTCTAGCAGCTAAGGCTCCTGGTGTATTTCTAGCCTCCCCAAACATTATTTTGCAGATAATGGGGATTTTGGTCACATCTCACATTTTACTCACAGCTGCAGCTATGTTTTCTCCTCTCCCCTGTTTCTATTCCAAACAAGAATTTTATTTTACAGTCAGTGCATCCATCTGGACATCATATAATGGTCACTAAAACAGGACAGTCTCCCAGTAAGCAACTTTTGTTAGCACAAGCAATTTGGAGTTTTCTGTTTATTTCAGCAATCCTAACACATGTTTACAGTCAATAGTTGGTTCATAAATGAACAAGCATAATGGTTAGGAAGCAGACATTGTAAGGTTTCATGCTGGTTACTACCGTTGTTTATTATTTTTTCCCCCATAATTCACATAAACTCCCTTTCAGGGAAGGGGGGGGGGAACCACCTTAAACCAAGTATGCATTTTTAATTCACTCTCTCAACAAAATAATCATCATCTTGTAAGGAAACAGGCTTCTTTTACAATCCTCTTATGACATCCCAGACTCTGAATTTATTGCAAAGATTTCGAAGTCAGCTCCGAAGTCATAAAATATCATTACAGGACACAACAAAACTTTTGTCCTGACAAAACTAATGAAGATTTCCTACAAAAATACTTGTTGGCTAATACGCAATGTAATCCTAAACAGAGTTACCACATTCTAAATCCACTGAAGTCAAAGATTTTAGAAGGGTGTGACTCCATTCAGGATTACACTGTTAATCCTAGAATGAACTCGATACAAGGGAATGTATGTACGCGGTGGCAAAAATAGGGATATTTCTGAGACCAACAAGCATAGAAGCTAACTGAGGCATATGTATAAGCAATGGTGGCACAACCTATTCCACCTCCTCAGAATTCCATTATGATGTGGGGAACAGATACACACGGCGATTCCGCTCTTCAAAATCGCTTCCTAGACATATTTATTTTATTTATTTATTCATCTAATTTGTACCCTGCCCTCCCCACCAAGGCAGGCTCAGGGTGGCTTACAGATAATATGTTAAAGCAGTTAAAACAACACATTTAAATAAAATCACAGCAATGCAGAATAAAACATATCATAAAGTACTAGTATAATTCATAGCCAATGGCAGCGTTTGCAGCATCCATATGATCAGCTACCACCGTAGTCTGGGTTTTGTCAGGCTATTGATCATATTTTTGAGATGGTGTTGGTATTGGGGCCACTGCCTAGTTGTTGGAAGGGCAGCACCCTAATCGAAAGCCTGGTGGAAGTTCCTGGTTCCGGTCTCGACGGCAGCGGACGGCAGCAGGAACACTCCTGGCTGAGTCTGCCGATATTCCTTGTCTCCTGGAGGCCGAGCATTCCGAGTATAGCTTGAGCCTCAACAAACTCCCTTGGAGGGAGAGCTTGTAGCAGGGAGCTTGCTTCAGGGAAGCGGAGGTGAACAGCGGCTGGCATGAAAACCCGGAATTGCTCTGAAGCGGGTGGTGGAAGAAACGCAACGGTCTGTGCTGAGCATTAGTTGAGACCAACAAACCTCACAGAGTCTTCTAGATGAAATTAAGCCTGAAAGTTCCATGAGCACACCATCAAGAAATAATTTCTTTAAATGTTTTATTTTGAGCCTCCCCTTTTCGATTACATGAAAAAGCAAATTCGCCCGTTAAATCAACAGGAAGACCTGAACGAGAGGATGAGTTTCTCTTCCTAACAAGCGGCAAAGAAAAGGAGTTCAGACTACCCAATACTGAAATGCTAATTTTTCTCCCTTTAAGCTGACTACAGTATTCTTCTACAGTTAAAAGTGAGACAGCAACTGGGGCGTGAGTAGAAACTCTGGCGAACCTGCATGAGTCACAATACTTTATTGGATTGTATGGATGGTAGTGGAGGTGGAGTAGAGACAGTAAAAAGCATTAAGACAGAGGCAACGGAAAGAAAGAAAAAAAGATAAGGAAGAAAGACAGAAGAAAGAAGCAGGAAGAAAGAAGAAAAGAAAAAAGGGGGGGGGAGTTTGGAAAAACTGTCTATTTATCTCCTACATATGTTATGGTATTAGGATATTAGGATAAAAATTAGGTTTATAGTAAAGACAGGCGGTTAGATACTAGGATAAAATTTAGGTTAAATAGTAAGGATAGGTAATGGGAAAACACTTAGAGCTTAACTGGGATATTTAGGAAAAAAATAAATATGGATAAGGTGGATGGAGGTAGAAGAGCATCTATCTCATCCTCTCCAATGAGTGCAGATCAAATAAGTATAAATGATTTACAGAATCTGATACGAGAGTCTGTTATACTAGCAGTGAACTTGACAGTTGAAACAACTCTGTCTAAAGCATTAGAACCAATACATACAAAAATAGATGCTTTGGCAAATCATCTGTCTATGCAAACACAGGAAATTAAAAAATCAATCTCCGTAAACAAACAAGAGACTTCAGCCTTAACAACTGTGACTAATAAGGTAGAAATCAAAATAGGACACCAACTATATGAAGATCTACCAGAAAATAGAAGCAACTTACAAACAATAGACTTGTTACAAAAACAAGCTATACATTTGACATGTGGGGGGAAAAACACAACTAGAACCAAGAAACAGAAATGATAAACAATCTGATCCTCATGGAAAGCCCACGGAGCTAGATAAAACATGGCCGTACAATATTTTGCTAGACATGGAAATGCAAAGTGAATGGCTTGAACCCCCTCTGATAGTCCAGGCCAAGATTCTGGGATTTAAAACAGAGGTAGACCATTGGCTAAGGGCATGGGAAATAAATACAAAGTCAAATAGTCCTACATTATATAAGGTGAAGATGTATAAAATTTTCCACAGATAGCTGATTAAGTGAAAGGTATAACAATATGACAGGTGTTTGTGGTTATAAAAAGTGAAAATTCTGAATTTGGATTGATGACTGAAAAAGACAATAGACATAATTATGCCTTTAAATCAGATTTGTACTTTCATATATGTTGTAATAACAGTAGGAATATTGGTTGTTGAAAATTAGAAAATCTCCTTCTAGGGAAAATGTATATCTATATTATTAGAAGTGGTTGAATTGGAAAACAAATTGCTATGTTATAATTCAAAAAGAAAGCCTACTCTTTTTTGACAATGTACAATGTGGAACTTATAGAGAGACCGGGGGGGGGGGGGGGCCCAAAATTTTTAGTTTTTCTAGACTATGATGTAAATAGAACTTGGTGGTTAATGGAAGAAGATACTCTGTATAATGATATACTTTAAGAAAAGCTTGTAAGTTATTCTTTTTCTCTCACTTTTTTGGGGGGGAAAAATTCAAAATTTTTTTAAAAAAGAAAGCCTGGTGGAAGAGCTCCGTTTTACAGGCCCTGCAGAACTGTAAAAGATTCCGCAGGGCCCTGATGTCATCCGGGAGTTCATTCCACCAGTACAGGCCCGCCACTGAGATGGCCCTGGCCCTTGTCACAGCTAACCTGACTTCTTTTGGGCCTGGAAGGGTCAGACGATTTTGGGACCCTGATCTTAGTGCCCTCTGGGGAACATGTGGGGAAAGTCTGCCCCTTAGGTAGATAGGTCCCTGACCATATAGGGCTTTAAAGGTAAGCACCAGCATCTTGAACCGAATTCGGTATGCTATAGGCAGCCAGTGCAGTGTTTTTAGCGCTGGCTGGATGTGCTCCTGCACAGGGAGACGCAACAACAGCCTGGCCGCTGCATTCTGCACCAGCTGCAGCTTCTGGATTTGGTACAAGGGCAGACCCATGTAGAGAGCATTACAGTAGTCCAATATCGAGGTGACCATTGCATGAATCACTGTTGCCAGATCATTGCGTTCCTACTCCCATATAGTCCAGTTTCAGAGTTCTATTGCTCACTTTGTTCTCTCTACATGCCCACTAAACATAAGAATGGCAGTGAAAGTCAAGCCAGTTAAAGTCTTCAGCCTAATCCATCAGAGCCAACAGGACAAGAACCTGTGCAAGTAGGAGCCAAGCCTTAGAAGTATTCCTGTGTCAAGAGCTAGCAACTGGCCACTCACTGCAACAGGAAAAATTGGCAGAATCTAAAAAAGTAATGCCTGCATCTAAAATAAAAAGACTATTTTGACTTGCTCTAGGGAGTCTGTGGTAATTGATTTTTGGGTGTAAGATACTAACATCTGGACCATTAATCATGGTGAGACAAGATTTGCAGATAAAATACCTAATAATAAAGAAACCAGAAATATGATGGGAGGAAAACATAGCTCTCCATGCATTTCTGATGGGTCTGAAGTTGTGTACATTTTCTAAAATGAAATGGAGACCACAAACTCCTCTCATTTGTGAAAATTCTTAAAACCTCCTGTTGGGTATCCCATGGTAACTATTTCTCTTTGGGATTTGGGGCACAAGCTGCATTTTTTTTGCACTTTGAATCCTCAAATCAAATTCTATCAGCATAATTCTTTAGACTCCTGCAGTCATGAAGATTTGTTTGGTACAGAAGTTCATCTTTAGTTCACTGTGGTGACCTCCAGGAACATATTCAATATTTCATTGTTAGCTTCATTTTAGACTGGAAGCTAGGAAACTCAATGTGACAGCAATGAGCTGAACAAGTTGCAAGCAGCAGTGTATAAGGTAGTCAGATCTCACAGGTAACCTTGAGCTTTCTTCTTGGGAAAGTGAAGGAGTCTGTCTCTACCCCGCCCCAACTGCTCCCTCCTTCAGAATAAGCTCAAAGGCAAAACAATTATCTACACAAATCTTTATCTGTCTGCAGATCAGTTGTAATTCTTGGAACTCTTTAGGCTCTACCTGGAGGGTAGCAATCCTAGACTGCTTAGCTATTTTAGGAGAAAAGGCTGAGCACAATTGCAGACATCGCACAGAGACACATATGTAGGACTTGCAAATACAGCAATTCTACCACTGGGTCAGAACAAATCTCCAGCTAGCTGGCCAGCACTGTTGTCTCCAGCAGTGGCCACCCTGATGGACCTGGGAAGTTTACAAGCAAGACATGCTATGAGTTGCAGTTTGTTCCTTGTATCTTGTCATCAGAGGTATTTTGCCTCTAAGCTTGAAGGTTCTTCCGTTCTGGCTAATGTGCATGGAAAGATCTATCTTCCAAACAAAAGTGAAGTTAACACTTCTTTACCTTTATATATTGAGGGCTGTTTGCTGGGCAAATTTAGATTTTATATATAAACAACTTTATTAGGATATGATAAACACATTCAAATATTATTCATAACATTAAAATTTATACCATCCCCCCCTCCTCCCTTTCCCCCCCACTTTTGGCTTCCCACAGTGCTCCAACCTCCTGTCTAGTTGCTAATTCTTTTTCCATTCCTTGTCATTACTTATGTCCACAGGTAACTTATTCCCTTCTATTTTAGTAATACATTTTAATCTAATTTTTAACATCTAATAACTTCAATATTTTATTATATATTTTTGATCCGTTGTTGTAAGCCACCCTAAGTTTTGGAAGTGAGGGGTAAAAAAATTATTTTAACCAATGACTGAATGCATGCATGACAAAATGAACTGCCATCCAGAATGAACTTCAGCATCCAGGATCACCCATTTACTCTCCAGCCCTGTATGTTTTCTGCAAAGGTATCCCTAACACTAAACTGTTCCCAGCTTCATTATAGTCAGTAATGCGAGAACAGCTTATAGTGAAAACACTTGTCATTACTTATGTCCACAGGTAACTTATTCCCTTCTATTTTAGTAATACATTTTAATCTAATGTCCTGGCCCCACTGGCTTCTAATGTCCTGGCCCCACTGGTGGACTTCCTGATGGCACTGGTCTTTCTGGCCATTGTGTGATACAGAGTGTTGGACTGGATGGGCCTTTGGCCTGATCCAACATTGGCATCTCTTATGTTCTTATGTTCACTATGTAGTTAAAGAAAGTACAGCACTTAAATTTAGCTGTGTGTTTAAGCTGCTTTCTCTTACAGCCTCAAGTAGGTTGTGTGCATGGTTTTTTTCCATAGGTTCTGGCCCCCAGCTGATATATTGATAGACCGTTGTAATGACAGGTCAAGCAAGTTCTCTGAATTCCCAGCTTTCATTTTAAAAAGTAAGTCAGTAGCCCTTTCTGTCACAGAGATATAAAGGAAAAGACATAACTCTGCACGGGAAGAAGCTAGAGACTTGCTTTTAAAAAAGGAAAGCAAGCTGTGAATTCAGAAAAAACTGCTTGACCATTACAACAGTATATTGATATATCAATATTGTTGAGCCTTTTTGAAAAGAGGCTGATACCAATATATCGATATAAGCATGCAGAAAAAGTAAGGAGGTGTGTGATACCACTGATGACACCACCAGTAATGATAGCACCCTCCCTTGAAAAGCGTGATTATTTAAGGCACATATGTAAGAAAATAAACTGACTCCACAACTGCAAAAATGCAGAGAGAGGGCAAATGTGCGGAATAATTGTGCCCAAATAGATTCCAGTGCTTGTGAATCAGCTGCCAAGAAAATCAGGAGTAAGTCAAGCATTCAGAAAAGCTCTGAGTCTGCACATTCTCCTCAACTAAAGTTGGGATAGTAAAAAGTATCATATCTGCTTGCTTTTTAAAAAACAAAAGTAATAAGCAGGCAATCCTCCATTCTCCTTTCATAGATTCCCAAAGGATTGTGTTTGCTTTATGAAGATGCATTATCCCGAGTCACATCATTGGTCCCTCAATTTGCTGCCATCTTTTCTGAAAGGCCTCAGGCAGAGAAAGGTATTCCCCAGGAAGTACTGCTGTTTGACACCCTTTTAATTGGCCATGCCAGTGAATGAACATGGGACCTTCTGCAAGCAAAGCACATGCTCTACCACTCAGGCACAGCCCCTTCCCATCACTCTGGTTGTGACCCCAGTTGTTTTATGTTAGCAAAAATTTAGGATTGGAAGCTTCATGGAAAATCAGAGGTCATCCTGATCATTAACTGAGGTTACACTACCAACTAACGGCCTTTGGTGCAAATAACAAATACTACTGCCTTCAGAAAAGCAGTCAGAGGTGGTGCTACATTCTTAGTTTAATCAGCAGTTCTTTATCTGCTTTATTTCCATTAAGGGATGTAACACGCATGATGAAATTATCTATGTGGAAGTCACTTCTTGCAGCAAAAGGGATGCATGCACACTCATTACACCTGTTGAACTAATTTATGTCATTTCCTACAAAGAATTCACTTCCATACTGGAAATTCATCTTGTGTGAAGCATGTCTAAGCCAGAAGGCACACACGTTTGAAGCAGCTCAGCGCAAAAGATTAGAGTAAATAAGGCTTTTATATTTTCTCTTGGCTTTGGCAAAGGCAGTACAGGTTGCACAGATGTTCAGAGAGGACTCTAGTGCCCTCTTTCTGCTCCAGTTAAACTTGCAGATGGATTAAACAGAGTGCATCATAAGGTCTGTAAACACAATGTGACATGTTTGCGTGCCTTCGTTAAACACTCATTGCTACAATAGTAGGTCTATTGCTATATCTCCCAGCTTGCTCACATATTAAGGTTATCAGTCATTACTATAAATATAACCCTGAGAGAGCAGACGCTAGGGGACAGTAGGGGATTTCAACCAGAAATGTGATCAAACGGTCATAAATGTAACATGAAAAAGCTACACAGAAACCAGATAGGATCCATAAATCTGGGAAGAAGGTAAATGTTCGTAGGCAGATTTGACTGGGCCTGTCGTTGGTGTGGGAGTGGGGAGCCTGACATGAGTTTTGTGGTTGGCAGTCATTTCAGTGAGTCCAAGTGCAGATGGGATACCCCCATCTCTGTGAGGCTATCAAAAATGCTGATAATATGACTAGGATAAGTGAAACCCAATTGCCTTTAAACTATACCATAAACGTAGATGTATAAAAACTGTTCTAACATAGAAACTTAGAAAATGGAGGAGAGGAGAAAGATGTATACTGCTTTGGGTTCCTATTGAAGAGAAAGGCTGGGTTTAAATGAAGTAAATAAATAATATTACTTAATTTTGCTAGCCTAGAGGAATTTTGAAAACATCTCCTGACTGTGTTGAACTTCTCTTGGATGGAAACAAGTCCCTATATGTCAGGCCAAGGAATGGTACATTACTATACACTTGCAAGAAAATTAGCTGATATATGCAGAGTTAGTTTATTTCTGTTATTACCTTTGGATTCTGACCCTGCCTATGTCTCCTCATAAACTTTAGGTTACTGTAATACTGTATTGCTAATCTTGCTGACTGAAGCTGTTTAGAGCATTTATATTCCACTTCAGATACCTGCTGAAGGCAGCTAATGGGGGGGGGGGGGAATAAACATTACAAATTTTAAACAACCCAAAACAGACCAGGACTAATAAAAACTAAATGGATTAAAATGTCAGTTAAATGCCTGGATGAGCAGAAATGTTTTAGCTTAGTGCCTAGACATTTGCAGGATAAGCTCCAAGAAGGCTCCAAGGGGGGTGGCATGCCACAACCCAGTTGTCACCACTGAAAAGCCCTTTCTCACTGTCATGTCACTGTCACCTCTGTGGAGAGGGGCACTAAAAGCAGAGGTTGGGCTGCAGTTTAGGGTGATCATAGCCAATGCTCCCTCTAAGCTGTGGAGTCTTGTGAGCAAAAATTCTACTTTGTGAGCTCCTGGCATTCAAGTTGTGAGCGAGTGGTTTGGCTGCTGCATAAATTAGCATGCTCTGGAGCCCTCCTTCCTGAGCAAAGACAAAAATGTGTGAGCCGGAGGCTAAGAAACTGTGAGCTAGCTCACAATAACTCAGCTTAGAGGGAACACTGATCATACTATGAATTCAGCAAGATGTGCTCATGCATTTATCCATGGAAAGTAGATATGAGATTTTCAGAAAAACTAACCATTTGCCATCACCTTTAGCTAGAAATGCACATGCTTAGGACTTCCCAAATCAATCACCAAGTTAAGCATGTTCCTAGCCAAAGTAAGCTTAGGACTGTGGTAAAATCATGAGAAAGTTGCTGCGGTTGTTGTTAAGGAGGTAGGGGGAAAAACCTCCCAAACACTGAAGCTCAGTGTTAGCCGAATTGCTTTATTTACAGCAATTGGCAATTTATAAATGGGTTCTTGCCAGTTTATACCAAGGTCCTGTTCCCACCAAGGGTTACCAGTAAAGGATTCGAGGCAGTTGTGGTTAAAATAGATGTTTTTTACTTCAAAATATATCTCATACAAACAATACTGATGCACTCACACATTCAATCAAGTTCCTAATAATTACAGTTGGAAATAAGGACTTTTGCATTAGCAGGTAGGGGTAATGGTGGGCGATACTTATCTGTCTTGCAGCTTGGTTGTTCCAATGAAGAATGGAGGGGAAGAAATGGAAAACAAAGGGATCCACACTACCAGAACTAGCCGGACTGTGTGTGGGTCTCTTGACTGCAGATCAAGAGATCAAAGTAGAGGCAAGGGTTGGGGATAGCAAGTGGGACTTTAGAGGGGTTAAAGCAGACAGGGGTTGTTGCAGGGGAGATGCTAGTTGATTAAGTAGGAGGGGCCAGGTGACTGGTTCTCTACTTTTCTAGGGGGTCCAAGAGATGGGTGGTAACTGTGCCAACCTCTTGACCCACCTACCTGTTATTCCATCCCAAAAACAATCCTATTGGTTGCATGTGGGAAAGGGGAGGTTACCTGAAGGGGTGGCCAATATTGTAACCTAAAACCTTACTCAAAGTATGGCACCTGGACAGGTGTGAAGCCTAGGCATCAGGATGCTCCATTGTAGTGTTGATGAAGCAGGCCAGTCTCTTTGATAACCAAATGTCCATATGGCAGGAAATACCAGCTCAGAAACAAAGCAGGCGATGGGTAGTACGTGACTACAAGAAGCTCTGTCATGGGGGCTGTTTCCTCCTGGGGTTGTTGTTCCATTGCTCACAATAATGAAGGTTTGTGCTTCTTCACCAGACTGGGTAACTGTGTAGCTGAAACCTTATTTACATGTAAAGTATGTGCAGGCACCTTCTATGTGTGGTATCACAACAGGTGACATAAGTGTACAGCTTTCTGAGCCTATGTGTGTGTGCACAGTCCATTGTGTGTAGCAATAAATAGTTCATAAAGCTTATTCTCTAACATCAGCACTTTATAAATGCTGACTCAGAAAAATTATGAGATTTATTAATATGCTCAGCTTTTTAGTGTGATGGTAGAGAGATGTTTTTCATCAGTACACCAGTGACAGATGGGTAGGATCTATATGAACAACAACAAAAATTGGGGGGGGGGGAAGAAATCCAGTCTAATATACATGATTTTGTCTACGGAACTAAGAAATATGATTAGATATAAACATTCTTGTAGCAGCCCTGGTACTTAGCTTTTTCCATACAGGCCTAAGTGTCATAAAGAATTTTAACATAAATGATTTTCTGTTTAGTGGCTGTAAATATGACAACATATTACAGAGTCTTGATTAGATGGGACCCAGTGTGTGACATGAATTATTAACTATTTGGCCCCTGGTGATTAAGACTCTTTTAAAGGACTAGTCAGCAACAGCTTTAATTCATCAACATTTCCTGAGTTCATTAATACAAGAAAACCAGTTTGGTGTCTTCTGCAAGGAAGGGAAGATGAACCTCATAAAGTATTTCTGTTTATTCATTGTAAAATCCTGCTAATAACATGCAACTTTTAAAACTGTCCACCCATAATTCTTAAAGTATACTTGTTATCTAAAGTTTTCTTCTGAGGATAGTAATATCTCACTAAGCTTCAAAGTGTCTTTTTTGCCCACACCCATACTCCAAGTTTGTGGCAGAATCCTGAATTGAACACAAATGTTGGACATGCAAGCTTGTTCTGTGTCTGCTTGACTACTGTTGTCAGGTTCTGCCAAAGAAGTACCCTGCTACTATGGACTGGAATCTTTACCCAGAATAGGGTTGTACATTAGACCTGAGAAAAAGGTGTTGAGGATAGCACAGTTCTCTGAAATCTGACACACACTATTAATCACTGTCATCTCCAAAATGAGCTCTTATTTATATTTCTACTGGCTAAGAAAAATGACACCAGAAAGATTTTTTTTAAATCAAGACCTACTTGGGCTTTCTGATATTTTTGAACAAACATAATAGAAAAATCTTCCAGATACAGAGTTGAGGTGTAAGGAAAAACTTGCCAGTCAAATGCCCCCAATCTGACTTGGAGCAATGGTGTCAATAATTAAATGAGGATGAACCAGCTACTTTGTGAGGGCTTTGCACCTGAATAATTGGCATGTCTGCATTCTGTTTATCCCACGTTCTGGCATGTTTAATCTTCCACCTTCATGTTTTTAAGTATATTGTAGAATTAAAATCATGACTGTCGTGATCTTTGTACAATGTGCTGTGAAGTTATTTAGACAGACATGCTACCATGTCCCTTCATTGTTTTTACCATGCTGCACTTCTTCTTCCACAGGTCATTCTTTCTCTCTGTTCTGCTAACAGTGGGAATTTCCCCCTGCACAAGTGGCCAGAGGAAAGTGCCACCACTAATGGAACAGGAGTCAAACTTTCTCTCTAGTTTGCCATGATTTGTAAGGGGAGGGAAATTCCTGAGTGGGGTGAATGGCTGAGTGTGTGTGAACTGCTCTATCGTAGACACTGTAACTCTTCCTCCCAATCTACCTCTCTAGTCCAGGGATGACCTTGAAGCCGAGACTGTGCCAGCTTGTCTTATAGATAAAGAAACCATATATTCACAGGTGTGTGTGGGGTAATGAGCGCGAAAGCTAGGCGGGATGATTGTGAAATGTGATTGGATACAGGGGACAGGGGGCTCTGTTTGAACTGCCTATATTTTTGGATTCTCCCACCAGAACCTCAGTTCTGACACGAAACTGAACTAGCCTGGAATATGATTATATATCAATAAACAAATCACTGCCAAAGATACTGTTGTTGGGAGTAACTCTATCCAGGAGTATGATAACAGGATCCAACCCAGTGTTAGATTTACTTGGCCTGCCCTATCCTATGTACTGTATCCTTTTTCTGTGTGCCTCAGTATTTAATCATGCCAGCCACATGACCACGGAGAAGTCTTCAGACAGCGCTGGCTCTTCGACTTGGAAATGAAGATGAGCACCGCCCCCTAGAGTCGGATTTGACTGGCTTTCGAGCAAGGGAAACCTTTACCTTTATGTCCTTATTTGTTGTCTGGAACTTCCCATGCCCATGGCTTTTCCAGCACTGTGCTAAAAGGGGGGGGGATCACTTTTTGAAAATATCTGGCAGCCCACATAACAACTTCCATTTGCTACTACAGTCTGGTCTGCATGACTTGATGCAAACTTGCACAATTTGTGACCCACCAAACCAGACTGCCTACCAGTTATTTAGTTAAACATTCTGGGTTTTGCTGCCTGTCAAAAACTACAAAAAGAAAAGTACCATGCAGGCCACAATTTATGACTGATAGACTGAGTTTGACTTGGTATATCATACACTGTGATGAGTAAAATAGTTCAGTACCATTATTCATTTAGAACGTAGATCCTGAGCCACTCTTCTGTGATTAATCTAACATCCTGCTCCCAGGAACAAGGAAGAGAACGGGGAGAATTTTGCCATTCTTCCGAAGTGTCATATGCATCATTTGTGGGAGCAAGCCAGGTGCACTACCAGGGACTGACTTTTTCTGTTCTGAATAATTGAAGTCCTGCTAGTCAAGAGCAAGGTATCAAACTCCCTAATTTAATGCAGCATGGCAATTTTTTGGTCCTGCCCTAATTTATATTGAAAGGCCTTCAAAAAGCACAGATATTTACAAATTCCCTCAAATGCTTCTGTCAAAAAAATATGCATGGCATACAATGTTTATGCCGCACTCCCAGCATTTCCCTTTTACTTGTGTTACCCGAACATCTGTATAGCTCCAGGTGCATCTCACACTCTCTGGAAGGCCATGAAAGAGCCCAGTGACAGGCAGACAAGAAACGTTCTGCTGCAGGGGGTAGCTGTGGGCCTTATTAATGGAAAAAATCTGGTGTTCAGGGATAGTAAGAGCAGGTTGGGTTTTATATACTAGCTTGGTGCAAATTGCCAGCTCAGAGCAACAAATAGAGTCAATCAAATACATTGTCCCTAGGAATTTCTGGCACACTGATAGGTAATGGGTATTTAATGTTTAGTAGCAATAGAGCATGAAACTAAATATTACGACCCTATGGAGGCAGCAATTTATGTTTGCGTGCATGCTCTCTCTTCCTCTCCCTCTCTCCCTCCCTCCCTCTCTTCCTCTTTCAGACACATACGAACACACATAGCTTTAGATTTCTGAGGTCACTCTGACAATGATTTTTTTTGCTGCACTCTCAGCATGATTCTAATTGAACTTAATAGATAATCATGTCCTCCAAAGTAAGTATTTCTTATAATGTACACTTGTTGGTACCCTGTTTCTCTGAAAATAAGACCTACCCCAAAAATAAGCCCTAGCAGGATTTCTATGCATTTGTGGTATAAGCCCTAGTGTGTCTTCTTGAGAAAAAATAAATATAAGACAGTGTCTTATTTTCGGGAAAACATGGTAGTTTATATTGAATATCTAATATTAGCATCAAACTCTACAGCTTACATGTCAGCTGAACATAGTTGGGAGAAACCATTCTTTTTATGATCTATCCCATAATCATTGAGGAAATTACAGCTCCGTTTGAAGGAAAACTCTCTTTAAAGCCTCTTTGAAGGATATTTTAAAGACAACCTTCAAACTTACTTAGGTGAAGAGAGCTCTGGAGAAATGGGGTATCTTTGCTGCATTCACTTATCTGAACATGTACAATCAAGTCAGGATTACAGGCTTGCTAAAGGATACAGTTGCACCTGAAATGTCAGATCAGAAGACCTGTAACCAATTTAGAAGACAATGGACATGAACAGCACATCTCAAGGCATGCTCTCACATGTGCAATGGATACTGCTTGTCAGATCAGAAGCGGAAAATATATCTCGGTCATGCTGCACCTCTTGGACAGTGGATATTCAAGAAGCAAGCAACACTTTCCAGAAGCAGGATATGACTATGTTCCTGTGTGAAATGAAAAATCACCTCCTCTACTATTGATGTTCCTGATCCTCCAGTCCATCAATGCCCAGACCCAGTGAAGGATCCAAGAAATTCCATCAGTAGAGCAGAGCTCACACCTGTCCTACCATTCCACAGAGCAAAGTTTTGAGACCTTTCCCCAACGTGGAATCTCTAACTAAAAAGCCTCTTAAGCTGGAGAAAGATTGTCTTCTCCAACTCATACCTTGTCAAGCCTAGGATAAGGAATGAGACATTTCTCTGTTTTGCATAAAGACAAAAAAGCACAGCTGTAATGTACCTTATTATTTAATTATATATTTTAGAAAATGTACCACCCCTCCAGAGACCTGTTCAAGGCAGCTTACAGCTAATAAAACATAAACATTAAAAAGCTATTAAAACACAAGCATTAAATACAAAGTTATTAAATATTCCTGAGGATTGGAAGGTAGCTAATGTCACTCCCATCTTTAACAAGGGTTCCAGAGGAGATCCGGGAAATTACAGGCCAGTCAGTCTGACGTCGATACCGGGTAAATTGGTGGAAACCATTATTAAGGAAAGAATTAGTAGGCACATAGATGAACAAAACCTATTGAGGCAGACTCAGCACGGTTTCTGTAAGGGAAGATCTTGTCTCACTAACCTGTTAGTGTTCTTTGAGGGGGTGAACAAACATGTGGACATGGGGGATCCAATAGATATTATTTACCTTGACTTCCAGAAAGCTTTTGATAAAGTTCCTCATCAAAGGCTCCTAAGTAAGCTCAAAAATCATGGGATAAAAGGACAAGTCCTTTTATGGATCAAAAACTGGCTAGTTCATAGAAAACAGAGAGTGAGTGCAGGTGGGCAATTTTCTCAGTGGAGGGTGGTAAGCAGTGGGGTACCGCAGGGATCAGTACTTGGTCCACTGCTTTTTAACTTGTTCATTAATGATTTGGAGATGGGAGTAAGCAGTGAAGTGGCTAAATTTGCGGATGATACAAAGTTGTTCAGGGTGGTGAAAACCAGTGAGGATTGTGAGGCACTCCAAGGGGATCTGTCAAGGATGGGCGAGTGGGCGTCAACATGGCAAATGGGGTTCAGTGTGGCCAAGTGCAAGGTGATGCACATTGGAGCCAAAAATCCTAAATATAAATACACATTGATGGGGTCTGAACTGGCAGAGACTGAGCAAGAGAGAGATCTTGGAGTTGTAGTGGATAACTCACTGAAAATGTCGAGACAGTGTGTGACTGCAATAAAGAAGGCCAATGCTATGCTGGGGATTATTAGGAAGGGTATTGAAAACAGATCAGCCAATATAATAATGCCCCTATATAAATCAATGGTGAGACCTCATTTGGAATACTGTGTGCAGTTCTGGGCACCACACCTTAAAAAGGATATTATAGCTTTGGAAAAAGTGCAGAAAAGGGCAACTCGAATGATAAAAGGGTTGGAACACTTTCCCTATGAGGAAAGGTTAAAGCGCTTAGGGCTCTTTAGCTTGGAGAAAAGACGACTGAGGGGTGACATGATCGAGGTTTATAAGATTATGCATGGGAAAGAGCAGGTAAAGAAAGAGGTACTTTTCTCCCTTTCTCACAATACAAGAACTCGTGGGCACTCCATGAAACTGCAGAGCGGTCGGGTTAGAACGGATAAAAGGAAGTACTTCTTCACCCAAAGAGTGATTAACACATGGAATTCACTGCCACAGGAAGTAGTGGGTGCTACAAGCATGGACGGCTTCAAAAGGGAATTAGATAAGCATATGGAGCAGAGGTCCATCAGTGGCTATTAGCCACAAGGTATAGCTAAGGGCTCTGGGGCAAGTGATGCTCTGTCTTCTTGGTGCTTGGGGGGGGGGTCAACAGTGGGAGGGCTTCTAATGTCCTGGCCCCACTGCTGGACCTCCTGATGGCACTGGTATTTCTGGCCACTGTGTGACACAGAGTGTTGGACTGGATGGGCCTTTGGCCTGATCCAACATTGGCGTCTCTTATGTTCTTATTATCATTAAAACAGGCTAACACTATCAAAGTCCAAGCAATAAACAGAATGGAGCGGTTGCAGAGGAGAGTGATGGGGATGATTGGGGGCCTGGAGACCAAGCTGTATGAGGAAAGACTGAGGAACTTGGGAATGTTTAGTCTGGAGAAGAGGAGGTTGAGGGGGGACATAATTACTCTGTTTAAGTATTTGAAGGGCTGTCACTTAAAGAAGGACAGGGAGCTGTTCCTGTTGGCACCAGAGGATAGGACTTGCAATAATGGGTTTAAATTAAGGGTGGGAAGGTGCCAGCTGGATATTATGGAAAACTTTTTTACAATAAGAGTTCTTCAACAGTGGAATCAGCTACCTAGGGACTTGGTGAGCTCCCCCTCACTGGCAGTCTTTAAGCAGCAGCTGGACAAACACTTGTCAGGGATGCTCTAGGCCAGAGGTGATACAAGAGTGGATCTGACATAAATATCACCTTGTCGGGCTGGGCCATGTGTGCCATAAAATATAACACAAGGTACCGGAGACAAACTTTATAAAGATTATTTCAGATGCTGAATGGCAATAGCAGGGGTGACTGGATTAGGTGTGATATACAGAGGTCTGGAGATATTAGCATTGGTAATGAGACAGGAAACCTTGGTTTCAATTTGGTACAGGAGGATTCAGTCCAGGAGGATGCAAAGAATAAATGGAAATAAGTCTGAAGACGTGAGCAGTGACTCACAAAAGCACATACCCTACCACAATTTTGTAGTTTTTAAAGGTGCTACTGAACCCTTACTCTTTCTATATATACAGAGGTCTGGAGATATTAGCATTGGTAATGAGACAGGAAACCTTGGTTTCAATTTGGTACAGGAGGATTCAGTCCAGGAGGATGCAAAGAATAAATGGAAATAAGTCTGAAGACGTGAGCAGTGACTCACAAAAGCACATACCCTACCACAATTTTGTAGTTTTTAAAGGTGCTACTGAACCCTTACTCTTTCTATAGCTATAAGAAACCACAACATTAAAAAAAAACAGTGGGGGGACACTTTAACCTTCCAGGGCATTCAGTTGCTGACCTAAGAGTAGCAGTTCTCTTATAAAGGAATTACAAGGGAGATTACAAGGGAGCTGCTGAATTGCAACTGATCATGAAGCTCAATGCATCCTCCTGGGCTGAATTGGGACCTAGGTTTCTTCTCTCATTACCAATGGCTGCTATTGTTATTTGGCATCTGAAATCACTTCACTCTGGAAGCTATAAGGACAGATGGTCTCACATGCTAGCTATATCTGAAGAAGTGAGCTCCTGCCCTGCCACAAATTTTGTTAGTCATTAAGTTACTGCTGGACTCTTGCTCCCTTTCACTAATAAGGAATGCAAGCTGTGCTGTTAGGTTCCCTCCCCATCTGTTAGAAATGGAAAGGGGGATCTCTCCAGGTGCTATGGGACTCTCTCTCTCTCTCTCTGGCACTCTTTCCCCCCCCCCCCTCCCTGAAGTGTGCAAGCACACAAAAGCTTATATGTTGACTAAAATGTTGTTAGTCTTAAAAAATGACTGATTCTATCACTCTTTCTGGTGTGCTCTCTCTGGCTATTTCCCTCCCCCTCCCTCCCTCTCCCTGAAGAAGTGTGGTTGCACACAAAAGGTTATACCTGGAATAAAATATTGCTGGTCTTCTTAAAAGTGCAATGAGAAAACATCCCCCTCCTCCTTTCTCTGGCTCTTTCCCTCCGCTTCCCTCCCCAGAGGAGGAGGGGGAAGGAGCCCTTAGCCAATCAAAGAAAGCTTTCTTTCTTTCATCTGAAGGAGGAAATAGGAGAGACTGGGCAAAAGGAGCTGCAATGTAAGAAACAGGAAGCAGGAAGCAGCCCAGTTGCTCTTGGGCTGGATAGCAGCCCTGCAGGGGCTGGATCCGACCCACAGGCTGCATGTTTGACACCCCTGCTCTAGGCTGATCCTGCATTGAGCAGGGGGTTGGACTAGATGGCCTGTATGACCCATTCCAACTCTGTGATTTTATTATTCTATAAACAACAGGCCGACACTATTCAAACAAGCCAGGGTATGACAACCAGTGTTCCCTCTAAGCTGAGTTAGTGTGAGGTAGCTCACAGTTTTTTAGCCTCTGACTCACACATTTCTGTTTTAGCTCAGGAAGGATAGCTCCAGAGCAAACTAGTTTATGCAGGAGCCAGATCGCTCACTCACAACTTTAATGCCAGTAGCTCACAAAGTAGAATTTTTGCTCACAAGACTCCACAGCTTAGAGGGAGCATTGATGACAACAGCATGAAATATACATGGAGCAGCTAGAATGGTGTAGATAAAATCTCAGAAGCAGACCATAAAGTATTTAAAAGATAAAACTCCTTAGTTAATAAATAGTAAGGTAGGCACTGGACTAGTCTCATGGGAGAGCACATTCTAAAGGTAAAGTGCCACCACTGAAAAAGTTGCTACTTGGATTACCACCTACCCCACCTCAAAAGGCAGGGGCAGAGACCAGGACCTCCTGGTTGATCTTTCCTGTAGATGTTAGCATGGAAGTCAAGACAGATCCCTTTGGGACTTCATAGCATAAACATCATGGGACTGAGCAGCAGACACCCCAGCACCAGCATTCTGGAATTAGTCAGCCAAATAAGAGCAGAACTATCAGAGCACAGTGGTCACCACTCCCAACTCAGCCATCCACTTTGATGGAATCAAAGCCCGTAGGGGTCCAGAAAAATCAACAGGGATGAGCTCCCCACCTGTCACTCTCCCAGCAAAGATTATCTGTCAGGGCAAGCAAGGCTAATCCTGTTCTAATCCTGGGCCTGAATCTGGATTGAAATTGATCTAGATAATCTGTTTTATCCAAAACCACTTGAAACTACATAGCTATCACCCACTCAAGCACCTTGCCCAAGAATGACATATTGATTACTGAGCAGTCGTTGTTTAAGTTGACAGGATCTAGGGATGCTTTGTTCAGGAGGAGCTTCATGACCACCTCTTTCAAAGCAGTCAGAACTATGTCTTCCTGCAGAGGCATTTGTTACTTTCTACTCCCACTTCACCAGCACAGCCTGGCTTGATACCAAAAGGCACAAGGGATGAGGGTTGAGCCTAACCTAGATGTGGTAAGTTGCACACAGCTTATCTGCTTTATCAGACCTCACCAACTGAAAGTTGTCCATGCAACCAGAACCAGACTGCATTATGATAAAATTCTGAGATTTAACTGAACCAACAGTCTTGTGAAAAAAGTCGCACAAACTTTGTTAGCATAGGTTATAATTTTTGAATATGATAAACATGAAACTTAAAAAATGGATTTTTCTTCCAAATTATATCCAAAGGTCACAGACAATTTACATTTCAGGGTAAAACTGCTATGAATTCCTGCACAATATGGACTCAAGCTATGAAAGGTGATAGTGCAAGGTGATTGAAATCAATATCAATAAATCTCTTAAACTGGATTTTTGATATTCTGAATGGCTTTGAACATGTTTAATCCTTTTTGCACTTGAGTACCATGTCAATATTTCATATTTCCAAGTGCTGATGAAAATAAAATATATAAGAAGACATTTCTTTCTAAATGTGTGCTATATTTTATTAAATTATTAATTATCTTTAATCTTAAGAGAAACTGTTTCCCTTCCATGAAGATCATTAAGAAGTCTATACTATGGTACCACAATATGTAAATATGATGCATGAATCAATCAGTTAGAACTGAGATGAGCAATGGGGAAAAAATCTTATTTGGTTGGTAGCCTTAATTTACTGTTTGCAATGGTGTTTAAAGCCAATAGCATGGATCCAAGAACCTGTTCCTTGAGCAGAAGGTACATCTGCTTCCATGGGGGAAGTTATACAACTATATGCAATGCACACATCTCTCTGAAAAAGTGCTTTAACGGCTAGTTTTGAAGGTTGGGGCAATTACATTACATTACATTACATTTCCAATTTCTATACCGCCCATGACCCCTAATGGGTCTCAGAGCGGTTTACACTGTACTACTTTTTGTAGTTTGTTTACCTAGCTAGGGCCACAGATTCACGGGGAGGGGATTACCTAGCAGCACCCTGCAGCGTATTACCTCCTCATCGGCCGGCTTCAGGCGTTGTTTCTGGTGTCCGGGGGGCTGGCGACCGACTCGGCAGGCTCTGCTGGCTTCTTCCTCCGGCACGCACTGCTTCGGACTGCAGCTTCCGGCTTTTACGTCCCCTTCGGGCTCCTGCCGTGCTGCGTCGTTTCGCAGTTGCGTCGCCCCGCCTCCGTCTCCATCCGATCTGGTCATCGCCTGGATCACCCGGTTCCGCTGCCATTGTTCTTTCGCTGCCCGCCGCCGCCTTTCTCCCCGCTGCCGCCTTCAACACTCCTGGCACGGAACCAGGAGGAGGGTGCCCCCTGCCAACTATGGCAGGTACCCATTTCTCTACTTGTATTACTTTCGAGCCGCTGGGTTGGCAGGAGCTGGGACGGGGGACGGGAGCTCACTCCGGTCACGGTGGGGATTCGAACAGCCGTTATGGCTGTTCGCTATTGATGTTACTTGCAGGCGTTGTACTGCCTGCGCCACCGCAATGAGGATCTTTGGACCCTAGCAAGATTTATAGACATTTCAGAAACTGAAATCATATTCCCCACACATTTCAGTCTTGATACCAAAGCACTGACTTCGCTATCATGTTTATATGGAGGCTATTCCAAGTGAGACTGCTTTAGATCTCAACCTGACTTAAATTCAAGATGCTGGTTTTGAACTCTAAAACCCTAAATAGCCCAGAACATGAATATTTCAAGGACTATCTTCTACACTGTATGAAACTACAGTACACTTAGATAATCTATGGAAGCTCTGTTCCCCCCCGTGGGACTGCAGAGGAAGATCACATAGCACTGAGACTGTGGAATCCCTTGCCAAGAAATATTCATTGTGCTCCATCCATGCTGGTCTTTAAGTGTCAGGAAAAGATGACTTTATTTCAGAGAGCTCAAATGAATTGAATTGGGTTTGTGAGGGTGATCTATGTGGTCTTGCTTTTTATGATTTAATTTTTATTATTGAGTTCTTTGTGATATTGGTGTTTTCATTGCTGTTTTAAGATGCTATGTGAATTTCCTGGTAATACAAGCATGTAATAAATAGCTTAAATAGAACAGGTGATTCATACAAGATGCAACAGGTGTCCTCTTTCAGCAGTTCTTGTGTGTCAATGCACTGGGTGAGATTAGAGAATTCCCATTACTTTCAGAACAAGAGACACTGCAGGACACCAGGCCTCAGAGGAGGCTAATTTGAATGAAGCATGGCTGTAGTCTCACAAAACCCTTAGTTTCTGTCTTTCTTGCAGCATGCTAAATGTTCATTAAGCCCCATCTAGTGTGTCCTGACACACAGTCTGGGAACACAGTAATCATGCCTGCAGTCTACAGGATGAACAGCTTTTATAGCAGGCAAATTCCTTTCAGTTGATATCCAAAATGTTTTAACAATTATACTTTACAAAATATTAAACTGAGCGGTGGGTGTTCTGACACACTTCTGGTGATGTCAGGGGGTGTGGCATATGCAAATAAGTTATGCTAATGAGCACCTGCACCTCTTTTTCTACGAAATGACCCCTGGTCCCAGCAGTTGTCATGTGAATGGCTGCACAGCACAGAATGGGTAACACTGACAGTTCTGACACTGCCATTGACTTCTTGGAGGAAGGAAAAGATGAGGGATTTTCACAAACTGTCTCATGAGCCAAAATTTGGGCCAAAATTGGTCTGGTTCAGGGATCTGGAAATGATGTTTGTGGAAGACGCGCTCACCAAACATTTACGAAACTTTGGCTGGTTCCATTTGGCTGTTTGGTCTTTCTCCGCCAGCTCAGCTGTCTCAGTCTCCATCACACAGCTCCTTTAAACAGGCTATACAAGGGACCCTAAAACAGTTGGGCCAGCAGAATGGAGGGGATGAAATGTCCCCTGGGAGGCATTTCACCCCCATAGTGAACCCTCTGGTTTTTGCTCCCCCCTTTGAAGCTGTGGGGAGCAAAACTGAAAGGTCAAATGGCTGGCAGCTAAGCAGTGGGAGGGGAAGCAAAACCAGAGGGTAAAACGAAGCCTCTTCCTGGGAGATTTCCCTCCCTTTCTCCTGGCTGTGGTTTGCCATGGCCAGGAGGAAGGGGGAAGGGAGAAAGGGCAAATCAAACTTGCCAGACTGGTTTGGTTCATGTGAGGCCATTTCAGTCTGGGGTTTGGTCTGTGGGCCTCCACAGACCCCGAATGGAACCTCCTTTTTTCGTTCCATGCCCATCCCTAGTAAAGATACTGAATTCACCCATGCACTACAGCTAAGGAAACTCACACAAGCATACAATCATAGAACAGTCAAAGTCTTACCAAAGAAAGTCAGTACTGTAAAGATAAACTGGACCCAGACAATATGTAGGTGACATTGGTTAGGAAAGTGGTTGTTAGATTTATCACTCCTAGATGGGTAAGATAGCCACTATCAGGTTACTGATATCAACTACTGAGTTAAAAACTTTGAGAATACTTGGACCTAGTATTGCATCCAAGTTGTTGCTAAGTGTGCTATCTGTATTTGTCTTGTAGGCTATATTGCCTTAGACTCAGCTGACCTTGCATTATGATCCACACTTTTCCCCTATCCTCTATCAATGCATATAAAGCCATCTATGCTAATAGGAACATGTTGATTAATTATTTATCAATTATTATTAGAAATTTGAAAGTTGCATGAAGACAATTTTAGGCACCCTGTATTTATTTAATATGGAGAATTGTGCCAAGAGGTGCTGAGTACCACCAACATCCCTCCATGCCACACAGCAGGTAGGGTTCAGGTAAATGCTGATGAGTACCAGGGGAGCCCCCTCCCCATGGCCTCCTGGCCATACAACCAATAAGCAGCTGGTTTAGATGAATTTTCTTTGTCAGTTGGTGCTGTCTAATTTGTAATCTAGTTTTTAAAAGTTTTTAAAAGGTACTCAAAGGCACAAAGGTTTAATTATTTAGGTATTTTCAAATAAATAACTCTAACTCTGTGAGTTGCCACCAGCAAGTTGCCTACCAAAACCTGGGGTAAGATTACAGGTTGTTACCTGTGATTGAAGTTTTTAGGCAGTTTGTAAAATTTATTATGATTCATATTGATGTTATGTGTTATTGTACTCTATTTCATGGTAGTGTTAGCTGCTTCAAACTGAATTAATGAGATGGGATATACAACTTAAAATAAATGTAGGAGGGGAGAGAATCACTTCCTTGTAGGAAGGGTAGGATAAAATTGTACTAAATAAATAAACAGAACTAACACTGCAATCCTATGCAGAGTTGTTCCGTGGGCTTAAAACTAGGGTAATTTTATTTGATTAAATGTAAAAAAAACCCTGACTTGGAAGCACAGAAACTTTATGCAGTATCCCCAATCCTCCACGTTTGCAAGGTTAAGGGGAAAATGCTGTTCAAACAAATTACAAAGATAATCTGACTCCAATGGTAACAAGAGAAAGAAATTTTACTTACAAAAATAGAAGCACATCTTACATTACGTAATCATTTATGTACCTTTAATTTATTGTGAACAGTTTAACTTCAAAAAGGTTAACTTGCTACAGCTCCAAGACCAAATAAGAGAGAGAAGTCCTTTATATGATTAAACAGAAGGCAATCAATGGCAGAAGAGGCTCAACAGCTAACCAATGAGAGGGTGGGGCCAACTACCAAGTGTACCCTAGAGAAAGAATTATCTTAAGTCTTTCCCTCCCAGATCCTCTTGCATGCAGAGTTACAATATCCAACAAATTTTCCATAGGACTGCAGAGTAATACCAGCCAAGAGGTTCCACTTTGGAGGTGGGTAATTGGGAGTTATAATTCTTAGCAACTCAGCCAAGAAAATGTATGAAACATTACAGATTTCGTATCATGTGACTAAACTGATGTCCCTTTTTAAACCAGAAACATCCATTAAGATGCTGTTATGGGATATACTACATGTGAGCTGTATGCTATTATAAAATTATAAAAACCAGTGTTGTGATACACCATGAGCCCGTTTGCAGGGAGGGTGGAATATCAATTTGAAAAATAAATAACTACGTAAATAAAATATGCACAATGTCAAGTAAATTCTCAAAACTGCTGTCTATGGCAAACAATTTAATAGCCAGTGTAATACCCCTGTTTAGCTTTAATTTCATCAACAGGAAAATTCATTTTCTTATATGTTATGTTAATACAGTTTGATTGGAGAAAAGATTACCCTCAACCTTGGTAATCTGTAATAGAAGTAATCATGAAATAATCAGGCAGATAATGAACAAACTGAAATTCTGGGCTTTTAAATATAATCCAAGTCAATTTACATTGTTTTACATGCTAATAACACAGGCACTTATGTTTAGTGGTACAAGACAATTCATTGTCATGCAGCAGCTGAATATCAAACAAGAACATACTAGTATCAGCTGAAAGGTTAGCATTATTATATTTCATTGCTGCATTGCTTATAATGCCCATCATATTGTCATTGCTTAAGACAGGGATTTGCATTACCTATTTGGGAAGCATCTGATTCATGGACCCAACCCTATCAAAATGCAGAAACAACTGTGAAATTTCACCACTCTCCTGTAAACTGTAGAAGTACAGAATTTTCATAAAGGTTAATAATGTATTGTTTTCAAGTCGTTAAAAATACCACCTTGAAATTTAAGGGGGTCAGATTTTCAGCACAAAAATTGTTAAGTGAGAAAGCTGTTGAAGCACTTCTAATTGTAATTACCTACTAATTGTAAGTGAACTAATTATGTGTATGGTGTACATGTGCACACCACCCACAAATTATGCACTATATTATTTAAGACCTTGCAAAGTTTTGAAAGAATTTTTATTTTTAGGAACGACAGCAGTGTTGAATTTTATGATGGCACAAATGTCAAGAATAAATTGAAACATGTACGTTTAATTACCATAAATTGTGGAGCTAATGGTAAATGCCACATTTAAATGCTTTCCTCTCATGTTTATGGAAAGGATATAATACTTGTCTCATATCTGGGAACAAAGTATTAGTAAAAAACCATCTGTCTGTATTGCTGTATCTTCATGACCAAAACCAAATCGCAGCTATTGTAACAAATTGCACTACTATATATATATTTCATAATATATATATATAGTATTCATATTTCATAAAATGATTCATATCCTTATACATTATACTCCTTTTCATGCATTACACAAGAGAAAAAAAGGAATAATGAGCTTACATTCCAAACTATATAACTAACAAATTAAACTTAATTCCAATCCAGTTTGTAACCTCTTCTTTTCCTATTCCCTTATCCTACCCACATATAAAACCACCATACAACTCCCTCTAAATCACGGTTTATCTCTTAATACATCTTTTGAATCTTCCAATAGATTATTACTCATTCTTCTAACTTCTTTTCTGTTCATTCAGTCTTTATTGTTGTTCTATCTAATTCTGTACCTAAAAAAGAAAGCTAGATGGGGTTGCCTCTGATACTGGGGGCTAAAGAGGAAATCCCTTCAGCAAGAGGATAACCCTCCTCCCTATTACCAGAGGTCTTGGGGGAGCACACCCTCCACCTCCTTCCCATGCTCTCTGGCTATAACACTACTGCTTATACATTACTTTATGTACGTTCACTATATATTTACCTAGGGCTGCCAAGCCGCAGCGGGGGATCTGCACGTCTTCACAGGATCCCTGCCGCGGGAGACAGCGATATGCGTTGCACCGCTGTTGCCAGGATGTGACGCTACGCGTCGCTCTGGCAACGGGACTCCAAACAGCCCCGTTGCCAGAG
>NW_015168045.1:1824487-1826418 GCF_001447785.1 Gekko japonicus
GAATGCACAGGAACAGAGTTCTGGCTGGCTTCAGGGTTGGCTATAGCCACTACAGTCAAAACCTCTGCATGCGTGGCTACAGAGGGAAGGCCTAGAGAGCGACCCCCCCCCAGCGACTCTGAGGTGGGTGGGCCGGGGGCCCCTGGAAAGATTGGGGAGGCATTTAAATGCCTCACCATGCCTTCCCCAGCCTGTCCAAGGGCCGGCTTGCCCAGGCAAGCCAAGGGAAGGCATGGGGGTGTGGACTAATATGCTAACGAGCTGTATCGCCAGGGGTGTGACCTGATATGCTAATGAGTTTCTGCTGTTGGGTGTGTCTATTATGCTAATGAGTTCCTGCTGGGCTTTTTCTACCAAAAAAGCCCTGGCTCTCATCATAAGCTATGAAAGTTTTGCCATTTCAGTTGACCACTAAGTGGCCTAATGCAAGCCATCTGTATTGAATTCTATGTTATCTGAGAGCCTTGGCTGTGTCTCGCAGCTTCCTTCTTGTGATAATAATCTCAGCTGGGACATCAGCAAATAAAGAAACAGTTGTGTCTTCAAGGCGCAGACCCTCTTTTTCCCTCGCAATTTTAAAGATTTTGTTTTTGGTCTGTACCTCTGTGAACTCGATTAGAATATCTGGAGAGGCTTTTTTGGAGACGTTCAAATGGAAGGCAGATGTGATTATTCTTTCAGAGATCTCTGTTTCCCCTGCTGATTGAAGTATCTGTTGCAGCCATTTATTTAAAGGTGCAGTAAGGTCTTCAGTTTCAGAAAAGTTTAAAGAGACCCACGAAGTTTGGCCTTCCTTTCTCTCAATTTAATTTCTTGGAGCATAATTTTATTTTTTTGCCCATGCTTCAAAGTCTTTTACCTCTTTCAATTCGTTTGCTGCTTTCTTCACACTCTGGAATGCTGCTTCAGCTTTCCTCTCCGTAATCTGCAGTGTTGTAGTGAGTTTATCAAGTTTTTTATTTATAGGCTAAATTGTTTGTTTAAGCAGGGCAAATTCTTGTTTTAATTGCCCAACATCCTCACTCAGAATATATATTTTTTATTCCCTCTCCTAAAAAGGAGATAATTTTTTTGCTTTTACATTACAGAAAAATAGGGAAGGTATATAGCGGGACAAAGAAAAGTGTTGAGTGATGTTAGAAATTAGTATGTTAATCTTTTATTAGTAAAGTCAAAGTCAAAGTTTTCTTCATCAGTTGGATGATTTCGTTTCTTCTGTACCTTTCAAAATCGGTCAATTAATGTATTAGTAGTGTCCCTTTGGGGTTAGTATTATCTTTTAGTGCGCTTTCCGAACCAATCTTCAAGCATTGGGGTGCTTCCCTTTTTTGTCTCTCAGGAAATACTTTGGACTTCCAGCCGCTCCTTTGTCTTCCTCGTCTTTCACCTCTCCCTCTGAACTGCTGCTATCCTCGCTTGTTCCTGCCATCCATTTAGTGAGTTCTGCCTCATCCTCTGCGCTGGCGTGCTTCTTCAAAAAGTCATGAGCCTTGAAGATGGAATCAATCTTCTCTCTTCTGTCTTTAAACTTAAAGACAAGTCCTTCTGGCGCCAACCATTTGTAATTAATTTGATGATTTCTCAAGAACATGGTCAACCCTTTATATTCCTTCCTTTTCATTCTAATTTCAAATGGAACATCCTTCAAAATCTGAATAGTCTGGTCTCCAATTTTCAGAGGCGATGATGACGTTGCTTTTAAAATTTGATCTCTGAGACGTTGTTTGGTAAATTTCACGACCACTTCTGCTGGCAGATTATTTTTCTTTGTATAGTTGGAGTAGGCTCTATAAGCCAAGTCCATCTCTTCTTTTATTTTTTCCGCTTCACTGCCAGTCAGTGGTGCCAAAGCATTCGCCAAAATGTCTCTGAGGTCTTCCTTCTCACATTCTTTCAGCCCTTGAAAGTGGAGCGTCAAGTTTGATTTTTCC
>NW_015168045.1:1826466-1829771 GCF_001447785.1 Gekko japonicus
GAATATTATAAGCACTTTCCATGCTATCCAGCTTCTGGTTGATCTTCTGCAATTCAGCCAACAGAGGGTGCAGTATCTCACTTTCCTGCTGGCTTGCAGCAGCCCCTGCAGGGGAGGGGCTAAGACTGGAAGCAGCTCCTACCTTCTTTGTCTGCTTCTCCAGAAACTTTTTCGGCACTGCCATTTTCAGGTTTTGTTTACTTTTTAAAAGTTCGTGCTGCGCAGCTTGGGGATCCCTCCCTTCTCTTCGTTTTCAAGACACTCCCAAAAGGTAACAATTTTTTTTTCAAACTCCACTTCGCCCCCCTCCTTTCTGCTTTCAACAAGTCTCTTTCTTCAGTGGGGGGGATCCTCCCTCCTCCCTTTCGCTTTCCCGGGGGACGGAGTGCTTATATGCCGTTAACTTTAAATTCAATCTCCAACTCACGGTTAGCCGCTTATCACTTTCTTCATGCTTTAACTTCTTCGCTTCATCACTCAGTGACACCCGGTGCCGCGGCAAGAGCCATTGGGGCATGGGGTGAGCCTCAATTTCCGACCATCCAGCCGGTAAAGAGGCACAACCCCTGTGCGCCCCGGATCGGAGCCTCTCCCTGAGGCTCCTCAGGGTCTCCGCTTGGGCGGATTCCCTCTCTTTACCGTGCGTGGGCGAGTCACCTTTGGGAGCTCCCGAAGAAGTGACCGCCATTCACAGAGATCAAACCGGAAGCCCCCACTCAGAATATTTATCTCATTTTTAATTTTGTCTTTTATCTCTGTCAAGGCATGCAGAATCATAGACCGATAACCTGTGTCAGAGTTGCTTCCTCCCGTAGCCATTTCCTCTGGCAGAGATATCTCTTGGTCTTCTTCTGAGTCTTCAGAGTCTATATTTGTTTTCTTTGGGGGTCTGTAGGGGAATTTTTTGCTCCCTTCTTCGCTGTAGTCCTTCCCATAGCCGGCAATAAAGTTTGTTTCTTAATTGGCTTTGTTCTTTGGAAGCAATTTTGCTATTTTCAGAGGGAATGGCAGGAGCGTGGGAGGGATGCAGCCAGCCGGAAGCTCAGCCACCATGCCCCCCCCAATTGCACTACTTTTAATTGGTCTGATATGTTACATATGCGCAATGGATCTTGGTGTCTGTAAGACAGCTTCTGGAACATCTGTTCTTCAGAATTTACACTAATAATATAGTGATAGGGAAAGTAAATAAAGGGTTTAGTTTAGAAATTTTATGTTAGTGCCCTGTCTTCTACTTTTTCTTTCATTGTAAGGACCATGTATTTCCTGGGTCCAAATTAACTCCTTGCTTGATCCATACACCTCCTTCATGTGATTGAACACAGATTACTCATACCCCCCTACAACTCTTTCTTCCTAGTTGTCTATGCAATTGAGTCCATCTAGTGCATTGTTTCTAAACCTTAGTGCCACTCCTTAGCCTTTACATGCTTCATGTCTTGACTCTTTCCTGGTCCGGGTCTTTTTGCCCTGCCTCCCTTGTGCTTCATACTGCCAGTCTGTCCTCAGCCTCTGATTCAGGATGGAGTGACATACATTCAACTCACGCAAGTCTATGCTACCAGAAGTATTGGTGGACTTTAATTGGCTATACCTGAGGCCTATCATATACAACAATAATATACATATAAATATATAAGGATACAACATCTGGCCTTATATTGCATATGTATTTAACATCTTATGTTAAATTTTTTTTTTGAATGTATGTCAAGTTTGTATTTTGGATTGTGACCACTGAGGAAGGCCCTTTGGGGCCGAAACGTATTTGGTTCAGTTGCACAGCACTAACCCATCTATGTATGAATGTTGAGAATTTTTTTATGTCTGAATGTGAATATTTTTAATGAGTCTAATTTTTTAAAAAATGTGTACACCTGAATAAATTTTGTATGTTTATAATATTTAGTGCAGTCTTTAATCCACCTACTCAGTGTAGCTGTGGATACCTGTGCCCCCATGGAAGATTTCCTGAAAGACACAAACAAGGCTTCAGATTTCCTGCACTGCCGGGTTCTATCAATATAAAAACTAAGAGTCCGTCTAACATCCAAACAATGTAGCTCTTTCTCTTTGTCATGAACAGGATTTGGACAAAATTTTGGCAACTTTATTTCCTCTGATCTGTGAAAAATCGAATTTATCTTAGGTAGGAATGCTGGATCCGGTCTTAACACCACCTTATCTCTATGGAACACACATAAGTCCCTGTCGACCGATAAAGCCCTCAGCTTCGACACCCGCCGAGCCAAGGTAATTCCCACTAGGAACAGTGTTTTAAATGTGAGTTCCTTAAGTGGGCACGTGGCCAATGGTTCAAAAGGCGCTCTGCACAACACTTTCAGTACCTTATTCAGGTTCCACGTGAGGAATCTATGTACTGTGGGAGGGTTAATCAAAGAAGCCCCTCTCAGGAATCTTTTCACATGATGGTGACGTGACAATGATTTACCTGCCTTGACACCCTGTACAGTCGAAATGGCTGAGGCCTGTCTTCTGAGTGTACTCGTACTTAGACCCTTATCCAAGCCCTCCTGCAGAAAACATAAAATGCCTTTTATCGATACCTTAAAAGGATTCAACTTGTTCTTCAGACACCACGCCTGAAACACCCGCCAGGTAGCATTATATACCCTGTTAGTGGATGTTTTCCTAGACACTAATATGGTTTTAACTACGCCCTAAGAAAACCCCAGGGCTGTCAAACTTTCCCGCTCAATCGCCAGGCTGAACATCCCTGGTTGTGGATGCAATACTACTCCCTGCCGTAGTAAGTCTGTCCGGAGAGTAAGTCTCCACGGATCCTGAGTGGACAATGCTCAGAGCTCCAAAAACCAGGCCCGTCGTGGCCACCATGGGGTCACAACCACCACTTCCGCTCGTTGCTGGTGAATCTTTTGCAGAGTCCTGGATAAGATTTGAATTGGGGGAAATGCGTACAATAGCCCTGGAGGCCAAACGCTGTTTAAGGTGTCTGTTCCTAAGGCTCCCTAGCTTACTGTCCTGGAAAAGAAGGGTTGAACTTGTCGGTTCTGAGCTGTCGCAAATAAGTCCGTCAACATCTCGCCAAACCTGTGACCTATCTGAAGGAACACTTCCCTGTTGAGTTCCCACTCGGATTGGTCCAGCCGTGTTCGACTTAACCAATCCGCTAAGACATTGTCCTTCCCGGCGACATGTGTCGCTCTGATGGACGATAGATGAGTCTCTGCCCAGAGCAACCGTTCCGATGCCTCCTTGTGTAGGGACCATACCTTGGTTCCCCCTTGACAGTTCACATAAGCCTTGGTTGTAGTGTTGTCCAT
>NW_015168045.1:1830218-1832702 GCF_001447785.1 Gekko japonicus
GGGAGAGCCCTGTACTGGTAATGTCGCCCCGCATAAGCGAATCTCAGGAACTTCCGATGTTCCAAATGAATTGGAACGTGCAGATAAGCCTCGGATAGGTCTATAGAAGCTAGAAAATCCCCTTTCTGAATGGTTGGTAAAATGGAACGCAAGGTTTCCATCTGGAATTTCCTGTCCCGAACATGTTTGTTCAGTCTCTTGAGGTCCAAAATTGCCCTGGTGTCCCCATTTCTCTTTGGGACCAAAAAGAATATCGAGTATACTCCCTGACCTTTTTGTATCTGTGGGACCAACTCTATTGCCCCTATATCCAACAAATGTTGGATTGCTGCTATCATTTGGAGATGTTTTACAGTGTGCCTGTGTTTCGCTATTTTTATCAATCTGACTGGGGGTGTGGAAGAAAACTCCAGCCTGTAGCCGTTGTTCACTATGTCTAGGGTTCACTATGTCTAGGACCCAACGGTCCGTGATTGTCCTGTTCCACTGGGTGGCAAATTGCTGTAACCTTTCCCCAATACCTGAGTGTCTCTTTTTGGGAAGATAGTCATGCTGAAGCCCCTTTTTTGGGGTTCCTGTTGCCTTATTTATTTATTTCAACTTTCTATCCCGCTCACCCCCCTAAGGGGCTCTGAGCGGCTTACAATTCTAATTCCGAAACGATCCTAATCTAGGGCCACATGTATGTCGGGGAGGTGAGATTCCTACCAGGCACCCTTGTTCTGTAGCAGATCTTCTTCCTTGTGAGGGGACAGTTCGGCGGCGACCCTTCTTCGGCGCTGGTCTTCATTGTTCCACCTCTCTGGCTGTCGTAACTCCGGCTGGCGTTACTCCGCCTCCAGGCCAGGACCACTTTGTGCTTCTGCGCATGCTCGCAGCGGCCTCCGTCCAAGTCAGGCTCCAGCCTGCCGCATCGCTCCACCTCCGCGCCTAGTTGGTCTGGCCTCCTTCATCCATTGCCTTGTCTCACCAGCCACCATTTTTCTCCACTGCCGCCACTCATTGCTCATTGTTCTCCGCTTTCCGCTGTCGCCGCTACAACCGAGGTGGGTGCCCCCCTGCTCTAATAGCAGGTCCCCATTTTATCTACTTGCCCTTTAACGGGCTTTCGAACCGCTGGGTCGATGGGAGCTGGGACATAGGGCCAGGAGCTCACCCTGACCGTGGTGGGGGATCGAACAGTCGGAGCTGTTCGCCCAGATGTTTTAAAGCTTTAGGTTTTGCCGGCTGCTCTCATTCAGCCTTTATAATATTAAAAAAGGAAGCTGGAAGAGGGAGCCCTGGCTGTACCTTGGAGACTTTAGGCATTAAATTACCTGTTCCTCTACCACTTTAGGTTTGGATGAAAGATGCAGGGTTCGCAAAACCTTAGGTATTAGTTTAGAATAACATTCCTGAGGAAATATCTGGACTGTACAGGTGGCCTAATTTTCTCCTCTTCCTCGGATAATTCTCCTTCCTTCCTTTCAGAGGAAGAATCTGAAGACTGGGACACCAACTCCTTGTGTCCCATCTGGTTACTAAATTTAACAGAAGAAAAAAGATCTTTCCTGCCTTTGTGGCTGGGAGGAGAGACAGAACTGCTACATGAAAAAACTTCACATGTTTTTGACCTCTTAAGGGATCTGGTTTTACCTGGCCAAGTCTTAGAGGAACCTGCTCCCTGAAGGGTGTCTACCATATCCTTAAAACCCTTCCTCATTTCAGACCTAAACCAGTCCATCAGTTCAGTCTTTTCTTGTTCCCTAGGATCCAAATATGTCTGAACTGCGTCTTGACTGGCCAGTGAGACAGACAACCTGGGGAAACTGAGTTCACTCAGAGAACTATCTCTGTCTGGAGAAGCCTGCCTTCTAGCTTGATCAGCCATCTTGTACTAATCTGTGGAGGAAAACAAAAGTGAAACTTTCTGTGAAACTTTCTGTGGAGGAAAACGAAAATGAAACTTTTCAGGCTGAGTCAAATGGTCTCAATTTTAGCTCTCCAAAAGAGTAACTTCATATACACTTGTGAAGAGACCAAGACTCTGAGGGCTCAGACTGATAACCATTCATAAGGCCCTTACTGAGAAAGTCCCCTGTCCTTTTAACACCCTCAAACATGGGGTGCCCAAGGTAAGCCAGCCGCCTTCCTCCTTTTCTGCTGAGTTCCCAAATGACCAGTCTCTGCTTGGTCTAAAAACATAGGCTCCAGGACTGCCATGGTCAAGCCCTGTGCCATGGCGGTCTTCGTTCCCCAAGGCTCCAATCCCACTGGGAAGGCTTTCAGGGCCCCCTCAAACTCACCACCTCCTTTGGAAATGGCTATTTCGGTTCTTTGCGTTGGAGCGATCCACTGCCTCAGCGTGGGTAAGAACATAAGAACATAAGAGATGCCAATGTTGGATCAGGCCAAAGGCTCATCCAGTCCAACACTCTGTATCACACAGTGGCCAGAAATACCAGTGCCATCAGGAGGTCCACCAGTGGGGCCAGGACATTAGAA
>NW_015168045.1:1832930-1851838 GCF_001447785.1 Gekko japonicus
AGAAGCCATCCCACTGTCCCCCCCCCCAAGCACCAAGATGACAGAGCATCACTTGCCCCAGAGTCCCTATCTATACCTTGTGGCTAATAGCCAATGATGGACCTCTGCTCCATATGCTTATCTAATTCCCTTTTGAAGCTGTCCATGCTTGTAGCTGCCACCACTTCCTGTGGCAGTGAATTCCAAGTGTTAATCACTCTTTGGGTGAAGAAGTACTTCCTTTTATCCGTTCTAACCCGACCGCTCAGCAATTTCATGGAATGCCCACGAGTTCTTGTATTGTGAGAAAGGGAGAAAAGTACCTCTTTCTCTACCTGCTCTTTCCCATGCATAATCTTATAAACCTCAATCATGTCACCCCTCAGTCGTCGTTTCTCCAACCTAAAGAAATGACAGTTTCTTTTGAAAAGAGCACAGCTGCCTTTATTTTTCCTGGATTGACAAGGCCAGAATGAGTGGAACTCAGATAATACGTGGCACGTGTCCACCCCCATCCTTATTTGCTTTTTCTTCCTGAAATCCTAGGCGCTCGAAACGACCGCTACTGGAGCACATCCTGCTGGTAAGCAGGGCCGGCAAGAACTGGGGAAGGGATCAAAGATCGAAGCCAACCCTGCAGGAAGGGGCGGATTTTATCCCAATAGTACAGACTGTCCCACTATCTGAACCACCGGAAAATGTATTTAATTGTATTTATACCCCACCCTCCCCGCAAATGGGCTCAGATTTTACAGATCATATAGTAGGAATTTACTAAACAGAACAGCTATGATCTATGTGTCCACAGAAAATCAAGTGACTTAGTCCCTATGGGTAAAATGTTGCAGGCTGAACTCAGGATGACCAAGATAGTTTTCATGAGGAACAACTGAAATAAAAGCTGCTTTGCTTGGCCACAAAAAAATGGAGATGATTCTATTAAAAATAATAGGAGGCAACTACCATGTAGGAATTTAGATCAAGTCATCTCTGTGTATACCTTGCTGATACTTAGTCAATACTAGATTATAACGTTGTGAAGTGTCATAGAACAAAGTCATCTGGAGAGCACAGCTGCTTTTCTTTTTCCTGGATTGACAAGGCCAGAATGAGTGGAACTCAGATAATACGTGGCACGTGTCCACCCCCATCCTTATTTGCTCACTTCCTTTTGCTCAGTTCTCTCAAGAAACACTGTTTAATATAGAACGGGAAGGGAAGACTCAGTCCTAGCAAACATCTTTATGAAATTGCCCTAGCCGTATCTCTGGTGTTCATTTTATTCCGGTACATGTAATCCTATGAAACTGATTTATATTGATTTTCAAAGCATTTGCTGTGTACTCAAATTTTGCTTTCAATTTGTAACTGAAAAAAGCAATGGCTATACCTAATCTTGAAAGGAAAAGCCTAGATGAGCCCTTTTGGGGGGCTTTGTGTAGTTTTTTAGAAAGAATAGAAACTGATTTTGTCCGTGCAATTTATTTAGCGCAAAATGTTAAACATAAACTAAAACGTTTTCTTGAATGAAATCTCTCTGGATGGATACAGACATGTAATAGTATTACAGGTGTGGGGCTGCTCTGGTAGGCACTCTGACTGCATCCAAATGTGCCTTTCTATTTCAGTGTCAATCTCTGAGGGAAAACCAGGTCCATACATTTTAAACAAAGCTGGCTGTGCACAGTGCTGATTGGCTCCTGCATTTAAAATGCAAAGAATGCCCTCCTTTATAAAAAAATACCTAAAAATCTAAGCATGACTGAAGAGATAAAGATGGTGTGTTAAAAAAGGTGGACACCCAAATCTTGGGCAGTGGAATAAAACTGATAGCTGATGTAGCATTAAGTTTCCTGTGATGTGTATGTCATTTCAGTTGCAAAATAAGGATGAAGTCAAGCTCACTCTGTGGCTCATGACACCCTAGATTTTTATTTAAACCAGAGCCAACTGCAGCCTCAAATATGTTAAACATGAACTAGAAATCAAAGATGAAGATAGTTGCAGAAAAAGCCATGGTGTTGATGTAAATTACTCTTCTGGAGATTTGAGACTTAGGCATTTTTAATAGACATTCTGAAAGTATAGAAAGCAAGAAAATAAATAGAAAATGTCACTAAATATGTTGTGGGAAGTGTATATTAAACTGAGACAGTGCATAAACAATAGTGATTGGGTGAATTCACACAAAGATATGTGCCAAAATGGACAGCATAAACAGAGAAATTTGCACATTGTACCGTTAATGTGCATAATTTTCACTTACACTATTGGGATATAGGGAATCTTTCAAATGAAGGGACATTCTCCAACAACATGTGAAGACTATGCATATTAACGAGCCAATGTAAAAAAAACCCAACACTGATGTTTTTCTATGCCTTGGTGTGAATCTGTATTAGTGCTGGTATTTCAGTACTCAGTGCACAATTACAGTCACAATAAAGCTCTTAAAATTGGACAGTTTTTAAAACCAGGTTTCCATTACTACATAATATAACTTATGCACAATGAAGAAAAAGGAAACAAAAGGGAATCTATTTGAATGTTCTAACAAGATGGGAATCTTCCTGTACAAAAGCTGTGATTTGCAGGATGGTGGACCTCTTGATATAGTTAAATTGTAACTGATTACAACTATGTGGTCAGTCCAGAAACGCATTATATAAATATTCAACTTTTAAAAAATTAGTAACATGATCTACAATATTAGTTCAGCCGTAATATTACAAGAAAAAATATTACAAAAGTTACATGACAAACAATACAAGTAGGAAAGAAGAGATAGTAAGTCATTTTATAAAAATGTTTCTGCAACATTAAAAAATTTAGATGTTCCAAGATGAAATGTTCTGGATAGAGAAGTCCCTTCTACCCATGCTACCATTTTGCATTCTTGCTTTGACTTGAGTTAGTTATGAACACTTTTTATTTTCTCCACACTTGTGCAAGCAATGCTCTTTTTGTTTCCCTGTTTCCTTTCAATTGCTTAACTTGAACAATGACCAAACAAATATCAATAAAACCTTTGAACAATGAGGAAAAACTAATCTTAAATTTAGTTTAGTGTAATATTCATGTCTACTTAAAATAAAAAATAATAGCTTCATAATTCTAATAGCATAATGCCCCCTTTAATACTATTTAAATAAGAATGCATCTCTTGCAAAACTGAGACAAGTAAACATTAGTAAATGCAAAGAAAATAACACCTGAATACAAAGTATTTTGAAGAGAATTCGTGTCTTATGTATGAAAGGAAGCATATTTTCAGACTTTATATTAGTTAGACCTCAGACAGAGTTGCAAACTACTGCTGGCTTTCAGAGGGCACTTGTTCAGAAATAATGCAATCAGCCTCATACTTTTTCTTCAGCCCCTTCAGGTATATTCTCAAGCTGTCTTGATCCAATCGGGAGTTGCGTGCAGTTTGTACCAATCTACTTCCTAAGTGATATATAGCCCGTTCCTTTAATGTTTCTGGAGTACTTCTTTGTTGCTGCTGTGATAATGACATACGTATATTACAGTCTGAACTTTTCTGTGACTTTCATTAGGCAAAATTACCCTATGATACTCTCATGTCAATTGAATAAAGTATGGCTTACATAAAAACTAAGACAGAAAACATGAGTTCAAACTCCAGTTTCGCTCAAATAATGGGAATACAGGAGTATGTGTTGGGGTAATATCAGGGACTGCAACGGGTGATTAATTGTTCCTGCGCCTCTGATTCTCCAGAAGGATAGATAGAGCTATGGTCCCTCTTTCCATTCTAGATCAAGACTGTTAATCAGAGCAACCAGTGCCATTTTCCATCCCAAATCTGCCTTGATCCCTGACTGGTATGGGCCAAGAAAATCCATCTCAAACAAGAATTTCTGGAGCTGCCTGATGCTGCTTCTTGATGAACTTACTCAAAAACTGAAATCTGGAATTAGGTTTGTAGTCATTAAGATCAGTAAGAACTAAGGATGAAAAAAGATTAAGGAACAATGTCAAATCACAGCCTCATTTAACTCATTAGAAAATATTCCCTCTAAATGATCTGTTCACTATTGCTGTCAAGAATAGGTAAAGGCTAAGGTTTTACTGGACACAATGGCCAAGATTCATGGGAATAACTGGCAACTACAGTACAAATCTCCAAGAATCCTGTCCTCTTCCTTCAGCGACAACAGAATAAAATTAATTATCAAAACTGGATAAGCAGATAAACTGGACATACTACCTTCCTGCACAAATGGTGGAGTCTAAATTGGATCATATATGAACAATGTTATTTCCAGTGTTTCATGAAATGATCACAGGTCCTTCTGTTTTGGAGTAGACAGATTTAACAATCCTTTTAGTATGTGAATATCTCAGTAGAAGAGACAACAGCATTTTCACTGCCCCCTCTTCCTCCTTCTCTGTCACCACTGCCTCTTAGATCCCACCTTCCTGACATCTCCACCTACTACCCCTGTGAGGCAAAGCACCTCCTGGCCTCCCCTAAAGGGTTAATGTGAATAGTAATAGGCCTGGTCCATACAGCAGGTGTTACTAATTGGTCTCTTGGCCTACATGGCTTTTATCATCTTCAAGGCCAGAGATGGAAGTATGATGATTGGCTTCTCATGAGAACTTGTAGTCTGTGTGATGGGAAGGTAAGGACCATAGGTGATGAGGTAATTTTCTAGAGGCTTCTCCTGAAAATGCATCCTGACTGGATATCATCCTCAACCAGTTTGGTGTAGTGGTTAAGAATGGCAGATTCTAATCTGGAGAAGCAGGTTTGATTCGCCACTCCTCAATATGCAGCTGCTTGAGTCAGTCAAAGTTCTCTGAAAGCTGTTTCCTCAAGAGCAGTTCTCTCAGACCTCTCATAGCCCCACCTACCACACAGGGTGTCTGTTGTGGGGAGGGGAAGGGAAGGAGATTGTAAGCCGCTCTGAGACTCCTTTGGTTAGTGAAGGGTGGGGTATAAATCCAATCTCTTCTTCTCTCACCTGATATTGCTGGGCCCAAAAACTATAATTGAACTAAGGCCCTGAAGAAGAGAGACCAGCTGGGATTTAGATAGACAAGAGGCCTGATCTGTGACCTGCTTGAATTGCAATTGCTAGCAATGTAGAGAACGCTTTAGCTTTGACCTTTGATTATTAATTTAAGGTTTATGCCATCTAATGCAAATTCTAAAAAGTGTTAGTTGAGCTAGTTTTTCTTGTTTTCTTGCTACATGATTTTAGAACAATGTGTTGGCTATAGAATAAATTTTTGTACTGACAGAAATTGAAACAAACTTTATAAATATTTTTAAAAATTAAACAACGGTCTGGTTACTTGTGTACAACCACCCTAGGAATCCACGGGCTTCAGCCTTGGGACTCCTTGACAACCTTCAATCAGCATTGCCACTGCCTTCTCACATTCCTTGCCCCCAACCCTGCTCTTGTCATTTTCTCTGCCTCCCCTTGGCCACACCTTAATTTTATTTTAAATGCATGGATTTATGGGGTTGCTAGGCAACCTTGTACTGCCAATTGTGACCTGGCAAGATCTCACTGTAGTTGTTTTTGGAAGTTTGATGTCTGTATGAATACACATATTGTTTTTCCATAGTGAGGGAAAAATTTCTAGCCTTCTCTCTGGCAGTATCCATATGTTGGAACATCTTGCCAACAGAAATGTGTTTGGCTATGTCTTTCCTGGAGTTACAGTAGTCAGTTGAAACTCAGCTTTTATGAAAGCATTCTGTAGTCTGAGTACAGCCATCTAAAATTATTATTTACTGTTATTTCAGTGGCTGTGTTTTAATATAACTTACTTAGTAGCTTTGTTTAAACTTGTGACTTGGATTTTTTTAAAAAAATCTGTGATTTGCTGTTTTAGTGGTATGTGTTGCTTTTTTTTTTGCTGTCAAGTCACAGTTGACTTATGGCAACCCCATAGGGTTTTCAAGGCAAGAGATATTCAGAGGTGGTTTGCCTGCCTCTGTGTAGCAACCCCGGTATTCCTTGGTGGTCTCCCATCCAAATACTAACTAGGGTCAACCCTGCTTAGCTTCCAAGACTGGTAGAGAATATGGTATATAAATTTCAAAATTAGTATATTTTGGCAGCACTAATTCTATGTAAAGGTATTTGGAATAAAGGTATGAGACAATTCTAAGGAGAGTTGAAACCTTCTAAGTCAATTGAAATTAGTGAACTTTAACACTAATTCTACTGATTTCAATTGATGTAGTGTTGCCCTACAAGGAGCTTATAATGCTCCTATGGACTTGTGAGCCATAACTAATAACTGGACTGTGCAATGAGTGTGCCAAGGGAATAGACTGTATGGTGACGACAAGCTGATGCCAACCGCCTGGACTGTGAACATGCGCCCAGTTGAGGGAAGCCTCCTCCTAAGACGATGTGCCAGACCAAGGATGGATCCATGGGTAAACTGCCACCTCTCTCACCTGCAACCTAACAGCATGCAGGCACATCTTCACCCCCCCCTTCGCCAGATACCGCACATATGCTGCCCAGTATAACAAAACTGCTTGCATAAAGGGATTAGCCAGCTGACACACCATCCCTGCCAAGTCCATCACCCAGAGAGATCATCGGGCCATCAACACTAATGACCCTGCTGCTATTGTCTTCTAAAGGTGTCACTGTTAGTAGTAATTGAATCAATATTGCCCAACCATTAGCCCTACCGTCCTCCTACAACTAGTTTTTGCCTAGCAGCTTCCTGGGGACAGAAGAAGGGAAGTGGCCAGTAAAGCCCACCCCCCCGTCCAAATAGTATATAAAAGAGCAGGATCAGCCATGCTCTCTCTCTCTCTTCCTCTATACCTGACCCCCACCTATCTTGCTGATTCTCGGTGTAGCACGCCATGTATTCTGCTGGTTCAGAATACGACCCTTCTCCCTTATAGTCTCCTTTCCTCTTTTTCGCTGTAGGATCACTTCATCTCTTCAGGACAGGTACGTCCTGCTCATGTGAATGTCACTGTACCTTTTCATCTATATTTCCTAGTACTGTATTGCTTGAG
Source organism: Gekko japonicus (assembly GCF_001447785.1). Classification (NCBI taxonomy): domain Eukaryota; kingdom Metazoa; phylum Chordata; class Lepidosauria; order Squamata; family Gekkonidae; genus Gekko; species Gekko japonicus. The sequence continues at coordinate 1,839,940 of NW_015168045.1, forward strand.
TGTGTGACTGTGTTTATTTGTATGTGTGCATATTCCCCAGTAAAGAAACCAATTCTTTAAGACTTGGTCTCTGCGTCTATTTCTGGGATTACTGAAAAGGGTGGGACTCCTGTATAAAAAGGTTATTGCTCCCTATTTGCCAATTGCCATTTAAAATATTCAAATTCCCCATCTTTGTTAATAAAAACAGCAATTTGGCTAACATTACAAGATTTTAACTCATGAAAAGGCAACTCACGTCCTTGGGAAAACACATTTGCACTCACACAGCCAGCAATGAGGAGCTTTTTGTAAGAAAATAGTATACTAGACAAAGATAACCCAATGGATGTGAATCTACTTCAATAAAATAAGTTCCCCCCCCCAATTACTTCTGCCTTGTGTGTTTGCTGTGTTCCCACTCACGCTTCATTGATGCGTAACTCTGCTAACTATATAAAATCATAAATTCCCCATACTTAAAAGTATATAATTTTGCTTAGGATTGTATTGTAAGAACTACAGGATAACATGCCTGAGATGCATGCTATTACTACATACCAAAATTTGTCTAGCAATAAGTATTATAATCTCTCTTGCATCCAATATTATTGATGGAGGAAGAGAAGAGACCTCGGCAGCTTTTAACCCTAAATATAAAGAAAAAACAGTTATTTATAGTCAAAGATAGGCAATTATTCAAATCAAAATGTTTGTCTGGCCTAGGACCAACATAATACTAAATATGATTTTTAAACCAAATTAGCTATTGACTAGCATGAGTTACAGAGACCGTATCATAATTAAAAGTCCTTCACTGGCTACCTATCTATTTTTAAAATCAAAGTACTGGTTTTAACCTTGAAAGCCTGAAGCAGTCTGGCCTCAGGACCTTATCAGTGTTTACATTCCCCTTAAATTCATGGATTTATTTAAATTTAATTATGAGAAAATGTATAAAGAAGTTCAGTCATTTTTTAAATCAATGGCATAAATTAAAATTAACATTAGCTGATCGTTTACACCTATTGAAATTATTTATTTTGCCAAAATTTCTTTTTTTGTTTAGGGACCTCCCTTTGGATATTTCATTGAATATTATATCCAAATGGCAAGCATCACTAAATAAAAATTTTGGGGTTCACAAAACATCTAGGATCTCTGCCACTATTTTATACAAACACCCCAAAGGAGGAGGTTTTGCATTCCTGAATGTCTTACATTATTATTATGCAGCTGTTTTAATAAACCTTATACATATGTCCTTGGAAGACTGTTCATTGGCATCTTTAACATATCCTCTCACTCTGGCTGAATTTTGCTGGAATTCTAAACTGAATAGATCAGCATGTCTTTACTTGACCCCATTAATGGAAAATATGCTTAAGGTATGGGATAAATTGCGGTCAAAATTATTATTGGACATTTCTCCATATGCCACTTTTCTTAACCAATCTTGGTTTAAACCTGGACAAGATCCTGGGACTCATTTGTTTTGGAGATCTGTTAACCTGACTAGATTGATAGATTTATTCCAGAAAAGTAAACCACTATCTAAAGACCAAATTGAAACAAAAATAAACTGTGCTACCCCATGGTTTAAATATCACCAATTATATGAAGAAGAAGAGGAAGCCTCTAAGCCAATAAAAGCATCATTGTCACGTTCATTATCTCTATTTGAACAAATTCTTAAAGCACAATCTGGTTCACTAACAGGTCTTTTGTCTCGTATATATCGTTTATCAGGTTCAGTTCCAACACTTTCTCCAGTTTCAGCCCATATGCAAAATAGATGGATTCAAAATTGCCAATCTAGATTGAATACAGGTGATTGGCCTAGTATTTGGAGGGCTCACAGTAATCTATTCTCCTATTTTCTCTATTCATTATCAATATTTTAAATTGGCTCATAGATGGTACTTATCTTTTAGAATATTGGCCTGGCCTACAAGTAAATAAAATGGACTCTGAAAGGCTGGCCATATTGTTAACAGCTGCTAAACTTTTACTTGCAGCAAAGTGGAAAGATTCTTCAACACCCACAATTGAACAATGGGCCATTACATTGTGGGACCTTTTACAATGGGAAAAATTACCAATGCATCAACTTCCACTGAGTTCTGTAGACATCAGAAATTTATTACACTGTGGTCTCCTATGGTTGAATATTTGTCTACAACAAAGCTATTCCCCTCTAATCCTTATTATCGTAAAGTGTTATTTCTAATAATCTTTTCTATACAAAATGTTTTATATTATTGGACAATGATAAGTTTTTTGTATTTTAATAAAAATATATATTAAAAAAGGACCTTATCAGGATACATCTGCTCCCATATGAACCCCTATGGGCTTTAAGATCTTCACACAGGCACTGCTCTGTGTCTCTCTGCCATTGGAGACGTAAGTGGCCTTTTCAGTTATAATGTCTCTCTTGTGGAACTGTCTTCCCTAAAAAGCCTAGCACCAAACTTTGTGACTTTCTAACACCATGCATTTTAGTTATGCTGTATGGTCTTTTTACAGATTTTAGCTGTGATTAGTTGCCATCCCTCTCTTTATACTGTATTGCTGGTGCTTGTGAATTTTTAAACATCTCTGTTTTTTGAATTTTTTTATGTTGGATTCTGCTACCTTTATTCATTTTTAGTAATATTTGCTAATTTTATTAATTGTTATTAATTGGTTGCTACAGTTTTATTGTATTTATTGTATTATATAATTTGTGGAAACCATCTCAGGGTGTGGTATATAATTGTTCTTATTATGCAAACAAAAAAATTAAATGAAAGATCAGAAGTGGGCCAGGAGCTCATGCACTTCCTCTCGCCAGTATGAATTCTATGCCTCAGTCAGCTTCAACCACGGTTTAGCATCTAATAGTACGATGTAATTTAGATAATTTAAGGAAGCGTATTTTTATTAATTGTTCTGATTGACAGCTGATGTTGATATTGTGTGATTCAGATGGATCAGCATTCACTGTAATTCTCACCCCAAACTGATTTGGGAAAATAATTGTTTAGTGGGAGACATAAGAAGGTGAACACTGTAACCCGTGCATCTTCCTTCAGTATTTCAAAGATTCCTCAAAAAGAAAATTGAGAGAGACCAGACATTAAAAAATGAAGTATCTTGCAAACTGGAAAGCAGCTTCCAGTAATAACATGTAGTTCCAGCTGAGCAAAGATCAACCCTGCGCACAGCCCCATCTGTTGGATAGCCCCTCTGCATGCAGACCACTTCTCAGAATGCAATCTGCAAATGGAAGGCCATTTCCATATACAAATCACATCTTTGTGGATTAGACTTCTATGTACTCTTACAATATATGTAAATTTCAGTAAAGTTTAACAATCAATATTATACATAACCATAATTCTTTTCCTCTGTGTGTCCTTTAGAAAGAATATAAGTATAAGCAATTTTCTCCATATCTCCAAAACTTCTTCTCACATGCTGCACTTCAAAGTAGTTGTTTTCCACATTAGGATACAAAATATCAATATGACATAATTCCAAAAAATGCGTAGCGAAGAGTGTAAATGCCTAAATCATGAAACAAAAAAATGACATCAACTAGATATTATTGGAACGAATGGATAATAATCTTTTACATCAAAGTCTGAAAGTAAACATTTCAGGCATCTATTGATTAAAAACTTTAATAATACCTTTAATTTCAGAAGATATTCACAGACTGCATAACATATGCCAATGCCTTCTTCAGTACTGGTACCTCTTCCAAGTTCATCAATTATGATAAGTGATCTGTCATTAGCATTTTGTATGATATATGATATCTAGAGAAAAAGACATCAGATTTCATCACTAGCACTAAATCTGAGGACAAAATCTGTTAATAAGAGTTTTCATTTCTTGACTGAAATTGAGTCCGCAAATCTGTTTTAGTAACATTTAACTAGTTGCTAGTTAAAAAACAGAACATCTGTCAATACAAACAGCCCAGTCAAGGAGCTTCTTATATGAACAGCAGATTCAATAAGTGCACAGAGCTCTTACATGCACCAGGCCATCACTATTAAAAAATCAGAATTGCCACATATATACCACCCTCAGAAATACCAGTTCACTTCCTTGTCAGATGAACCAGAAGCCTGATGGCAGCTATACCCATTCCTGAAGCAATAATGTGTGGGGCATACAGCCATCATCAGCTTAATTCAAGTAATACAGGAAGCAATATGTTAAAATTTTAAGAGTTACCAGGCTCATAATTAGTATGGTTTGTTCATTCTTTTATTGGCTATTTGTAGGTGGCAATATCCAGGCTCCTGGAAACCGTTATCCTGAACCACCTCATTTCAGATTAGACCTGAAGCACTGTTGGCTAATAATAATGGTACTTTTTGTTCCAGAGCTACAGATGGAGTGCAGATCTCCTCTGTGGCACATAGCATCTTGGCCCACAATAGTTTATTGCTCTGATCACATCCAGATTGGTCTGTTGCAATGCACTGTAAGGGGTGCTGCTTATGAAGGCTATTCAGAAGCTTCAGATGTCCCAAAATGCAGCAGTTAGGTTGTGAGCAGGTGTAATTACAGCACCACATATTGCCAATTTTAAAAGCTTTACATACAGTGTTGAACTATATTAGAAATCATATGTACCACATTAGACCCATGTCTCTATGCCCTCAGCTTCTGAAGATAAGTGGGTATGTGTAATGTATTAAATAGCTGCCATTGAATGCATAACTGTATGTGAACAATATAATTGAAATGCCATGTAAAGCTTCGTCCTGGGCTAGGATCCAAATCTATCCAATCACATTGCTAGCCCAGGAAGAACCAACCAATCACTTGTCAGCAAGCTCCCTGAGTGGGAACGTCCGTGATTGGTCCTTATGCATACAACCTTATTGGTTGGTAAATGTACAGTAGGCGTGGCTACAGTAGCCGGGAGAGTTTAAAAGCAGAACAGCTGCAATGTAAAAGCTGTTCCGGCTATCAGATGTTGATCCATGTTGGAGTTGTGTTCGAGTTGATGAATAAAGCTGAATGTTTGCTGAATCACTCTGCGACTACTTTGTTCGGCGAGCGACTTAACAGTATGCATCAGAGACTGGAGAATTTGCTTAACCTGGTGAATTCCACTTGTTCACCAATAGTCAAGAGCATGGGTGTGCTTTCTGTGTTCTCTGACCACTAGGAGATGAGTTCAATATACTGAAGAAAACTGTCCCAGACTGGACTAGGAGGCACCTTCTACTTTCTTTCTAGAGCCAGTTGTTATACCCAATCTATTAAGTATGATCTAAAACTCTATCTTGAAGAACAGTAAAATTAAAAGAACATGTAATCAACAGTTCTACGCCTACCTGATGCTGGGAAAGATTGAAGGTCAAAGAAGACGGGGTCAGCAAAGGATGAGATGGTTAGACAGTGTCATAGATGCAACAAACATGCAATTGAGCAAACTTCAGAGGACGGCGGAAGACAGGAAGGCCTGGCGTGATCAGGTCCATGGGGTCACGAAGAGTTGGACTCGACTGTGCGACTGAACAACAACAACAACGCCTACCTAACATTCTGCCTACTGGGTTGGTCCTGAACCAGTCAGGTGAACAGAGACTTCACAGGTGAACAAGCAGACAGAGACAACATTCTCTATTATCTCAATTTGTTGCTCTGTTCTTGTTTATCCATGGAATCTTACAGAGCAGTGTCAGAAGCCTTGGGTGGATACAAGCAGGTGAAACTGAGGACTTAAGGAAGAAAGGCACACTTAAGAACCTTTTGCCCAGAGGTAGCCATCCCACAGACTCAATGAGCTAATGCACCTCCATGAGGACTTGCAGCCTTATAAGCGTCTGCTGCACAAAGCTTGAACTACTTATCAGTAAATGCCTGAGGACTTTTCTGTCCATAGCTCTGATTCCATAGGAATCCTAACAGAATGGCTGCCTGAAGTACTATTGTGGTGTCCTCTTATTAGGGAGGACTGGTTTTCCCTTTAAATGTGCTCTTTGCTTTTGTAAGCGGGATAGATTCTCCTGCCACCAGTAATTTAAGGATTTCCAAACCTTCTCTCTGTTTCTTTTGCTGGTAAGGTGACCTAGAGTCGGGGCTTTTCAGGGATCTATGTGGTCCTGAGGAAAGATAGAACTAAATTCGGGGATAAACTTGAACAAAAGATGATTTATTGAAGTAAGAACAAAATATGAGGTTGGTTATTCTGTAACTATCTTGGATAAAGGGACTTGAAAATATGTCTATCAGATGTATCACACACAGTCTTTTTCCCTTTACTTTTTGTTTGTTTTGACACTCAGTTCCAGCATTAACAGGAGTCACTCTTTCCTATAGTCAGCCACGCAGGCTAAGGACATATATACTGCACTCATTAAGAACTCACTCAGAACTAACTCTCAAACTGAACAATTCCAACTGATTTCCCTAGCTGTCTCTCATAACTGACACACCCACACAGATTCACTTCAAAAACCCCTCCCACACTCTGTCATCCACCAATCACAGCACATTTGTCTCTCTCAATCATTCTAGTCTACTAACCATGCACTCCAACCAAGCATTTAAAGGCACATACACTCTCATAAAACAAGGAATCATTACAACTACATCCTACAAAGGCAGCTCTTCTGATGTCCATACCCTCTTTCTGTGGGATGGATAGGCTTCAGGAAAAAGGATGGGGTAAACAGACTCCAGTGGCACTTTCAGATGACCGTGGTGATGAGTGTAGGATGGATTATAACATGATCTGCATGAAACACTCAAGAGGCATGAATTGTCCAAGAGTGCTCCAGTTCACAGACCTTAAGTGCTGAGGTGATAGATGCTAAAAGAGCTGTCTGGATAAGACATGAAAAAAACAGAGATGCCAAAAAAGGGATTTCAAGCAAAGGCTTAGAAAACTACTAATGTACCACTTGAGAAGCTAGGAGTGAATTTCTCAGGAAGTGTTCTTGTGTGCAAATTACAGGAAATACCCAAGTGTAAGGAAATAATGGAGCCTAGTGCCACAGCTTCTCTGAGTAAGGTGTCAGTTTTAAAGCTTATATCTAGGCCACACTAGGGACATTCCAGGATGCAAGGCATCTGAGATGTTAAGGCTCTGTCCTGTCATCAAGAACAAAAGAGTGGCCATGTGCTTGGATATACCGGATCCAGTACAAGGTTATAGTACCAGATCTGGTTCAAGATTATGATAATAACCTTCAAGGCCCTACACAGCCAGGGACCAAAATACCTACGGGACCATCTCTCCCCATATGTGCCCCAAAGAGCTTTATGCTCAGCCGAAGAACACCTTCTGGTAGTCCCCGGCTTGAAAGATGTCCGTTTAGCCTCAACAAGGGCCAGGGCTTTTTCTGCCCTGGCCCTGGCCTGGTGGAACATGCTCCCACTGGAGATCAGGGTCCTGCGGGACTTACTACATTTCCGCAGGTCCTGCAAAACAGAGCTGTTCCGCCAGGCCATGGTTGAAGCAACAGACATACAATTCACCTCGGCCTTCCCTGCTTTCACTGCTTGCAACGTCTGTACTTTTGCAGTGCTATAGTGCCCATTCTGACCAACCCTGGTTACGAGATCAACAAAGCATTACCAGGTAACAAATTGTGGTGTATGACCATTTAACTAGCTTCCTCAGGAGGCAACTAACATCCTGGATTAGCTGTCATCTGAGATCTGATTAGTAAATTTGTTATTTGTTAATCTAGATTATTATTGTTTTCAGGGGTCTTGTTGTAGAAAAAGAGCTGCCGGAGCTCATTAGCATAACTCATTAGCATAACTTATGTGCATATGCCACGCCCCCTGACATCACCGGAAGTGACAGAAGGCCACGCCCCCTGACATCACCGGAAGTGACAGAAGGCCACGCCCCCTGACATCACCGGAAGTGTGCCAGAAGGCCCGGCTACTTACCCTCCTGCTTCATCCTCATTCCCAAACGGAATGAGGATCGAAGCAGAGGGCGGGGTAAAGAAGGGGGCAGGGCTTCACCACGTGACCGCCCCGCCCCCTAGAGGTTCTCTTCCGGAGCTCCGTCCCTGAGAGCTCCCCCCCGACTAGAGCCCTGATTGTTTTAGTGCTTTAATTCTATGTATTCTATGTATTTTATTGACATGTTGTGACCTGCTCTGAGCCCACTTGCAGGGAGGGCAGGATATAAACCAAATAAATAAATAAATATCCTATTTATTAACTGTCTCCTGAATCATGTCCACTTTGGTCTCTCTGGATCTTAATGAGGATTTTGTGCAGGATGGAGAAGAGGAAAAAGCATATATAGAAGACATGAAAAGGCCATGGGATGGTCAGAGTATGGAACTCCTGAGCACCAAAATCTCTGGTTCTGGAGAAAAGATGCTTCATCTTGGTAATTACAAGAGAGGGTTGACTATGACAGGGGCAGTGTTTCCAAATCAGTCAACCACTACTTAGGACACCTCTTTATGCAGATTTCACTCTCCAAGATCCAGAGTCTTCCTGTTTAATGCAATATATTTGAATATTGTCAACATCCCTCATGTCTAAGGCCTTAATGTAAGCTGTGACCTTTTCTGACCTCCTAGTAAATGAAGAGACTAGTATCTGTGGCCTTCTAATAAATTAAGAGACAAGTATCTTTAGAAGTGTGCTTGCACATGACAGCTTATACCCTGAATAAAACTTTGTTGGTCTTAAGGGTGCCACAGGACTCAAATTTTGTTTTGCTGCTTCAGACCAACACAGCTACCCACCTGGATTTAACATCACCATGGTACTTCTGGAAGGCAACATGTGGTGGTGCCTAATGCTCTGGCATTTCCTCCGCAAACACTTTTCTAGCACCAACTTTATATTCTTTTAAATGTCAAGCAAAGACATTTTTATTCTTTGTGACCATTTTATCCCCTTGGGATAATTGTGATCAAATCAGCTATGTTTTGCTGGTTTTACTGTGTTGATTTAATGTTGTATTCTTCTGTGGAGGGGTTGTTGTTGATATATAGTTTTGTTTGTTGGAAACTGTCTCTAATGTAGTTTTATAGAAAAGTGGGGTTTTAAATAGATAAAGCAAGAGGGCTGCTGCCATTTCTTGTGACTTTGCTTCACAATTAATATTGCTAAGACTTGATTGTCACTTCAAGACCAGGATCAGCCTTAAAAACCGTAACAATACAGTGTAATTGTAAAACAAAAAAAACCATATAATGGATTTCAATTTAAATTCTTTCAAACAATATTAACAGATTGTGTTGATTATTTTACATAGTTCAATAATATCCTTGTAAATATGGTTGAGAAAACAAAACTAATTTAGTACTCTGACAAACTGTCTATCGTGTTCCATAGGTGCAAAACTCAGGGAGTTTAAACAGGACTTGATGTGGTACAGTGAAAACAAAGTATAATTGAACATGCCCAGATTCAATGAACTGTAGCCAAGTAGTCTAATCTTAAGTATGTATGGAGAAAAATTGAAGTTAAACACCTTGAATATTTACATGAAAGAAAAATGTAGTTAATAATTGCAGAAACTGGCATACACTTGCTAAACGCAGCTGAGTACCTCTTTCATCTCCTTCATAAATGTCGATGAATTTGTTTCTATATCATCATCCATACCTATTCTAGTAAATATCTGTTCAGCAATTCTAAAGGAAGCATATTCTGCTGGGACAAAAGATCCTGAAAATCAGGAAGAAAGACGACTAAACATGCAGACATGCTAAAAACAATGTAACCATTTAACATTAGGCTTGTCAAACCTTAAAATAGTAAGATCACATCATATTACTACACCCACTGTTTCTCCCTTTAAATAATTATAGTTTAACTAGAAAACAATACAAATGAGTTACTGCTTACCAATTTGTGCCATAATTTGAGAGAGGGCTATCTGTTTTAGATAGGTTGACTTTCCACTCATATTTGGTCCTGTAATTATGATAAAATTACTTCCCTCTGTAATGTATGTATTGTTAGGTACAGGTTTCTCAAATGATATTTTTTCTAGAACAGGATGCCACCCTTGCTTTATTGCTAAGGTGTCTGTAAATTCTGGGCGCACTAAACAAAGAAATACATTAGAATATTTTATTACTGAAAAATAATTAACAAAGTCTTTTTCTGTTATAACATGAAGATTATAGTGCTATAACACTCTTCATGAGGCTGCATTTAAAAACAATTTGGATTTCAGCTGCTGCAGAATCTGGCAGCCAGAGTGGTAATGGGGGCTCACAGCAGGGATCATCTGCCCCCAGTTCTACATCAAATCCACTGGCTTCACATTTGTATCTGAGCTGAACATTAGGTGTTAGAATAGACTAAGTGGCCTTGTATCAGGGTACCTGGCCCCCTTCTCCCATATTTATTTATGTTATTTATAGTCCACCTTTCTCCCTGGGACTCAAGGTGGATTACACAGAGTGTCATTATAATCATCAAGGTGGGACAATCAATAAACAATGAAACAAGGATTTAGTTTGTAGAACCAACCATAAGTCTAAAAAAACAGAACGGAAGCAAAGCATAAGTGTTAACACAACACATTAAATGATGCAAAATTACACAATAGGATCCAACTTACAGCAAACTATCTGCAACAGTCCCTAATAATTTATCAAAGTAACCCTATTGAAGTAAACTCTCTTGAATAATTCAATTTTGCATAGTTTGAAGAATACCAGGAGAGGGGAACCTTCCTGACCTCCTCAGGTGGGGCCCATAATGAAGAACACACATCTATGCACATTTGTTGATTTTGCCCATATGAATCTGCCTACAGTTTAACATCTATTGGTATTTCCTCTGCCTTAAATGAGACAAAGTTGGTGGGAATAAAAGACAGAGCTTTTCAGCTGTGGCCACCAGGATCACTTTATCTCAGCCAATTCTTCTCCCACATGGCTTTTGCCCAGATGGGTGCCTTGGTACCTTGAATAGGCTTTTCAGGGGTCAAAAGGGGCACTTTCTCCCTCTTTTGCCAGTGGAAGAGCTATTAGGATTCAAATCTGTGTAATGTTTCTATCCTGTATTCTAATATCTTGAATTTGTAAGCTGTCTGGAGTATCTCATAGAAGGGTGGGATATCAATAAAATAAATACAATACATTCATTTTAAAAAACATCCTGTTAAAGAGAGCTTCTGTCTGAAATGTTAAAGAGTTATTATTAGAGCTATGCATGACCTCACTCCGTGATATTTTGTGGTTGGCTCTGCCTCTTGTGGCAACAAATCTGTGGTTGGCTCTGCCTCCTTTGGCAGCCATTTTGCAATTGAGCCTACCACACTGTGTCAGAACGTCAAAGGTGCTTACAGACTCATAAAGATTGGGAAACCCTGGCACACCCTGATGACAGGGGACACTGAACACACAAGTCATAATAGAACTAACTTACCATAATCAGAGAGTGTGCAAGCATGGGCAAATGACTGCAACATATCTAGCATAGACACAGTGTCAGACAGTTTGTAGAGGCAATGAATATGTTCATAAATTTCACTCAGTAGTTTACACACTATCCTGCAAACATAGAGCAGCACAGTTTATTGTATACAGAATGTGATGTAACTTACAAATTAATAAATAAAAATTAAATAGAATAATGGTCTCTAAGACAGCTGTCTGAAATAACACCTGTATTCCAAATTACTTTTGCTAAATATATAAACACTAGTAAGCAAAGCCCGTTGTGGCGGTAGACGACGGGCCCTAGATAGGAAGGAAGGGCGAGTGGAAGGGAGGAATGGAGAAGAGGAGTTAGAGAGTGGGAGACAGAGTTAGAGGGGGGGAAGAGAGAAAAGGGGGGGAGACAGAATGGGGTTAATGGTAGTAATTTTGAAAGAAAGGAAGGAAGAAAGCTAGGAAGGAAGGGAGGAAGAATGAAAGGAAGGAAGGAAGGAAGGAAGGAAGGAAGGAAGGAAGGAAGGAAGGAA
>NW_015168045.1:1852335-1860627 GCF_001447785.1 Gekko japonicus
GCGGGGGCCCCAGCCCGGGACTGTAGGCGGGAGAGGGAGGCGGGCGGGCCGACAGAGGCAGCGGAGGCCGCTGCCTCCGTCGCCCGGGCTGGGTTGGGGGGGGTTGGAAGCCCGGCGACCGCTGGCTGCTGCCGCGGTCGCAGGGCCGGGGACTGGTGGGAAGCTGCGGGCCCGGAGGTTCACCATTTCAGTAGGGCCCTAGTCCTCGTCCTCGCCCTCGCCGGACAATCAAAATGGCGTCGGGTGACTCCTGAGGTAGATATTTGCAACAGTGGTTGTGTGGGCGGGAGCCGAGCTGTGCGTCCCTATTGGTGGACATATATGGTAATTGGCAGTTTCACCGGCCAAACACTAAAGAGGCGCATTTTAGAACGTGGGTCCCCACTATTCAATTATGATAAGGAGAGATGGTCAAATAAAGTTTTAAAAGCAGACTGGCTCAAACCTAGAAAAGGCTATGAGTTGAATTCTAATAACTGCTGGTGAAGCTCCATTTGCAGAATGCATCTTTTCTATCTCCTCCTTCCTGCTGCTGCCTTGAGTCTGAGGCAACAAGGCCAGATAGAAACGTTTTAAATAACTGATTTTTTTAAAAAAAATCATATTACTGTGTGTAAAAACAGGTTGCTTACCTGTAACTGATTATCTTCGAGTGGTCATCTGTGCAGCCACACACCATGGGTTTTACGCCTACGTCAAACCTCCGTCGGGAAGCCTAAAAAAGCTTTAGCATCAGCCTACCCAATGCGGAGTCCTCTGCCGTCTCGTGCAGGCAGCCGCCGTCTGAGCATGCCCAACAGCCGCGTCAGACTCCACTCCACTCAGTTCCTTCCCACACCACTGACCCCCTAGAAGCCGTCTGGCCAACCTGGGATGATGTCAGCAGTGGGGATGGCTGGGTGTGTGTGTGTGGCTGCACAGATAACCACTCGAAGATCATCAGTTACAGGTAAGCAACCTGTTTATCTTCTTTGTGGTCTCTGTGCAGGCCACACACCATGGGTGACTGGCAAGCTGAACATTAGCTGGATGGTGGGTGCTGGCAGCTACCACTACTACAAAGAAGCAGAAAGCACCAAAGTGCTTAAACAGTTAACCGTTTATTTCAAATTACATGTACCCTGAGGCACCAACAGTAAGTCTACTCATATCATCAGAACTTGATGGCGCTAATGCATCCAATAAGTTCAGACCTACCCCTTTCTACATGTTACTTTTAAATCAGTAACCAGAAAACTCAAGTACCATAGGGATCGGCCCTAGCCCACTCATCCTGTGGCTCATTAGCAGAAAATAGAACGTAGGATCGCTTGACCAAAGGAAGCATCGCTCCTAGCCCTCACCTCCATTGCATAATGTGCCGTGAAGGTGGACGGAGCAGCCCACGTGGCCACTGCACAGATATCATGCAGCGACACTCCTGCCATGAAGGCTGTGGAGGTCGCTACGGCCCTTACTGAGTGTGCCCTGGGCACAGTTGGCAGGGGAATATCAGCAAGTTGGTAGCATAGGGCTATCGCTGAAGAGACCCACTTAGATAGCTGATGCAGGGACACAGGATAACCTCTTTTGGGCTTGGAATAACAGAGAAATAATCTGTTGTCCTTTCTAAAGTCCCATGGTCTAGATAAATGAAAGGCCAAGGCCCTGGGTACATCCAGGGTGTGGAGAGCCCCTTGTCCCTCGTCCTTTGGCTCCCAGAAAAATGCTGGCAACGTGATTGCCTGGAACAAATGGAATGGTGACACCACTTTTGGGAGAAAGGCAGGGTCTGGTCTTAAGATGACCCGGTCTGTGTGGAAGACTGTGGGGGGGGGGGGGAATCACACCTCAGGGCACAGATCTCACTTACCCTCCTTGAGGAAGTTAGTGCCACTAGCAATACTGCCTTCCCCGAGACTAACCGCATCGGAGCGGTCGCCAAAGGCTCAAAGGGCCACCCCACAAGCTTTGCGAGAACCAAGGATAGACTCCACAGCAGTACATATTGCCTTAGCGGGGGGTTCATGTTTAGCAACCCTCTAAGGAAAGCCATGGCCATCGGTTGTGAAAAAAAACTGATCTCCCATCGATAGGGTCATGGGAAGCGGAAATCGCCACCAGGTACACCCTTATGGATGAGTAACAGCCCATCCTCAAACAACCTGGCTAAGTATGATGGTATCAGCGATAATGGGGCCCTCTTTGGATCTACTGCCCACTCCCTTATAAAAGCGGCAAAAGCGACTTATTGCCATAGGATTTTCTTGTGTATGATTTCCTTGCATTCAGGAGGATGAGCGACACCGTTGGTGACATGCTCACAGGCGGATATTCCACACCATCAGTTTGAAGAATGCAGAGTCGTGGTGAACAATCCGACCCCCTTCCTGCGAGAGCATATCCTGACTGACTGGTATGCGTTCATATTGTTTTTTTTATAGTTCTAGAAGTACTGGAAACCACGGTTGCCTCGGTCACCATGGTGCAATGAGAATAACCAAAATTTGGTCGTTGCATATTTTCTGCAGCACATGGGGGAGGAGTGGGATCAGTGGAAACATGTAAACAGGCGACCTTGCCATTGGTGCAGAAATGCATTTCCCAACGTTTTGTGGGACGGGCGACTCCTAGAGTAGTACAGGGGAAACTTTGCATTGTCTGCCGATGCAAAGGCATCCAGTGTCGGCCATCCAAATTGATCAAATATTTTTTTCTAGGCAAGCCCACTTTAGTGATCATTCATGTTGCGTTGACGCCCTCCGGCTCAAGTCATCTGCTCGGGCGTTGTCTGTACCTGGCACATGCATCGCTCTTATCTGTATGTTCTGAGCCAGGCACCACTCCCACAACTCTACGGCCAACCAGTAAAGCTGTGCCGAGGCCGTCCCTCCCTGTTTCAGGATGTAATACATTGCTGTCACATTGTCCGTGGCAACTAATACTGTTTACTGTCTCAAGACAGGCACGAGGGAATGCAGGGCATGGCTGACCATCAGCAATTCTAGGATGTTGATGTGGCAGTCCCTCTGGTACTTCGGACACTGGCCCTGGACTGACAGCTCCCCTCAGTGTGCGCCCCACCCCCACAGGGAGGCATCCATGAAGACAGTTAGATCCGTAGGCCGTGGTTGAAAAGGCATCCCCTGCAGCAGGTTGCCTAGGTTGGTCCACCAATGGAGGGATTTTATTACCTTGGCCGGTATTGTGAGTCTTTGCGACGCACACACTGTAACCGGGTTGTAGTGGCGAAGGAACAACAGCTGCAAGACCCGCATTTGTAGCCGAGCCAGTGTCATGACTCCAGTCGTGGCTGCCATCAGCCCCAGCAGCTGCTGGACCACACCCGCAGTTTGAGCTGGACGAGCAATGCAGCTTGCAGCCAGGCTCACAATAGTTTTGGCCCTGTCCCTCAGAAGGAAGGCCATGGACTTCGTAGAATCCAGAAGTGCTCCTATAAATTTGAGCTTCTGAGATGGCAACAGATGCGATTTTTCTAGGTTGACACATAGTCCCAGATGCCCTAGGAGGTTCAGAGTCTCCGTGATGTGCTGTTGTAGTTGTTGTGGTGAGGGTGCAATCAGGAGCCAGTCGTCGATGTAGGGGAAAATCAGCAGTCCCTTTACTCTTAAATACGCCACCACCACAGCCATACATTTTGTAAACATGTGTGGCGCCGTCGAGAGGCCGAATGGGAGCGCCTCATACTGGTAGTGGTGCTACCCCACTTGGAACCCTAAGTACTGACGATGTTGCGGGTGTATCGTGACATGGAAGTAGGCATCCTTCAAGTCTATTGATGCCATTCATGCACCCTGAGAGATCAACAGCATGATAGTATGGAGTGTCAGCATGCGGAACTTCCTTTTCCTGATACATCTGTTCAGCCCTCTGAAGTCCAGAATGGCCCTCTTAGTCCCGTCCGTCTTCGGGACCAGGAAGTACCTTAAATAGTAGCCCTGGCTTTGCTGATTTAATGGCACAGACCCTATTGCGCCCTTCTTTATGAGGTTCAAGACCTCCTCCCATAATAGCTGTGTTGGTGGTGTGGTCACTATGTGTGGAATCTGTGGAGGTGAGTCTAATTCGACTGCGTAGCCCATTCTGATAATAGTCAACACTCAGTGATCGGTTGTGATATCTTCCCACACACTGGCGTAGGGATGGAGCCTGGACCTAAGCTGCCAACACCAGTGGTGCTCCTGGCCTGGGCCCCCACACCGTCAAAAGGACTGCTTCAGCTGTTGGGTGGCCCTCTTGACCGGAGCGGCCCTCGGTCTTTGCTGGTACTGCTGTTTAGCCATGTACGGTTGGCGTCTCCACATGTCCATACGCACAGGAGACTGGGGGCGGTCTCCATGGTTTTAGGCTCACCCGCTTTATCTACAGCAGGGGCCAGACTAAATGATTAAGGGGCTCTTGGTCTATGTATACAGAAGTCAGACTTCACCCCAAGGATCCCGCCCAAAGAGACAACGTGACAAGATTGCCTCTTTACTGAATGATATTTAATTCACAAGCACACAAAAACAGAATCACTCTCACATACACACAAGTTCCTTGAGATACAGCAGAAATGGAAAACAATCACTTTTATACTAAATGGATGGAAATGAGGAAGGTAAACGGCATACACTTATCTGATCCAGAGCTCGACCTTCACATGGAAGAATACAGGAATAAAGACGTTCTAACTAGAGGAAGTCCTATTGCACACAGTTGGAACCAGCCAACATGTGTGGGCTTCTTGGCTGCAGTCCAAGGAAGCACGTGAGAATTACCTATAGTAGAGCTTAAGTTGCAGAGTTGAGGTAGAAGATGGCTAGCAAGGTTCAAGCTGTTGAACCTTGCACTTTATAACCTTTGTTAGGGGGCTGGCATCTGTACCATCCTCCCACCTGTAGTCCGTCCCATTACCTGACCTGGTTACTAGGAGGTGACGTGTCTACCTAGGAGGGGGCAATATTGAAATATAATCCTTTGTCTCTAGGGAGGCATCTGGTCCAGGTGTGAGGTTGGGGTGCCAAGCAACCTTTGACTTGTAAATAGCTTTAGCTGGGTCCCAAGCTGTAAACAGGAAATAGTCTCTTGAGATGCAAACCAGATCCTTTCAGGGTTACGTGTTAGCTTGTAATTCCTTTATGGTGGGCGAGTTGTTGTTTCTATATCACTCCTTGGCTGACCATAATGGAGTTGCATTCTTCTTCCCAGGCTGTGTGTGTGTGTGTGTGTGTGTGACTTCATTAGCATACCAGTGCATACAGAACAGCAGAACAGCAGGCTTCCAAGCAACACAGTCACATCAAGCAATAGCACACAGTATTCCCAAACCCACAGGTACTGGCAAATATAGTCCATGTGTGTGTATGTGTCAGCAAACACAAATAAAAAGCGATTAATATGCAGTTTCCCCAACAATTGTCTCTGCCTTTGTGGCCACTGCTGGTATGGTGTGTAAACACCCAGATTCCTGGCATGCTTGTGGCTCTCATCGATGTCTCTGAGCGCATCATCCATTGTCTTATGAAACAGGCCGTAGTCGTCAAAAGGAAGATCCTCGATCCTTTGCTTGACATCAGCCTGGAGCGTTATCAATTTCAACCATGCATGCCTGCGAAGAGCTACTGCAGTAGCCATGATTCGAGAGAAGCAGGATACAGAGTCTCACAGTTGCAACCTGTTGTTTGGCAACTCTACATGACTCCAGGACTGCAGCGAGAATCAGTGCCCTACTGTCATGGGGCACTTGGTCCAGGTGGGTCTCGATCGTATTAGAGAGGTTGAAGATATATGCTGACATATAAGAGATGTACGTCTGCATCTTTGTAACGATGGATGTGGCCGAATACATGCGCTTTGCCATGGAGTCCACCTTCCACCCCTCTCTGTCGGGCGGAGCCAGGTAACGGGATTGCTTCGTTTTAGACTATGAGTGTACTACCATAAAGTTGGTGTTAGCTGAATTACTTTATTTACAGCAATTGGCAATTTATAAATGGGTTCTTGCCAGTTTATACCAAGGTCCCATTCCCACCAAGAGTTACCAGTAAAGGATTAGAGGCTGTTGTAGTTAAAATAGATGTCTTTTACTCACACATTCAATCAAGTTCCTAAGAATTACAGTATTAAAATAAGCACTTTTGCATTAGCAGGTAGGGGTGGGCGATACTTATCTGTCTTGCAGCTTGGTTGTTCCAATGAAGAATGGAGGGGAAGAAATGGAAACAAAGGAATTCACACACGACCAGAACCAGCCGGAACGTGTGGGCAGTAGAGGCAAGGGCTGGGGATAGCAAGTGGGACTCAAGGGGAGTAAAAGCAGATAGGGGTTGATGCGGGAATTGCTAGCTAGGAAGGGCCAGGTGAATGGTCCTTCCCTTTTATAGGGGGTCCAAGATATGGGTGGTAACTGTGCCAACCTCTTGACCCACCTACCTGTTAGTCTGACCCAAAAACAATCCTATTGGTTGCCTATGGGAAGGGGAGGTTACCTGAAGGGGTGGCCAATATTGTAACCTAAAACCTTACTCAGAGTATGGCATCTGGACAGGTGTGAAAACCTAGGCGTCAGGATGCTCCATTGTAGTGTTGATGAAGCAGGCCAGTCTCTTTGATAACCAAATGTCCATATGGCAGGAAATACCAATGCAGGAACAAAGCAAGCGATGGGTAGTACGTGACTACAAACAGTTTTCCAATGGGGGCTGTTTCTTCATGAGGTTGTTGTTCCATTGCTCACAATAATGGAGGTGTGTGCTTCTTCACCAGGCTGGGTAGCTGTGTAGCTGAAACCTTATTTACATGTAAGGTATGTGCAGGCACCTTCTATGTGTTGCATCACAACAGGTGACTTTAAGTGTGCAGCTTTCTGAACTGCACAGTCCAGTGTGTGTAGCAATAAATAGTCCATAAAGCAAATATCAAGCTTATTCTCTAACATTGGGCTCAGGCTGGTACTGAAGGAAGCAGTTGTTGTTCCCTTGCACCCTGTACATGGTCTCATATCGTCTAGGGATCGGTGATATTGAAGCCAGTTTACTCCAGGCTTCCTATAGAATAGCCATGTGCACAGGTAGTGTTGGCAGCATAAAAGGAGCCGGTCTAGCCGTCTGGAGCATATCATGCACCAAGTCCTTAACAGGGGCCAGACCAGGTGCTGATGGTATACCTAATGCTCTTGCCAAGTTGTGCATCAAGTCCAAAAACCCACCAGTGTTCTCTGAGTCAGGTGAGACATGATGGGTGTCTGCGTCATGCACAGCAGGGTCTTTGAGGTCCCTCTCATCTTGGGAGCTGGGACCGAACTCAAGCCCGTCCAATGCCAGAGGCAAGGCATAAAAACAGGTTGCTTACCAGTAACTGGTGATCTTCGAGTGGTCATCTGTGCATTCACACCAATGGGATCTAGTGCGCCTGCGCTGGATCTGCCGGTGCCTGGCAAGCTCTCTTAAAAGGATTTTCATGCCTGTCCCAACTGAGCATGCTCAGGGGCCCCAGTGAGCATGCCCAGAAGGGCAGGCATGAACATCCCGCCAGTTCCTACCAACCGCCGCGCATCAATCTCCTAATAAAACAGGTAGAAGAAGACAGCAGCGGGGCAGAAGGGCGGGTGGTGTGAATGCACAGATGACTACTCGAAGATCACCAGTTACTGGTAAGCAACCTGTTTATCTTCTTCGTGGTTACTGTGCTTCACACCAATGGGAGATTAGCGAGCAGTAGCCTACCTGGAGGCGGGTGCTGTCAGGTGTTTACTGCTTAGCCGATGATAAAACATGACATCCCAGACTATCACTGGTGGACTGGCGGACGTCTAGGGCGTAGTGCCTGATGAATGTATTAGGCGTGGCCCAGGTTGCGGCTCTGCAAATGTCTTGCAGCTGTACTCCCTTCAGGAAAGCAGTGGATGTAGCGACAGCCCTGGTGGAATGAGCCCATACCGGGCCTGGCAACGGCTGTTTCGCCAGTAGGTAACACAGTTCTATCAGACCTACGATCCACTTGGATAGATGTTGGGCAGTGATTGGGTTGCCCACACGGGGCGTGACGTATGAGACAAACAGCTAAGGGGTTTGTCTGGTGGAGCGTGTCCTATTCAAGTAGAAGAGGAGGGCCCGCTTCACGTCTAGAGTGTGCATAAGTCTGTCTTCCTGTGATTTTGGGTCAGGATAAAAATCAGGGAGGAAGACTTCAGACTGCAGATGGAATTCAGAGACCACCTTGGGCAAAAATGAAATGTCCGGCACCAGGCGGACGCCATCTGGGAGGAAGGACAAGTATGGCGAGTCATGCCGGAAAGCCAGGAGTTCACCG
>NW_015168045.1:1864914-1868080 GCF_001447785.1 Gekko japonicus
AGCAGGCTTCACCGCCTTGGCCACCTTCTGCGTCGCCACTGAGGAGTCCGACTTCCTGGCCTTCTTAGCAGGGGTGGATGCTGCGGAAGGAACGTTCGGTACCTTAGGTTTCGGTTTCGACCTCTCGGTATCGGACACAGACTTAACCTTCGATGTCGACGGCTTCGACGTCGATGTGTCGGCAGCGGAAGACATGATGATGGAGGAAATAACCGGCGGGTCAGCCATCGGTTGAAGCGCCTTCTCCAAAAGAAAAACTCTTAAACGTGCCGCTCTGTTTTTCCGAGTTTGGTTGGAAAACTGCACAGAATGTTCACAAGAGGGGGGGGCAGCGGCCCGAAGGCCTGAGGCAATTTTACCTCAGACGACGAAAACAAAAAATCTTTTTTTTTGTCAAAACAGAGAAAGAAAAAGAAACTGAAGAAAAACTGAGGCAAAAAATGAGAGCTAATCACTAAAAAGTGATCCAAAAGCAGCGATCCGGCCAGACCTCTCGAAGAAAGGTCTGCTCAGTGCGGCGGAAAGAACTGGCGGGATGTTCGTGCCTGCCCTTCTGGGCATGCTCACTGGGGCCCCTGAGCATGCTCAGCTGGGACAGGCACGAAAATCCTTTTAAGAGAGCTTGCTAGGCACCGGCAGATCCAGCGCAGGCGCACTAGATCCCATTGGTGTGAAGCACAGAGACCACGAAGAAGATCTGCAGGTTTCGAGTGGCATGCTGCCATCCTCAACTGCCCTTTCAAGTGATTCTCAGGGCATTGAGGGCGCATCTGCTGCCTTGCTATACCTATAGACTTGCACTGACAGCCATGCGTGGTAGGGATGTTTGCGCTGTGGTGAGTAATCATTCCCGCGTCTGTGCGGCCGTCCCCTAGAGGGGGATCTAGACGTATGCCATGGTGCAGGGTCAAAGCGTCCTATCAGGGCAGTTTGGCTCCGGTGCCGTGGTGGCGGTACCGATGTGTCTGGGCTCCAGCTCACCCTCCTGTCCTCATATCTCTCAGAGCCCTCACTTAGCATATAGCAGGAGGCGGGTGAGCGATAGCGAGGACGGTTGCTGTAAACCTCGTAGCCATCTGGTGCTTGGTGTCTTGGCGTGGACCCTTCATCCACCAGGATCTCTAATGGCGGCATGGAACATGTGGGTGGTTGGTGCCTCAGCCGTGGCAGCAGAGGCACCTGAGTGGCTGTTGGTCGTGTGGATGTAGAGTCCATACATGCCCCTGAGCGCTTTACCGTAGGTGAGTTAGAGGACAAACCGGCCAGCACAATGGGGGCGACCATTAATTGCGTCTGGCAGTGCTCAACGCTGGCCCTTGGAGCAACGTCAGACTCAGGAGTCCCTGACAATTTAGGCACCTTTGACTTAGTGTGTTTTTTGCCGGTGCAGGATGGTCGTTTGCATGTTTTGACGGGTTTCTCCACTTTCTGCCCACAAGTGGCCACAGCACGATGTGCCGAATCTCCCCGCTCAAGCAGTGGGGGAGGCAGCAAATGATTGTTGCCTACTGGCTCGGCCATTACCGGGGCCAGGGACTGCTCTAACAGCATCACCTTCAGGCGAGCTGCCCTATTTTTTCTTGCCTGGGTTGTGAATTTTTGGCAATACTGACAAGAGCCTGGTCTGTGTTCTTCCCCCAGGCAGCGCAAGCAGTAGCTGTGGTCATCTGACAAGGGAATAGTTGCAGCACAGCATAGGCACCTTTTAAAGTAAGGCTTAGGTCCCATAGACCGACCGCAGCCTAGCTATTGGCAGGTCATAGGGGAAAGTGACATTTAGTTAGTATGTTTCACTGTAGTTGTCGTTATCGCTATAGTTGAGAGTTTGAGGAGGCTTCCCCAGCGATGGGGGAAAACGTCTGGTCAGGAGGCGGTTAAAAACAAACTGAGTGGGGTGGAGTCTGGCGCAGCTGTTGGGCATGCTCAGACAGCAGCTGCCTGCACGAAACAGCGGAGGACTCCGCATTGGGTAGGCTGATGCTAAAGCTTTTTTAGGCTTCCCGACGGAGGTTTGACGTAGGCGTAAAACCCATGGTGTGTGGCCTGCACAGAGACTATGAAGAAGATCACATATTTCAACTGTTCAAAGTATCTATTAAACAATACACACTTCCCCAGTCCAGAAGTGCTTTATGCTATGTTTTGAGTTAATATCTGTGCTTAAGTCTCAAGGATAGCTACTGTAACTATGTATTGCCAGTACCATGGCTTTTTCTGCAGTAGTAAGTATCAGATGTGCATACTGGTCAAAACAGCCACTATGTAACTAAACAAGTCAGCAGCTTTCTGGATTAGTAGTCCAGCAATGACAGTGGGGGAGAGTTGATGGGAAACTGCAGAGGCTCAAGGTGAGTCCACACAGCACCTTATCACAGCAGTAGGAAGAAGCTTCTGCGAAGAATAAAGCCAAGGCAGAACCGATTTAGAATCTTCAAGATCTGATTACTAGAATTTCTATTACAGGTACAGAAGAGAGGAACTTTATCTTATTTGAACAGCTTCTGCAGATGCTTTTTAAAGTGGGGGCACTATGCTGGCCCATGAGGTGTATCTAATGGGCTTTGCCTCCAAGCCACAAGACAATGGACCTCTGTATACTCTATTTTAAAAGAATGGCATTTCTGGCTAGAAAGAAGCACGTGACCAAGATCCACAGAAGGTCTAAGGAGCCTCTTGGTTCCAATGTCCTGACCCTTTGGTAAGATCTGATTTTCTTGGCACAGATGGTGCTCCAAAATTTTTCTGAGGACACCTCAAAAAACAAAAAGGCTGTGTCAGTTAAGCCTGAACATCAGACACTGCAGTATTTGTCTATGTGCAGCAGGCATTCTGTCTCCTTATTGGCAGGCTTATGAATTATATATATATATACAAAAAGCAGGAAGTTGGAAGTAACAGGAAAGGCAGCAGGGGATCTGAAAGCTATGGGCTTTTTAAAAAAAAGGTCAGAAGCTTGGATCCGAGAACCAGGTGCTCAGCTCTAGTTTTAAATGTCTCAGTTAGTTATGAAAATAGATTTAAAAGCCTCAAGACTATCTTCGCATTTAGCACAATACAGTTATAATAACAGACAAACTATTTGAAGTAGTCTCACAAGTAGGTCATGTGATAAATTTCTCTCAAGGACTCCTGGCATCTTTGATTCATTTTCATTAAATCCGGTGAA